>NC_057863.1:519161171-519483287 GCF_019393635.1 Dromiciops gliroides
CTCTTCTTTCTAAATACACTTTTAAATGGTGAGCTCCAATAGGAACCACAATTTTACGATATTATTTTATATGCTGTGTCAGTCCTGGTAAGCAGGAATTTATGACTGTAATCTAATTGCAAGCAATTGTTTGTTTGTTTTTTCCCCCTGACTTACCTGGATGCCATTGTGAATATGGATAAGCCTAAATGAGCATTTAAAAATAAAACTTTGAAATTAGCTGTCAACATAATCTTGTTTACCTTTATAACCTTGATGCCTACCTATGCATCATAGACACTTCTTGGATGTTACAAAAACCTATCATAGAATGACAGTTAGTTAAGGACAGAGAATATTTGAATCCATGAGTTTTTACTTGCTCTCTTAAAATTAGAAATATCCTTCATGCCCAGAGACTGTTAACTCCTCTATAGCAGAAGAGGAAGCTTTTATCTTTGCTCAAAATAGATGTGTTTTTGCACACACAAATACACACCCCTACCACCATCACAGACACAAATTATCATTTTTACAAAACCACATAATGGAATTACTTTTCTTTATTACTAGATTAGTTAGCCTTCTTTAAGCCTATACCAACTCCAGTATTAATAACCTGTCAGGAGAGTTTCAGAAATAAGCAAAGAAATAAACAACTGAAGAGGTTTAAAGCTCAGCTCTTCACTGAAATGTACTCTCCTGATGGCCATTATCTTTTTTGTTTCTTTTATAAAATCTATTTCCTCATTTATTTAACAGAAGAACTTATTGATCGACTATAATATACACAACCCTTTTTCAATTGATGAGTCACCAGGACTGGAATCACATAGAGAGAACAAGAAACCAGACAGATGAATCAAATGTTTATTGGGAGAAGTACAGTTCACCGGATGTTCCAGCCAAGCACACATGTGACAGTTCATTAGAGAAATTGCCACCTCCTGAGACCTTGCTTAATAAACCAGCCAGCTTTTCTCTGCAGTATAATAATAGCATATAACCTGGTGATTCAATTTATCTTAATGATGATTCATTCTAAACAGTGGACATCTGTGCATGCATGTGTGTACCTTGGGTTAATTCCTGGCTTTATCACACTATAAATGCTGAAAAACAGCATAATATACATCTTAACTTCCCAAACTATACTGCATTATTATAAAATATTAATCCTAATAAAATATTTAGAAACTAACATCAGCTAAGGGGGGGAAAAGTGAGAAAGTGGCCAGCTAGTGCTATATTTGAACTGATACTTTGACTTTATTTACTAAAGCTTCTGCTATTTCTTCCAACAATTTGAGGTCTCTGAATGTGGAGAAGGGAAAAGAGGGCAAAGTTGAAGTTTTCTTCACTTCCAGCCACTATGTGTTGGTTAACTTTAGCATGGTGTAATGAACTTTTCTGGGCAATTACTACAGTAATAAGGAAGAGAAGATTGAAAATATTGGGCAGCTATGAAGGAATGATATGTCTGTCAGAAAACATATACTCCCTACCAAGTTTTAAATGATACTTGAAAGGAAAACCAAAGCAGAAACAACAAATACTAAAAATCTAATCTAGATTTTGGGAAAATAGCTTTCATTTATATAGCACTTTAAGATTTGCAAAGTGCTTTGTAAATAATTTCTCATTTTATCCTTACAACAATCCTGTGGAGTAGGTTTTATTATTCTCCCCATTTTATGGATGAGGAAATGGAGGCAGATTGAGGATTAGTGATTTGCCCAACATCACTCAGCTGGTGTCAGAGGTCAGATTTGAACTCAGGTCTTCCTGATACCAGATCTGGACTCTATCCGTTAGAAATTAACCTCCTAAACAGCAAATTATGCTCACTTTCCTAAGGCATTAGCTTCCTTTATTTCTGTATAATATTTGACACTTATCACTCCATCCAAGAAACTCTCCTTGATTGGCTGCAGAAACAATGCATTTTCCTGGTCCTCCAGCTACTGCCCTGACTCTTTACCTTTGCTGATTCGTCCTCCTCTTTTTTGCTTTCTAAATGTAAGACACATTTCCGCAAGGCTCTGTTCTTGTCCATTTCTTTTTTTAAAATCTTTTTTCCCCTTTAATCTTGCCACAAGTCTTATACATTGCCTCTTTTTTCTTTTGTATTTTCATGGCTCTGATCAAAATCCCTTAAGGAATAATTTTAAAATATAAATGCTGAGGAATTAAAGGACTCCACCTTCATCTATTCTTTGAATGAACCCTTCATTTGATCAGAAAAACTAACTCTGTCAACACAGAAGGCTATGGATGGGGGAAGATGTAATCACTGGTACCTTTTAAGGCATGAAAGGGTTGTCTTGGGTGGAGAAGTAAGGAAATGTAAGGAGCAAGAATACTTCCAAGAGGAATTAGAACTGAAAAATCAATTACACTTATCAAAAGAAAGTTAATAGTAAATACAACTCAAACTCCAAAAATTTTGTATAATTTCTAGCTTTTCAAGTGTGTGTGTGTTTTGCAGTTATGACAATAGTCCTATTCTCTTCAATAGAAACACATAAGAGCATTACTTTATTATTATTATTATTTTGGAGAGGCAATTGGGGTTAAGTAACTTGCTGAGGATCACACAGCTAGTAAGTGTTAAGTGTCTGAGGCCAGATTTGAACTCAGGTCCTCCTGATTCCAAGGCCGGTGCTCTATCAACTGCACCACCTAGCTGCCCCAAGAGCATTACTTTAATAAAAATTCAGAGGAAACTCTTGTTCTGTCAATAGCTCCAGAAAAGAACCATAAGCACCGTGTGTGCATAATAAGGGACTATTGGTGATGACAGTGATAAGACTATTGGTGACAAGAATCTCAGAACTGGAAGAGACCCCAAAGGCCAAATAGTCCAGCTTATACCTTAACAAAATTCCCATCCCAATATATATGACAGGTTGTCATTCAGCCTTCCTCTGAAGACCTCTAATAAAGGAAAACCTACCAGATATTCATTATTTTGGATAGTACTCAGTGATACACTGAACCTATATATACTTTGTCATTTTTATTCAGTGCTCATAGTATGGTTCTCTGGGACCAAGCAGAATAGGTCTTATCCATTTGCCATACAACAGCCCTTGCAATAACTGAATTCAGCTCCAAATAATTGCACTGTTCCTCTCCCCTAGCTACTGAATTTTTTTTCTTTTCCAGGTTAATTATCCCCATTTTCTTCAACTGATACTCACATATTATGTTCTCTGGTGCCTTCATCATCCTGGAACTGTGCTCTGAATACATGCCAGTTTCTCAAAGCCCTTCCTTATGGTTAAAAAAAAAAGTACATCATAATTGTTTATTCATTTTTGTGAGTCAGCAAGCATTTATTAAGTGTCTTCTATGTTTGTGACATTGTACAAACTACATAATTAAAAAATAGCACTTTAATATTGTTATCTCCTGTGCCCTAACTCTCTTTTCATATTTTATTGATGTGTTTTGTCCTTAAATTACAGACATTTGAAAATCACTCCTGCTTCATGAGAGATCTTTTTTTTGTGTGTGTGTGAGTCAATTGGGGTTAAGTGACTGCCCAAGGTCACACAGCTCTTAAGTGTTAAGTGTCTGAGGCTGGATTTGAACTCAGGTACTCCTGACACCAGGGCCAGTGCTCTATCCATTATGCCATCTAGTTGCCCTGAGAGATCTCTTAAAACAAAGTAAAACAGCTAAGTAAAACTATAAAACAGTGACCATTTGAAAGTGCATGCAACAATTCACATCATTCATACATATCCACCTCTTTATTAAAAAATATATTTTCTCTCCTTCCAACCTTCCCATTGGAAGAAATATTAAAAAGAAATCCTTAAATACGTAGTCAAGCAAAAAAATTCCCCTAAAACCGAATCTAATATACATACAAACACACACACACACACACACACACACACATATATATGCACATACACACAGATATAGGTGTTGATATAGATAGATATAGATATGTCTCATTCTTCACCCTAAATCCATCACCTTTAAGTAACGTAATGTAATGTAATGTAATGACTAACATTTCATGTTTCATAAATGGCCACTGTATTGATTGTAGTTCTTACAACTTTTAAAGTTTGATTTTATATTGTTGTTTTGTTTTATAAATCATTTTCCTAGTTTTACTCATTTCATTCTGAAAAAGTTTATAAAATACTTCAAAATTATTCGTTTTTATAATACTTATGTCATATAGTATTCTTCTGGATTTGCTTACCTTGTTCTGAAGGTAAGTACTATTACCTCATTCATTCTGGACCCTTTGCTTATTATTGCCTAATACATTCATATTTTGAATTTGCCCATTAATCATTAATCCTCCCTGCTTTCCAAGTATCTTTCACGTGAATTAAGATATTGCCACTTTTCTTTTGCTTATGAAGTTGATTTTATAAGTTCATGTGTAAAAGTATAGATTGATCACTCTAAAATGTCATTTTCCTACCTTCAGCTCATTGTGCTAGACTGTCAAGTTCTTGGGATCCTGATTCTTTTGGCAATGTGGCATAATGAATAGGGAGCTGGCTTCTAATCAAAGTCTTCAGTTCAAGTCCCACTTCTGCCTCAGAGTAGCTATATATCCTTGGGTTGTCACTTAATCTGTCAGGATCCCCAAGAATCTCTTTAAGACTGTGCATTATAGAGATCTTGTCAGTCAGTCTGCCTTGGTATAAGCATGCAGGGTCCCTACGTCAAATGCATCAAAGGCTCAGTCTAATGTATGTGTATATACATATGTACATGGGTGTAGACATATATGTATGTATAGCATGGGTTCATGTGTATGTATATTTATATTATATGTATATGTGTGTGTGTGTGTGTAGAGAGAGAGCGAGCATACTATCCTGCATGCCAGCTACACACCTCAGTCAGGCAATAAATAAACATGTATTAAGCACTGACTATTTATCAGGCCTCTGATAAGCATTGAGAGGTTGACAAGTTTCATAATCCTTAACTGATTAGATTGTAGAAGTCCTCTTACTAAAGTAAATATTTCTTTAAATTGTCAATCTTTTTCATGTAAGTAGAAATGATCTGAAAAGCCATGTTTGCTATAGTATAGTATTATCATAAAAATGCATATTATGAATCACCTGTAGGGTATTAGTATAAATAGTGTTTTCTCTTCTCTTAGATTTTTTTCATCACTGTTAAAAAATGGAAGAAAAAGATCCCTCATTTAAAAGTCAATACACACACATACATTTAGTAGTTCAACTAGCCATACTGGGCATTGAAATCATCTAATCTTTTTTGGGGGGAGGTAGTGAGGCAATTGGGGTTAAGTGACTTGGCCAAGGTCACACAGCTAGTAAGTGTCAAGTGTCTGAGGCCATATTTAAGCTCAGGTCCTCCTGTATCCAGGGCAGGTGTTCTATACACTGCACCACCTAGCTGCCCCCAAATCATCTAATCTTAATCATCATGTGGCAAAAGAAACTATGGTCCTGAAGAACTGGAATAGATGGTGTACAAATAGTTGCATTTCTATCATTGGTTCTTTTAATTTAAAAGGCAGGACATGCACTTTTCATTCTGATTAATGTACTTTAAAAATGCTTGGGATTCACTGGTATTGCATTGTGTCAATGCGCTTCTGGCTACCTCCAAAGTTTTCCTGTTAAGCTGAGCAATCATTCATTTCCAGTTGAGCTGGGGCCACCCATCATTCCATGTAATCTCATGGTTCTACAATTATGGCTCTTTGGGGAGCAGTTTTTATTTTCTCTGTAATTCTAAGTGTGAGAATCAGGGTGCCACTCTCCTGCTGAGAAAGGCATTGTGAGAACCAGGGCAATGCCTCCATGAAAAGAAAGCATGTGACTGGCATCCAGAAGCTTCCTGGCATGCAGAAGTTACATCTGTTCATAGACCACCTTTAAGTCATGTCAATCAATGGACCAGTCAGTTAGCTTGGAGGTGTGTGTGTGGGGGGGGGGGGGACTTCCCTGCTTCTGGTTCCACAAAGGGCTTCCCAAGAGAACCATCTGGGACTCTTTCTCTTTGGAAGTGTGGGCTGCTAGGTGAAGGTGAATGTTCCTCTGCATAAATCTGAGCCAGGTTTCTCCATTCTTTGAGAGATCTGTTCTCACCCTCTCTCTCTTCACTAACTTCTAATACACTTAAATAAATACTTAAAAGCCTAAATTGTTGACAAATTTATCAGTAAATCTTAGTTAATTTCTTCCCCACACTGGAGTTAGGTAAGGTGATCACACATTAGATTTTAAACATTACATAAGTTATAAGAGAATAGTAATGAAAAGTTAATTTTAATTTATTATTAAACACATTCTATTTGATTATTTAAATAATTAATGCATTAAGAATGGTTACCTATAAAATGTATGATATTTCTCAGAGCAAATGATAAACAGTTCAAAAACCTATAGAAATGATTAAAAAAAACTGATAGTAGATACAAACCATTCAGTCTCCAAATGGAGTCTATGACATAAGTAGTATCATAGAGTAGAATCAAAAGATGCCTCCATGGACAAAATCTACATCACCTTCCAAAACATATGTTGTCATAGATGTATTGAACAAATGCTTGATGTAGATTTACTTATGGAAATCGAAGGTTTATATTGATAATTCAGGACAACTTCATCACCACCAGAAATTACATAAGATATCCTTAAGGCATCAAGAATTAATGATCAATACCTAGCAAAAGAAGACAAGGTGGCTAAAATTGTATATCAGAAGCTTACTGTATTTCATGGACTGCTAAATGACAAATATCCACATTATAAATACAGACATCAAAATATATTGGAGAATGAGACTGATTAAACAATACAGGAACATGAGGCTTCTTAGAGACTAAACTGTTATCTACAATTTGCAAGTTATAAAAAAATTCATAAAAGCCTAGACATAACATTTAATAGATGCCATCATGCCCAGTACTCAATCTCCAAGCTACATTGAATAAAAATGCTTTCAAGCTATAAAGATCTTACAGGAGGTATGCAAATCATGTAGGAATAGGATGAGGATTATACATATTATTCCTTCTACTCTGGCTGCTCATGGAAACTACAGAAGAAGTGCTTCCTAATATGTTTATTCAACTATGAAAAGCAACCTTTTTTTTTGACTAGTGCAACAGTCCATTAGATACCCATTACTCTAGGAAAGTAGCTTGTCCCAGGCCTATTTCCATTTGAACTACACTGAAAAATATGAGAATGTGATAACAATGTGTGATCATGTGATAAGTGGCATGTATACACACATAAACATGGGCTAGCTGCGTGGCACGGGGATAAATCACTGGGTCAAGAGTTAGGAAGACTCATTTTCTTGAGCTCAAATCCGGTCTCAGGCCCTTACTAGCTGTGTGACTCTGAGCACATCATTTTAACCCTTAAGGAGAAGGAAATGGCAAACTACTCTACTATCTTTGCCAAGAAAACCCCAAAGGAGGTCATGGAGAATCAGGCATGACTGAAATGACTGAACAATATACTCATATATATGTATATATACACATACATACACACATACATAAGTAAGTGTATACATGTATATATGTATATATGTATATATATATGAATATATTTACAGAGTGTAGAGTTTTCAAAGTACTTTAATTAAATTATCTAATGTGTGCTATATAACAATTCTGAGTATTTATCATCCCCATTGAACATAAAAGGAAAATTAATAATGATAATGTTGACCATAACTACCATTTATATAATGCTTTAAGGTTTATAAAGTACTTTACAAATATTATATCATTTCATACTCACAACAACCCTTAGAGATGAGTGCTCTTTTTTATTCCCATTTTACAAATCAGGATATTGAGAAAAATCAGAAGTCGTACAGCCAGTATCTGAAGCAAGATTTGAACTGAGGATTATCTGATTCCTATCCAGCACTCTATCCACTGTGGTAGTAACTCAGAGAGGTTGAGTTTTGTTGTTGTTGTTGTTGTTGTTTAGTAGCTGTTATTATTTAAATAATATTAGAATAATCATATGAGTTACTATGCTATAAGAAAAAAAATGTATTTCCAATTAAGGTATTGCCTTAGGTTCTAAATCTGTTTGGAATTATCTGAGCGTGTTTTTAGTGTGTTATATCTTATTTAGATTTGTGGATATGATTCTAACCACAATCAATGAGTCAGTAAACAGGTTCCATTGTATCATGTAAGAAATAATGGGCTTTTGTCAATACCCAAAGGCTCCAACTGGAGGAGATTGATTTAGATTGATTGAATTAAGTGAGCCTGACTGAGAGTGATTGACTTCACTGATTAACCCACTTAAAGTTGATTAAATTGAAACCACACCTGACTGGCCCTCAGGGTGGTTATTGTTCTCAGAAGCTGAGGACTTTGAGCTCAACAAGGAGACCACCCTCAAGTCCAGTGAACGAATGGATTTGGATGATGCTGACCAATTAGCTTGGAGCAGTGTGTGGGGACTGCCTTTATTCCAGACTTGCAGGGATCTTCTGCTCTCACAGGGACAGGAACTTCCTTTTGTGGTGCTGCAACCTTATAGTGGTAGCAGATTAGAAAGAAGAACCAGGGCAGGCTGTTGGTGGGTGAAGTGGAGGACGCTGGGTTAGATAGGTCTTTTCTTGGTTTTCTCACCCAGGTGTTCTCTTTTTTCACTAATAAATGCTTAATGCTCAAAACTGGTGCTAACGCTTCTAATTTATAAGTAAACCCTGGCTAGTTTTCCCCACACTGGGAACAGGAATAAGGGGACCACATATTTGGTTTTCCTTATCACAGTCATAAAGAGGCCTGGAGTTGGAGTTGGGAGTAGGAACTGACTGCAGTAGAATCAGCCCTTTGGAAGGATCATGCCCAACTTTCTACACTTGCCTGAGAACCTCAGGGTTTTTTTTGTTTTTGTTTTTGTTTTTGTTTTTGTTTTGTTGTCCTAGTGGATATTCCCTTTTGATTAGTCAGGAAAAAAAGTCTTAAGAACTGGAGAGAATTAGAAATTTGTTCTGTGCTTCCCTTTGAGCTTCAATTTGTAGTTGAACACTGAATGAAATGAATTGGGGCCACTTATGGAACAATCATAATTTATCTACATTAGTGCTATGTGTGACAATTAGAAACAGCTTAACTTGAGTACAGTAGTTGAATTTGGGAGGTCAAAAGCTAACAGTCTTCAAGCTCACTTAAGATGCTCAAGTTTCCAATTAGCAAAAGCAGAGCAAAAGTGAATGTTTCTAGGATGCTACAGTTAGTTATGAAGGAAAGACTCAGTTTAGATCTCTAACCCTAGAATTAATAAATATAATAATTAGCCTGGAAGCAGTATAGGAGCAAATATCTTGAGCCAGAAAGGACCTTGGGAACAATCTAGTCCAACTTTTAATTATTACCAATGAGGAAACTGAGAACCAAAGTGGTTAAGTGATTTGCTCATGAAGAAATAACAATAAATAAAAGACCTTTCCCACAATGCCTAGAGGTTTTCCTTTACCTTTTTCCTTTTAAGTGTTATTGTATTTCCTGCATAAATTGTGAATTGTCTAAGTTGGTAATATGAATAACCATATTTTAGTAATAAAGCTTGTCATCTATTGAAAATTCAGAATACCTGTTTCTGTCCAGAAATCTTTAGCACAGCTTTTAAGTGATGAAAAAGAAAAAAAAAGTATTATTTGGTGGTAAATATAGTCAGTCATTAAATAAACAATTCTTAAGCACCTACTATGTGCCAGACACTGCTGGGCACTTGAGATACAAAGAAAGCAAAAGATAGTACTTGCTGTTGAGGAGCTCACAATCTAATGGGAAAGACAAGAAGCACACAAATATGTACAAGCAAGCTAAATACAGGATAAATAAGAGATATTTATAAAGGGAAGGTGCTAGCATTAAAGAGTATCAGGAAAAATTTATTCTAGAAGATGGGATTTCAGGACTTAAAGAAATCCAGGGAGGCCGATAGATGGAGATAAGGAGGGAAAGAATGGAGGATAGGTAGAGAAAATACCCAGAGCCAAGATGGAGTGTGTTGTTCTCACAACAACAAGGCCACTGCCACTGGATCCTAGGGGGGAATAAGATGTAAGAAGGCTGGAAAAGTAGTAGGGGGCTAGGTTCTAGAGGTCTTTGAATGCTAGAGGGTTTTATATTTGATTTTGCAGGTAAGAGGAATCACTGGAGTTTATTGATTAGGATGTGACATGGTCAGACTTATACCTTAGCAAAATTACTTTGGTGGATGAATGGAAGATGGATTGAATTGGGGAGAGGCTTGAGACATGAAACCACAGCAGAAGGCTATTGCAAGGTGTGAGGTGATGAAGACCTGCACCAGGGTAGTCTCAGAGAAGAGGAGGGGAGATATTCAGGAGACATGGCAAAGATGAAATCAACAGGGTGTGGGAACAGATTCTATATGGGGGGGGTGAGAGATAGTGAGGATGACATTTAGTTTGTGAGTCTGAAGGACTGGAAAAATGGTGCTGCCACCCTGACAATTACAGGGAAGTTGAAGTAAGGGAAGATTTAGGGGGCAAGTTAATTTTAGTTGAGCCCTCAGAGGTTGTATGGAAGATCACATAAATTAATCCCAATTCTCATTATTTCAACTTGTTTAAAATAAATACTCATTTTAACCTGTACCATTCGTTCTATCAATGCTATCATATAACTCCTTGATATATCATTAAATAGAAAAGATCTTTTGCAGTGGCAATTTTAATGAAAGGGCCATCTTCCTGTTAATTATGCAGACAATATATTTCAAGTTGTACTATTCTTTGAAAATAAGGAGCTCCTCTTTATTTTTTTCTATTCAGAGCTAGCTCATTTTTTTGGGGGGGGCAGGGCAATGAAGGTTAAGTGACTTGCCCAAGGTCACACAGCTATTAAGTGTCAAGTGCCTGAGGCCACATTTGAACTCAGGTCCTCCTGAATCCAGGGTTGGTGCTTTATCTACTGCGCCACCTAGCTGCCCCTTTTGTTTTTGGTTGTTTTGTTTTTGTTTGTTTTTTGCAGGGCAATGGGGGTTAAGTGACTTGCCCAGAGTCACACATCTAGGAAGTAAAAGAGAAGTTTTTCTTTTTTCTTTTCTTTTTTTTTTCTTTTTGCTGTGCAGTGAGGGTTAAGTGACTTGTGACTTTCCCAGGGTCATACAGCTAGTAAATCTCAAGGGTCTGAGGTTAGATTTGAACTTAGGTCCTGAATCCAGGGCCAGGGTTTTATCCACTATGCCACATAGCTGCCCCCCTAGAGTTACCTCATTTTAAACTATTCCATTTTTGGAAAAAAAAAATTCCTTTTGAGAGATATTATTGTTTTAAAATTACAATAATTTCTTGATAAATCCCACTACCACCACTATTGAATCCACTCTTGTAACCAAGAAAAATAAAATAAGTGAAATCAATTAGCAAAACAATCACATCTGATAACTGCATAAGGTTTTATATGTAGCTCCTCACCACTCTTTTAAGACATGGCCTATGTATTTTATCCTCTCTTTTCTGGAACCAAAATTGTTCATTGCAATCAGTATGAGTTAGGTTCCCTTTTAGTGTTGTTTTAATTTTCATTATTAAAATCATCACATATTATTCTTTTTGTTTTGCTCCTTTTGCTCTAAATTAATGCTTCAGTATGCCCATGTTTCTCTGACTTCCTATATTCATCATTTCTTATGTCACAATAATATTTCAATATATTAATATATCACACATTTTCAGCCATTCTCCAAACAACGGGTAAATTCTTTGCTTTCATTTTTTTTCCTACCATAGGAATACTGCTATGAACATTTTATCTAATGTGAGCCCCTTTTTTATATCATTGACCTTCTTAGGGCATATATATACTCCATAGCAATATTATAGACTCAAAGGATATGAATTGCTTTTCTCACATAATTTCATGTTGTTTTCCATGACTATTTTGACTAATTTATATTTATAACAAGACTGTATAAATATTCTTGTCTCCTCAGAATCTTCCCAAAGGTTTTTTTCCCTGTCTTTTATAATTTTTGTCTATTTGGTGGGTGTGAATTGAAACCTCAGTTATCTTAACTCGCATTTTTCTCACTATTAAAGATTTGGAACAATCTTCCATATGGTTGTTGTCCCATTACATTTGTTCTCCTCAAACCTTCATATAATTCCCTTTGTATCATGAATTTTAAAATATTTTCAGTGAGAGTTGATTAAAATTCCTAATTATATCCTTGTTTTTAGGCCTCTGTGCTACTTCTTTCATTTTTCAGTTGAAGAAATAGGCACCAAAATATAATGTGACCTGTCAAAGATCATGTCAGATATTATGTGGTACAGCCTAGATTTGGACCTTTGCCTACAATTCCAGATTATTCCCCCTACTGCATTAAGACAGTGGTAAGCTGCCATTAAGGAGCAGTCTTCTACTGGCTTTGTTAGTTTCAAAATGGAAGTCAGGAAGGACAGCAGACTGGGTGACATAGAGCATTGGAGAGCCTGAAAATGACTGAAATGCTGTTGTTGTTGTTTTAAATTATGACCTGCCACTAGATAATTAAAATTTTAATACGGTACTAGATATTAGTTCTAAATGCAAAGCTAAAAGGTGTAAAAAGTAATGACTACAACCACTCTGGATCTTCCTCTGCTTTCTGTTGGGCCAGAAAACTACAAGTATTCATGTGATTTGCCAACATTTAGCTAGCTGAGAGGTGCTAGAATATTGTTTGAGCATCAGATAGCATTTTACTTACCCATGAGTAGCATCTTCCCCCTACTCCTAATTGCTTCTGCTCTTTCTGGTGACTAAGCTGGTATCCAGCTTAAATATAAGTCTAGCAGTATAAGACACTAAAAAAACAAAACAAAAACAACAACAACAACAACAACAAAAACTTTCCTCAACTTACTAGGTCCCATCTCACAGGCTTGTTTTGCCCCTTGAGGGAATTGAGTGAATTGAGGGGATTAGAATAGAAGTGCTTAATCATGGGAATTAAGTCATCCATCTAAACTGATTCCATTTTCTACTAAATTCTAGAACAAGTTCAGTTGCCTTTCTGTTCAATTATGGGTCTAGTCCAAATTTTGCCTTGTAAGAAAACCTTATTCAATTGTGGAGAGCAGGAAAAAAGAAAAGAAAAATCCTTATTGCATTGTTTGAACCTAACACTGCATAACTGAGAAACTGGACCACCTCTGTCAGCTGCTTAGAGACCCTAACAAAGGTTATTCTTTTCTTTTGTTTGTTTGTTTTGTTTTTGTTTTGTGGGGCAATGAGGGTTAAGTCACTTGCCCAGGGTCACACAGCTAATAAGTGTCAAGTGTCTGAGGCTGAATTTGAAACTCGGGTCCTCCTGAATCCAAGGCTGGTGCTTTATCCACTGCACCACCTAGCTGCCCCAACAAAGGTTATTCTTAGCAGAAACCCAATCAGACCCAAAGATTTATGTAAGGCATTTTCTCTTGGTTTTACAGGAAAAACAACCCCTATGTCATATCTGAAAACTGGCCCTTTACTGTTCAATCAATTATTGTTTCTATGTCCCTTTGACTATTTACAGACACTTGGGAGGAGTGGGACACCTCCATTTCTGATTTCAGGGAATTGCACTTGTTAACTCTCTACCTCCCAACTTACAAAGTCTCTAATCTTTCATCCAACTAGAAATCAAGTTACCTAATGCTTTCTTGTTTCCTTTTAAT
This sequence comes from Dromiciops gliroides, assembly GCF_019393635.1. NCBI lineage: Eukaryota > Metazoa > Chordata > Mammalia > Microbiotheria > Microbiotheriidae > Dromiciops > Dromiciops gliroides. Next base: position 519,174,834 of record NC_057863.1, read on the forward strand.
TAATTGGCCTTATTTGATTTTTTAAAGTACAAAAATCTGTCTCCCCCTATATTTGGGGTTCAGTGCCAAAACTAAGAATGGGGCCTAGTCCAGATTTGTTGGACAATTATCATGCTTTGTTTAAAAAATCAATATGCTTGGAAGATCAAACCCTTTTTTCCTCAATCATTTCATCTTTCACCCACCATAGTATTTTTTGTTTGTTTTTGGCAAAGCCAGCTAAGTTGGGACAGGACTCTAGCCCCCAGAATGGTTTTTCAGAGGAGTTGCCTGGAAACACTCCAGTGTTTTCGTCATGGGACCTCGTCAATATTGACTGACTTGAAAGATAGCTTTTGATCAGGTTTAGGGTGTAGGATGCTTTTTAGGTTTTGAGGCTTGGCAATTTCCCCCAGGGATTGGGGAAGTTTTAGCAAAATGGAGCCAGACAGAAAAACTATACTTGCTACACCCCTCAACCACAACTTTGCAACCCTGTGAACCCTAACAATTTATTATTAATGGCCATGTGATTTGCTAATATATTTATGTAGGATAAAAAACTCAAGCAAACAATAAAATGCATTAGCTAGCATACTGAAGTATCCTTGCAGTTTGTTTTTAGTTTTTCTCTCATTTTCCCCCCTTTTTCTAAAGAAAAGAAAAAGAGATTGGGCATCTACACACAAACAAATCAACCTAGGTAGAACTTCCTTAGTCATGCTCTAAGAAATTATGGACCAGAATTCTGCTTCATCTCCCTAGGACATGAGTTGCCATCATCTCTGTTTGAGGCATCTAATATTGACACTTCATGTGTGTTGTAGGTCAACTCGGTACCGACTTCTTCTGGATGTCTATCATCTGTTCTGTGCTATGCATACACTCTAGTTCTTCCCAACTGTTTCAAGAACAGTTTCACCAAAGGATATTTCTTTCATTTTTCAATGCTTTCCTCTGCTCTCAGCACCATATAGGCTCTAATAACTGCTGCAGATCAGGATAAACATGGAGTCCTATGGTAGCTTACTCTTCTTCCTCTCCTGTCAAAGCTCGCAAAAACTTTGGGCAGAATCTCTCTAAGGCAAAGGAAATAAAACCTAAGAACTGTGGGAAATGTAAGCTCACACACATTTCCTAGGTTATTTAAACTTCTCTATCCTTTTATCTCAGTCCTTCAAAAAGTCTTAGAAAGAATACTGATTAATTCATCTCATAAAAAAGCACCCATCAAGTAATTCTCAAAATATTGAAAAAAGCCACAAAAAGGTATTAGGTAAATGAAAAAAGTTTTTTTTTTTTTAATATTAGATGATTATAGTGATACAATTAGCCCAATTATTTAGAGTTTTGTAGTTTTAACTAGAGAAAAATTTGTGCAGAAAGACCTTGCTTTATAGCCTATTAGGTATAATAGATTTTTAAAAATGTAAATAATTTGAAAAAATCATTTAAAATTAAACAAATGAATATAAAACACTAGGTAAATTCTGTAAATAATGTACATCCCATAACTATAAAAACATGTTACTTGTTTCAAAAATTAAGAAAAATAAAAGCAACCTGTTATTTGCCTAAACCACCTGGAAACCTTTTACAGGCCATTAATTAATGGGAATGTGCGATTTGTTTAGTTTATTGCATTTTCCACATCTCATTAAACTTTAGGCTTATGTACAGTTCTAGTCTGCTTTTGTTTTACTTCTTTTAATTATTTTTTGATGATTTAAGATACTAGGCATGTGGTTTCAAGTAATCTTTTTAATGTAGTGCACTACTCTGGACCCATCACACTTTATATATTGTTCAGAGTTTGGAAAGAAAATTGTAACCATTTCTATGCCAGATTCAGTTAGTATATAATAAGTGGATAGTCCTATAGCATATGGTATATTTTTCTCATTGTTAAATGGAAGAAATTGAGTATTGCTTTAGAACATCTATTAGGTACTCTCTAGATCAAATGGCTTTAGAAGTTTTTTATTTTAAATGATATCAGTCTTTTTTCTCCCCCTTCTTATTACCCCACTTCCTTAATATCAAGAGGACTGAATGTATTCTGAACTTCTCAATACACCAGTATTTACTCTATAGTAATCACAATAATAACAGCCAGGAGTGTGCCAGAATAAATTAATACTAGATTGTAAAAGCTGATTGTTAAGTTTTCTGTGTGAGCATTTAAACCTCAAGAATCAGGTCTTGATTTATTATTTTCTTGATTGTCTAAACTTAAGGAAATAACTAAGTAAAAGTTAATAATACAGATTAAATTTAAAAATGTGTCATGAGCACATTTTTTGAGAACTGTTAAACACTGATAATTTGGTAACATTGACATAGCATTTTGAGGTTTGTGAGATATAAATGTTATCTTATTTGATCTTCATAAAAACCCAATATGTACTATTAATGCAACAAGTGCCATTATTGTCCCCATTTTATGAATAAACTGAACTGAAGAAAGGTTGGATGACTCACCCAGATTCACAGAAATATTAAGTAACAGAGGAAGAATTCAAAATCATGTTTGTTTGTTTTTTCTGACTCACAAGTCCAGCATTCTACCTAATAAACTATCTAGATGAGTTTCTATCTACATCTATCTAGTAGTTGTAAAGGCCAAATTTAATATGGGGGAATTATTTGGGCAGCTTGCCATAATATTGGGGTAAGAAAGGAGATTAACAGCCTCTTTCAGAAAAAAAAAACATGGTTTATTGATGGGAACAAATTTAAAACACAAGTAAGGTTAATAAAAAGAGGGACAAAGAAAAAAGGAATAGAAGAAGGAAAATTATACCACCTGTAATCACACCACCACCTGGACTCAACAGTCCTGTCTCTCTCCCTCTCTCAGGTGAGAATGAATCTCTCTTCCCTTCTCCTTCCCAGAAAACACTGCTCTCAATCTGGAAACTGGGTTGTCTACACTCAGCCCCAAGCTAATTGGCTGGCAGTCCTGATTGACAGCATTAACAGGCAGCTGTAGAACTGCCAGCCTTCCCAACTTCCGGACACTGAAGGTCACCTGACTGCCCAACCAGGCTTCTAGTCATGGTAATTTGGCCAGGCCCATGTAGGCGTCAGCGAGTGGTGATGACATGAGTTGCAGTGCCATGGTGACAGACACAGCCCCTGGGTGGAGCACCGTGCCAACACAGAGGCAGTGGCTTACACCAGGGCTTCTAATTTTAGCCAAAGATGGGGTCATAGAAACCTCAAATCACAATTAATTCTTTACAGAACCCAGTGTAATGATAAACACTGCTTACTGGGTGGTTGAACATAAGGATCTCCAGAAGAAAAGAACTCTTAAAGCTAAATAGGACCATACAGATGATCCAGTCCAATCCACTCATTTTACACAGGAGAAAACTGAAATTTAGAGTTGAAGCAATTACTCAAGGACACACAGCAAAAAAACAAACAAAATACCCAAATAAACAAAACCAGAGGAAGCAAATAAAACCACTTCTTCTAATGCCAAATCTGTTTCTATTTCTATCAGACCATCCTTTCTCTTTTGGTCACCATCTTGAAGAATCTAGTTAGGGAAATGAGACATATGTATGTGTTATAAAAGATAGCCATTTAATAATAACACAGAAGAGAAGAGAGATATATTCAAATGACCTTTGTATACATGTAATATACATATTTCTCTGGCCTGGAGTCCATAGATAGCTTCATGAAGGAGGTGGACCATTAAATAGGCCTTGAAGTATCGATAGGGTATGAAAATAAATAAAAGAGAAAGCATTCAAGTGAATGAAGAGTTCGAGTAAAATTAAAAATAGTTGTAGTGAGTAATGAGGATAATGAGACCAACTTTACTGGAGTAGATCAAGTTGATTAATATTATGATATACAATTGAATAGTGAAAAAACAGTTTGTAGAAGGTATTAAATATTAGGTTTAGGAAGCTGAACTTGATACAGAAATTAAGGAGTTGATCTTTGAGTAGGTAAGTGACATAAAGAGATCGTTTTTGGAAGAACAGTGATTCGGTAAAGTGGATGAGGGAACCCCAAAGCAGGAAGTCTAATTGGAAGATTATTGAAATATTTCTTTAGGAAGACAGGAGAGTTTTTCAAAGATATTCTTTTCTGGCTGATAGTTTAATTATTATAAATGTGCAAAAGTAACACTGGTTTGTCTCCTTTTATCCACTCCAATCCCATCTCTCAGTGGATATCCTGCCTTGATGTCAAATTTGCCCTGATGGGGATCATATGACTCAGATTAAATTCCATGGTCTCTTCTGACACTGAGATTCAGTAGATCAGTGGAATTCTGGTTTTCCTTTCTTATTTTTTATATTGCAGGATACAGTAAGGAAACTTAGAAGTATAAGCTTCTTGGAAAAGAGGTGATAATCAGAAAGAAAAAGTATTTTATCATTAGAAAGTATACAGTGGCACAATGGATGGATCACTGTGCCTGGAGTCAAGAAGACCAAAATTCAAATCTAGCCGTACAGGCTTACTAGCTGTGTGACCCTGCACAAGCCATTTAAAGTACTGTTTGCCTCAGTTTTCTCACCTGTAAAATGAGGATAATAATAATACTTACCTCCCAGAGTTGTGAGGATAAATTAGATAATATTTATCAAGCATTTTGCAAACCTGAACTTGTTAACTATTATTTTTCCTGAACCCTAAACTATGACCCAGTGCCCCAACAAAACACATTATACACAATAGACCCTAAGTATTTATTGTGTTTATTAATATAAACACTTAATGAATTAACAATTGTCTCATCTCTGTTGGAGTCAATATTAATTTCATTGGAATTCTAACTTAAAGTTTTATGTTTCTCTTATGGTCTCTCATAATATGTAGTATGGTGTTAGACACATAACAAGTACTCACTTATTAGTTTTAACAGTTGCCTAGTTCGGACTAAAATAGAAGAAGAAAAAGAAGTAGTCAAGGACACTACGATATTTTACACCCACAGACTGGAGGTTTGATGATATGGGTGAAAGGAGAAATTTTAAAGGATCTGATGGGATCCAAGGAACAGTAGAGAAGAGACTGGAAATAAAGAAATAAATGATTCTACAGTGTTCCAGGAAGGAGGGTCGAAGGATTTATGCTAGACAACCTAGGTCCCCAAAGCATTAATAAATTTTGTGCATAGTTCATCTTTCTTAATGTGGTAAAAATTAAGACACAAATATTTCTGTTATCTGTTGCCATTTTTTTCATGAACAGAGAATAAATTCTGCATGCTTCATGAAACCACTGTGAGTATATTCAGCGTGCTGGTTAACTTTATTCAGGCCACTTTAACATTCCTACCTCAGTCTCCTCATCTGTCCAACATGGAAAAAACAGTCTCTTCAATCTCTTTTGTTTCTAACATTTTAGGAATCCAGTGAGCTATTAGAAAGTAGAAATGATTTGGATAATACAGAAGTAATTTCTATTTCACTTGAGTATACATTTTCCAGAAGATATATCTTTCTAACTACTTTGACCAGGTTTATTTAAAAATTGGGATTATTTGAACATAGACCCTGATATCAGAGTGAAGTGGCTCAGAAATATACAGATAACCTGGGGAAAAAAATCAGACTGGGATTAAACATTTTGTGGATTAAGTAGCTAAAGCACTCATGAATAATCATGGTTAACTATTTCATTTCTTATCCCCAACTGGATTTAGGTTTATGTATTTAACTCAACAAACATACCTATTGTGCTAGGTCCTGTGTTAGGCAGAAAAACAAAATATATCTTCAGTCCCTGCCTGCAAAATAACTTTAAATCAAGAATGGGAATAAGACCTGTGAATGTATGCATGTTATACCTATATATAAATAATTATGAAAAATGGCAGAAAATAGGGCAAAATGGAGTGATATCATGATTAGGATTGGAATAAAGAATTTATTCAAAGAATCAGTAAAACATTTTGGATAAGTGGTGTTACTGGTGTTTAGGTGTTTTAAGTCATGTCTAACTCTTCCTGACCCTGTTTAGGGTTTTCTTGGCAAAGTTACTACTGTGGTTTGCCATTCACTTAGCAATGAATGGTTAGAATGCTATCAAATTCCACAAAAGTCACCCCAACACAACAGATCACAATTAGTGTTCTCTTGATATGACAAACTGCGATAAATTGATAATCACTAATAAATGTCCTTGGGCCAGAGTTGAAGTTAAATTTAGAATCTGACATGGTTTTTTTTCTAGCTGCATTTTAGTTTAGTTTGCTTTATAGTTGAGATACTAAGCATCAGTTCCTCATGGCACAGGTGATTCGAAAAGGGCAACTACTCCCTTAGGGATCTATTTGAAAATGTCGCAATTAAAATTTACCAGAAACTTTAATGCAATTTCAGCCTCCTGGCTGGTGAAATATACTACATAGCAATGTTAGCTTAAAGATGCTATCTAGAAATGGAAATGTTGATTTACCCTTACCCCCTACCAAGCAACCTAATTGGAAAGCACTGCTCTCAGTGGTAGATGTACCTAATATTGCATGGTATTTTTTGCCAGTGGATCTGGGAATAACCTTGTAAGTAGCTACATGGTATTGAATGTGTGCTGAGTCTATATGTAGAGGAGGGGAAATTTTAATTAGTCCCTAAATAAACTTGACACCATGAAAGGAGGAAAGAGTTGAAACATTTTGAACACATAGTATTTGTGTAAGACTGCATCACATAATGACTGTGACACAAGACACGCAAAATCAATGGTTCATTGGCTATGACTTGCAATCAAGATTCATATAAATGGAGTAAGATAGTTTTGGAATTAAGAAGCTTCAATTCAAATCCTGCCTCAGACACTAGCTATGTGATCTGGACAACTTCTGTCAGCTTACATCTCTTCATCAGTAAAATGGGTATAATGATAGCACTAAAATCACAGAGCTGTGGTGAGAATCAGATGAGATAATATATGAAAAGTGCTTTTCTAACTTTCTTATGCTATATAAATAAAAACCACTATTATTGTTGGTGTTGTCATTTTATTCATGTTCAACTCTTTGTGACTCCATATAGGATTTTCTTGGCAAAGATATTGGAGTGGTTAGCCATTTCCTTCTCCACCTCATTTTACAGAAGGGGAAACTGAGGCAAACAGGGTTAAGTGACTTGACCAGGGTCACATAGTTAGTAAATATGTGAGGCCAGGTTTGAACTCAGAAAGATGGGTCTTCCTGACTCCTGACCCAGTACTCTATCTACTGTACCATCTAGCTGCCCTGATGATGATGATCATGATCATCATAATCAATCATCATAATCATTTTCTCCCTTAAGATGTCTCTTTCTCAAGGCCCAACCATGTTTCATTAAAAATTAAATAACTTGGTGTGTAGTTAATGATCAGATCAGACATAGGAAGAGGAAGAGAAGGATGAGTTAGAAGTCAAAGAACTTTTCAGCTTGAACAGAGTAGAATGAGGAGAATCAGGATGAAATAGAAATATGACAGCTTCTATAAAGGAACTTCCAATCTACTAGCAAAAAAGCTATAGGACTGAATAGAAGCTTGTTGTTGTTGTTGTTGTTGTTGTTGTTGTTGTTGTTGTTGTTGTTGTTGTTGAGTCATTTCAGTTGTGTCTCACACTTTGTGTGACCCTATTCAGGCTTTCTTGGCAAAGATACTGTAGTAATTTGCGATTTCCATTTCCAGTTCATTTTATTAACAAGGAACCTGAGGCAAAGAGGATCAAACGACTTGCTCTTGGGGTCTTACAAATCTAGTGTCTAAGTGTGGAAGTTCTGGGAGATTACTACTGGACTTAGTCAATACTGGCCTGCTGCTTGCCCCAGAACAATTTCCTTGTTTTGGAACTTTTTCCTTGCTCAGTACATAGCCTAGGTCCCATGAAAGTGGCACACTTAGATGCTGGTCCCTTCATCTATTTTCCCTGTATCTATCATACGCATGGATCTGGATACTGAACCACAGAGCTTCCTCATGACCTCTGTTGTCCATGCCATGCCTTAGTCTGAGTTGCTGCTAGTTCATCTTCCTGCCTCAGAGCACATCCCAGGTTGTCTTTCAGTGTCTGGCACTGTAATGCTCTGTAGAGTATATTCATGGCGAAATCTCTTCCTTGGAGTTCACAGATATCTGTTTCCATGTGCTTACTGGGGTTGGGGGAAAAAAAAAAAGCTTCACTTGATTTTTTCTTGTATTTTCTATTCAGTACTCAGTCTATGGGGAGGGGGTATTGCTACTCCACCATTTTGCTATGATAGACTTAAAAGAAAGTACTACTGTTAAAGTATTTGGCACATAGTCAATACATAATAAATGTGTGCTGACTTCTTGACCGACTGGTATTACTCCAGAATAATTAAGAGGAAGACAATTCCTCAACCTTAAACAATAATATTAAAACATTTTAAAGTAAACTCTGGCAGAAAATTTGCAACAGTTTTATAGTGTAATGCTGGAATATAAATTCTGCTACCAGTAGAACATTTTAAAATTAGAGTTCTAAACTATAACCTAAATTTCTTTTTAAAAATGTTCTGGATAGAGTCCAAATACTGTATAATATCGTCATTGTTTAGGTAATCTTATTAGCCAGACAGAGATTAATGCTTGAGATTAATTCTTGAAGTACTAATTATTGCTAGTCCTTAATGATTCCGGTGTAGTAATAACTATTACAAATTTATTTTTCCTTTGGAATTTATCATTAGCCAATTCCCTCTGTATTTTGGTGTTCACTAGAGTATCAATAGTAGGGAATGAAAATTGGGGTTGTCTCTTTAGGAGAAGAGAAAGACTGTCATATGGAAGAAGCTTTAACCAAAAACCTTGTTTAAAAGTTGTAAAGGCAAATTTCAGTCAATAGAAGAAAGGAGAAAGAAAGGGGGGAGGGGGAGGACTCTTCTAACAATCTGTTATCTAAAAGTAAAATGCCAAGTTCTGGGATATCATAAGACCTGAGATCTAGAGTGGAAAGATCCTCAAAATATATTTAGTCTAACACCTTTACTTTATAAATGAGGAAACTGAGGCTCACGGCTCCTAAGGTGATTTGCATAAGATCATACAAAGTTGAAGTTTCAGAAATGGGATTTATATCTATGTCATCTGATGTCAGAACTAGTGTTATTTCTAATGCACCATGCTAGCACCCTTGCATTCTTGTTCAGATAAAGTTTGGGCATCTTAGAAGGTCTTTGATTTCATCATATATAGTTGATACTTTTGGAACATTGAGGTGGGGAGTAGAAACAGCTACTCTCATTTTCTAGGATAATCAAGGTGTATAAGGCATTTACTGTATCTGTTAAATTTTGAGGAATACAATTTGATGCTTATTGTATCTGAGTCTATGATTATGAAGTCTCATTATTTTAAAAAATGTATTTTTTTAACTATACTCCTATTTGAATCACCTATTTTAAAAGATATGAACCCAATTTGGTAATTTACACCTGAAATATCTGCTACCAGGGAGATTGTGGCACGTGAATGACTCAGCTTCTGTAGGCTAAGGCTATTGGGTAGCTGCACGAAATTTGGTATCGTGATGGTGAGCACCTTGGAGTGGTATAGGGAACACCAAACTGCCTATAAAGAAATGAACCAGTTCAAGTTGGAAATGGAAAAGAACAAAGATTTCATGACACTCTGTAGTGGTATTGGACCCATCAGTGGCTAGTGCACCTCCAGTTTGGACAAGACAGGATGACCTAGTTTCCAAAAAAGATGGAATGATTGGAAGTAGAAAAAAAGAAATCAAATTAATTGGAATAGTGATATATTTAAACTTTCATGCTAAAATGATTTTCCATGTTTATAGGAAAAGTTATTTGCTGGGCAGTAATTCAATGATGAGGATATGTCCCAAACTTCCACCCACCTTAAGAGTCTGCATTCTGTGCTTTAAGAACATAGAAGTTATTGAGAAACTGACAGATTGTGAGAAAATAATATTTTGAAATTATATTTTGTCTTAGTTTTCAAAATGGGTGTGCCTTGTTACTAAAAACAGCACATTTATGTGAATTCTTTTTTATTCCCAACAAAACTTTAATATTCTTGATTTATAAAAATATGTTTTAAGTCCAAAGGCATTAATGAAATTTAATTAAAATTCATAAAACAAAAGTAGCAGTCACCAGTAATATTAAAATTTTACACACCAATTAGAAAGACCCCTTGTACCACACTGATAGGACAACAGACTAGAGTTTTATTCAAAAAAGGTAGATGGGGAAATGTAAAAACAAACAAAAAAAATGAGGGATTATGTATGAAAAAAAAAATTTTTTTAATTCCACTCTTCACCTCCCTGATGATGAAATCTCTAGGAAAGCTTAAAATTGCTGTGTCTGCTTCTCTAAGTGTGGCCATCATTCATAGGCAGTGATCACAACAGTAAAATGAATGATACTCGTGGCTGTTAGTGAAGCAAATATGATATATAACAGTGATTTTCGAAGTGACAGTCATGACCCAGACAACAGTTAATTGTCACAGAGCTTCAAAGCCCCAGAGTATATACTAAAGCCTCCACAAAGGGATCAAAGTTCATGAAAAATGGAAAGGAAATTATGACGTCTTAGGGTGATGGATAGACTATTATGAATAAGCTTCTTCAACTTTTGAATTCAAAAATATCATATATTTTTTAAAATTTTTACCTAAAAATCATCTATGAGCACACATTTGGGGATATAAATATCTATATTCTTTCTGTTCTCAAATTTCCTAAAGTACTATGCTATCCAACTTGGTCATTCATTAGGATGAATAATGCATCTAATGAAGTAGTACATTTATTTGAATTCACACTGCATTTTCATTTTAGGCTTGAACCATTTATATTTTACATAATTACGACATCAAATAAGAGTATATATGACCACTTAACAGGATTCATTGTTCATATCAATCCAATCTGTACCTAGCTCTGTTATCTTTTAGATCCCTTATGACATTCTATCTTATCTTTGGACCCATTATATCTCAAACCCATAACCAGTTGATTGTAAATCTATAAAGACTAGGGCAATATGCTCTTTAATTTATCTCCAAAATGGTGTCTTTGTACATGATCATTTGTTGTATTATATAGCCTTTAGTGTTTTTTTTCCTAATGAAATATTTATATGGCCCATGTAAGATTGGTGTGTCTTCATGGGTTGCTGAAATATGTAGATATTGCTTATAGGTACATAGAGAGAGAAAAAGGGCAGGGGCTGGAAACTTTTTTCTTTTCTAGCTTATGTCTGAGAGAAATATAAAGCTAGAATAAAATCTATTTGAACTCTCAAATGTTGGTATTATAGGGGTATGAGACTGGTTCAGAAGGAAAGTCTCATTGCCCTTAAGGGGGAGGGTCACTCTTAGCTTACACTAAGCAGGTTAATTCCTACCCACCAAATCCTGGGTATATAAAATATTATCACAAATAGAAAATCATGAGTAAACCCATTTGCTCAGGCAAACACACACACACACACACACACACAAGGAGAAGTTATACAGATTAGGACACACCAAATAAGATATGATTGAATGAACTCTTTACCTAGTAGAAAGAAAATCACTGCTAAAACAAAGCAAGTGGGAGAACCTGACGTCACACATGGGTTGCCATTGTAGCAGTTTTTAGAGAGGTAGTATAGAGATCAGGGATACAGCAATAAGTTGATTCCACCTAAATGTCTTCAGCTTCTTTCACCACATGTGTCTCTCCTGAAGATTTTCTGGAACCACATGAATCTTTCCCCAACAAACCTTTGAACTAACTCAATAAATTTCTTATGCCAGTATGAAGTATTTTGCTCTCTTGTGATCTGTAGTCATGTATCCTATTGCAAGCATACAGTAAACAGAGAAATCGACCAAATTTGGTTGTTAGCCCACTTAACTTTTTGAAAAAAATATTGATTACTCAATTTCAGTTCATCTTCATTGTCAAATATATCTTTATTCTCTCCCCTACCCAGGGAGCTATAATTTGTAAGAAAGAATAAAAAAAAATCAGCAAAAGTGACAAAGATATCAACTGAGTCTGACAGTATGTGTATTATTTTGCATCAATTGCTCTGTAGCTTTGCAAGGAAGGAAGAGGGATATATTTTTTCATCTCTTCTTGAGGATCATGTTTGGCATTATAATTATGTCACATTTAATTTTGTTACTCTTTTTTTGTATGTTCATTCTTATAATTGTGTATTTTCTTTTCCTCTGATGAGAATTTACTTTGTTTCTGTTTCTCTCTCTCTCTCTCTCTCTCACACACACACACACACACACACACACACACACACACATACACACACACAAAATCTGCTAGAAATTCATTGTTGTGCATGGGCTACAAAGAAATTCAACAATCATATTTAATAGTAACTTGATCTTCTTCAGCAGATGGGTTGATGGGAATTTCATAAAAGTCTAGAAGACAAAGACACTCCCTCTTTCCTCATTGTGCAATAAAATAACAATTAGCCTCTATACAGCATTTTAAAATTTGCAAAGCACTATCCATATGTTATCACTTTGGATCCTCACAACATCCTGAGAGGTAAGTGCTATTATTAGCCTCTTTTTACAGTGAGGAATTTAAGACAAAGAGAAGTAACATGCCTGGGGTCATGGAGTTTATCATAAGTACATCAAGGTAGCAATGTGTCAACAGGCTGATCACTGAAGATCAACAATGGCTTCAAGGTATCGTCATCTTTAAATGAAACTTTAAGATAATTCAGATAGATTAACCTCAGCAAAATAAGCTACGGTCCTGCATCTCAGTTTCTCCTCAAGGTAGCAAGAACCTGACAATTTGTTGGTAGGGGTTCAATAGACACAGATAGAGGATAAGTTGGCTACATGATCAATGTCAGGGGACTGGGTGATGCCTCCTCCAGCACTGCCAATTGACAAGTAGGACTGGGAACAATGAAATACTTAGTCACCATAACTTTTAATTAACCAACTGCGTGTGCACATGTGTGTGTGTGTGTGTATGTGTGTGTGTGTAAAAGTATACAGTGGAGCTGGAATCTAAACGCAAGTCTTCCAACTACAACAAACCCAAAGCCCTTTTTCTTAGGGTCAAAGCAATACCATAAGAGGACTTTATGCTACCTTATTATTGATTTATTTTTGTTCTTCAACTTTCTCCCATTGCAAAGCAATTTATGTCAAGTGAACGAAGAGAAGGATTTTTACCAGTGTTATGATTCTTGGATGGTAAATCCTATTCCTTCCTCACCCACTGTGAAATGGCAGCCAAAGTGCTTAACTCGGATGTGCCTCAGTTTCTTTTTGCCTGTTCAGAGGAAATAATGATGATTATCACTGTCACAGTAAGTTAACTATGTAAATTACTTTGCACTCCTAGGAAAAAAGAAACTGTAGGAGCGATAATTAGATGCCAGGGTATCATAAATGTTTTTAACTGAATGAATCAAAGGGTTCATTGAGTAGAATACTTTCCAAAATTTTATTAATTTTTCATTCATTTTTTACAAAAATTGAACTTTACTGGGGAACCATGTTATATTCTCTTTTCTTAAATGCTAAAAGGAGAGCTTTCTCCTTACAAACTGTAACATTCTTCAATAACATAAGTAGATGGATTTTGTAAAGGTACAAATAAATTCAAGATTTAAGTATATTATACTGCCCATATGTTTCTGTAGGCTCATTTGCTGACAAGCAGGTCTGTCTATTATGGAGGAATGAACTCTGCCCAAATGAGAAGAAAAAATACAGGGTTAGTCTGTTGGCTCTGGCTTCAGATGGACAAATTTAATGACTCTATTTCCAAGTAAGGACCAGTTCTGTTGATTTATTCAGCCTTTCTAGCTTATTAGATTTGAACTCTAAGAAGCCTGAAGGTCTTACAAGTATTTAACTTTGTTTCATTGTTTTCCTTATGCTTATTTAAAGTAATTTCTTATTTCCATCACTATTCAGCCTTTTAAAAAGGTATTTGACATTTTCTATTAGTCTTTGAATAATCACTCCTATTTTTCCCTAGAGTATAGAATTAAGAGATGTTAGTTGCAGAGGGAGATTTTGGCTGGATATATGGAAGAAAAAAAAACTACCTTAAAATTATCTAATCAGCTACCTCAGGAAGCAGTTTCCCTTCCTTGAATAAAAAGCTGGATAACCACTATGAGGTTATTTAGAGAGGAATCTCAAAATCTGAAAATGTCCAAGCTAGAAGAATCCTTAAAGATTTACTAGATAAACCCCTTCATTTTACAGATAAAGAAACCAAGACCCTAAGGGCTTAATTAAATTTACAAAAAAAAAATACTATTCAGGTATAGGTTCAATGGTCACTTATATTTTTTTAAGTCATACTCATTAATACTCATTAATATTTTTCAGATTTAACATGCCCATTCCCAGAGTGTTATATTAATATTCAAAAGGGCCCATTTCTACATATTTTACATACAGATATTAGCTATTGCTTACAGTAAATATATACTAAGTAAATTTAAAACATCATCATTGTCATCTTCTTCATCATCATCATAGCTGGTGTTTATTCATATAGAGCTTTAAAGTTGGCAATGCCCTCTACTTATTATGTCATTTGCTCCTCACAACAAGCTTATGAGATAGGTCATTGTTATTATCCTGCTTTATAGATAAGGAAACAGTCTAAGAGAGGTAAAGTGACTTGGTTGATATAGCTAATAATTGTCTCAGGTGAGATTTGAACTCAGGTCACTTGGATAGCAAGGAGATCAAATTAATCAATAGTTAAAGAAATTAATTCAGGATACTCACTAAAAGGTCAAATACTAAAGCTAAAGTTTAAATACTTTGGTGACATAATGAGAAGACAGGATTCATTGGAAAAGACCCTGATGTTGGGAAAGATTGAATGCAAAAGGAAATGGGAATGGCAGAGAATGCAGTAGTGACATAGAGACAATTAAAATGAACTTGGACAGACTTCAAGAGATAGTGGAGAAAAAAAGGGCCTGGCACTGTGGTCCATGGGCTCACAAAGAATCTCACATGAATGAATGAATGAATGAACAACAATGAAACTTTCTAACTCCAAATCTATCACTTACCTGCCTTAATATTTGTGTTTCATGCTATTCATTAAATCATTTATATTTCAGAATAATTCCATATTTGCAGTTCAGATTTTTATCTTACCAATCTATTAAGTACTTCCCAGTCCCATTTAATTAATATATCTTAATCTTTGACTTTGTAAAAAAAATGTGCCATTTGTATGCCAATAAAATGTGAATTGGTTTCAGCATTAACTATCAGAGCTCTGGAGATTACTTATGAAAATTCTCATCTTCCACTTTATTAACTTGAAGAGTAATATTTTGTGACAAAACATCATAATGAAGTTTAGTATGACCTGAGTCTCTTTTGCTTATGAGGAGTTTCATGAATTAAGTACCATTTCCCTCTCTTTATTAAAGCATCATACATTTTGGATCATACATCTTTATCTGGATGTAATGGTTTCTTTAGAAATTTCTATAGAAATATAGTTTTGTTCATTTTCTCCTTTAATAAAAAGCAACTGAGGCTTGGGAGGAGAAGGGAAAAAAAACAAAACAAGCAGGATAGAATCAGGAAGATGACTGACACCAAGGGTAAACTTTGGTTAAGTAGACAAAGATTTTCAAATTATAAATATAGATATATGAACTACTTTATTGTAGGCAATGAGAAGATAAATTAGAAAAAATACAGACAAAGAAAATTAGAAAATATCACAAGGCTATGGGAAGTCATGGTCTGAACACAAAAGATTCTGAACAACATAGACCATAGGTAAAATGGCCCCTTCTGGGAAATATAGGTAGAATGACCAAATATCAATGAAAAGCTCTCTATTCTCCCCCCCCACCCCCCACCCCTGCCATTTCCTTAGAAATGCTGTTAGGAGAATGATAAGGAACACAAACGTGTACATGGATTCCTTAATTCTATTTAAAACTATCCAGAAGTACTTGATACATATCATTTAAATTCTAAACCATGTCTCACCAAATAAACAATGGCAAGACAACACTATAAGGAATGTGTAGCTTTGTAAACAATATACATAATTATATTTTCTCATCACTCTTACCCTTTGTTTTTCTTATCCCATAATCATTTCAACCTCAGGCTTTTGGACCAGCCTTCCCAGCCCCACCCCCACTCCTCTCCACAAATGCAAATAGGTGTATAATGCAAGATCACATAATTCAAGATCTTTCATGTTCAAAATATGACTTCCCACAATTTTGTGGCATTTTCTAATTGTCTTTGCCTTAGTAGGAGAAAGTGGGGAACATATCTTTCTATGAGGTCTGTAAGCTAGGTCTGAATCAAGGGTTAAGACAGAGAGATTGACAAGGAGTTAAGCAAAGGAGCTAGTAGAGAAGAAAAAATTTGAAAATGAAAAGAAAGAATGGAAAATAATCTGATTACATGGTGGGGAGGCATTCATTTGGAGGATAAAGAAGGGGATAGGATCCAAGGTACATGTAGACACATTGGACTTGGTGAAAAGAGCTAACTCATCATTGGAGACTAAAGGAGGAAAGACTCTAGTGGTGTTGATATTAAAAGAGTTTAAGAAATTGAGTATGGGACAAGAGAGAACTCATATTAAATGACCATTGTTTTATCAGTAATATATGAGATAAATATCTGTGCTAAAAATGGGAGAGAGGGTTGTGTTGGAGGCATGAGATGAGGAAAAAAAGCTTTAGAACAACAATTGTGAATTCAAGGATTTACTTTTCTACAGTAAGGGTCAAATGGAGATTTGATAACATATATTTAGTGGACATAGCCAAATTATTTGACTTCTTCCAGTACCTCCAGTATCAAATGAGTAGAAGCAGAGGTGATAATGGGAAGGATCTTTGGTTGGAGTTTGGAAAGATATTAAAGGCAATAAGGCAAGTGGGTAGGGAATTCAAGGGATATGGTATAACATTAAACTAATTAAGCATAGTGTTAAGATAAGCAAGAGAAAGAAGGGAAGAAAGGACAGTGGTAACAGTCTGGGCAAGTACTGAGGGATAACATGGTCCAGAGATTGTAATGATGATCATACTCTAAGAAGGATATGTTCCCCAATTCCTCCTTTTTATAGGCCAAGTTTGCTAGATGTCTTTCAGTAGGCCATTGCAATCAAGCCAGAGGCTCTGACAGAAATGTTCATTCAATTTTTTTTTTTAGAATTTAATGTCCTATTTGATGAAAGAAGTTTGATATATAACATGATTTAAAAATAAAGGTATACTATGTTATAGACATTTGCCATAAAAAAAAGAAGACAGAGAACCACTTGGAGAAAAGAATCCTTGTTGCCACCATTTGGTATAAGAGAGTCCAGGGACTTTGGTTATCATGCCAGGATAACAGGAGCACTTCTGATGAGTTAGATTTCAATTGTTTATTTTAACCTACAAAGAAATTTTAATTTAAAATTGGTGAGATCCAAAATCAACACCTTGCAAATAATATTAACTGTCTTTGAACTTTTTAAGTTCTTTTCACTATTCCTGTTTACACAATTAAGTTTTAGTGAGCTAAGAATTCCTGTCCTTGCTGTTAACTGTGATTTTGAGGAATCAATTTTATTTAGCATGGAATATAATAAAACTTAAACATTTGCAAGCTAAGGAGTCTGAGATGTTAATTTTTATATGGCCAATAATTGCTTTGTATCAAAAGTTGGAGTTAGATTCAGGAAGACATGAGTTCAACTACTGCCTTAGACACTAGGTTACATGACCCTGGAAAAGGTCATCCAACTTCTCAGTCTCAGTATTTTCAACTGTAGGATAGGGATAATAATCATAATTACCTCACAGTTTTATGGGGATCAAATGAGATATGTAAAATATGCAAAATGTTTGAACCTACAAATAACTCTACCATAACTAAAATCACTATTGGTACTGTGATTATAATCACAACAAATTATAATTATAACTATAATCATTATTATTGTTGTGTTAGAATTATTCATATAATTGTATTTTATCATATATATATTTAAAATGGTTTGATCATACATTTTATATGATATTTTGATGATTTAATGATGATGCTGTTGATGAAGAAAAGATGATGATGATGATGATGTGTGGTGTGGTGGGCAGAGGGCTGGCCGTGGAGTTGAGGAAATCAGGGTTACATCCTGCTTTTAACCCATATTCTGTGATTTGGGGTAAGCCAGTCCTGACTGGGCATTTTGTCTATCTCCAATGCCTAGAACTCTCTCCTGTCCTCTTCCTGGCTTCCCTGGTTTCCTTCAAGTCTCAGGTAAAATTTTGCCTTCTGTAAGAAGTGTTTCCCAGTCTTCCTTAATTTTAATACCTTTTGTGTTAGATAATCTTCTATTTATCCCATATGAATCTTGTTTGAGCCTAAGGTTTGTTGTTTTTTTAATTTCCTCATTGGATTGTGAGCTCATAGTGTGGACTGTTTTTTGTTTGTTAAAACATAGTAGGTGCTTAATAAATGCTTCTTGATTTACCCTCTCAGTGTTCTTTTGCAAACTCTAAGTTGCAGAGGAGTCATGGAACTGCACAGGTCTAAAACCAGAAAGGGAGATTGCACTTAGGGAGTTCTCCACACCAATGAAAACATAGATTTGGATCCCAAAAAGAAAAAAAAAATATGTGAAACAGCTTCTTCTGAGAAATGTGTGTAATACATTTAGATTGGGGGGAGAAACAGGGAGAGAGATGTGAAAATGGAGATGAGTCTCTGAGGTAGAAGTTAACAAGTACACCTACACAAATTGGCATGCTTCATTAGGAGCTATTCAGTGGAAACTAATACCAACTAAGAAGATATTAATTGGCTTTAGGAACTGGCAAGCTTGTTTTAATTACAATTTGAAGTAATTATTTAGTAGAGCTCTGTGATATGTCTGAAATTCAGATGCATTAATTACAGGGCTATCCACATTTTGGATGTTTTAAGAAATGGTGTGGACCATGAATTTTTTTGCTTTCAAGACTGGCAAAAAAAGGTTGCTAGAAGACATATAGTAGATTGACTGTGCATAGATACTATGAAAAAGAGTAATATGATGTAAGCAGCTTACTTGTTTCAACATTTGAATTATAATGATTGTAAAAACAGCAGTTTCTGCTTTGACTGTTTTTAAATTACAGCCAGAAGAGGGAAAGTGTTTCAGTACTTAAGTCATGATTTATAGATGTGCTGTTTGCTATTTATGCAGGATTTTTGCACGGTTTCCTTGGTAAGGTCCCTTTGAGTCTATATCATTATGTTTTTTGTTTTGTTTTTTATTCATTGGAACTCATACTCGTGAATGACAGCTTCATCATTCTCATTCCAAACACATTCATTAAGTAAAAAGGGTCTTAAGTCATGATGAAAAACTGTCTCCTCAGGAAGCACCTGCAGATTATAAAGTAATTTTTATTTTTTTTAAGAAGAAAATGAAATAGGAAGTTTTCTAATGGCAACTGTTGTGTGTAAACTAAATCACACACACCCCACCACAGGAATTCAGAAGCTACTAGTACTGGATTTGAGATCATTATTGTGATTTGTGGGAGGGATAGTTTTGTTCAGAATCATACTGCAGGGTGTACAGTTTTTTCAGCAGCAGCGCCATATTTAAGAGAAGCTGCATACCATTATTGTCACATATCGGTTTTCATTTGGGTCAGTTTCTGTCTAGTGACATTCAAAAGAGAAAACAAGAGGCCTAGATATTACTAGCAACCAAGAATGACACTTTGGTCTGTAAGTGCTGTCAGTGCTAAGAGATTTTTAGGGATTAGTCTTGGGTAATAAGTATCATCCAATTTGTGAAAGCAAGTCACCCAGAATGAGAAACAGAAGGCCGCATGTCCAGGCAAAGCAAACTATTACCATAACCTTGACCATCATGAATATAGCCCATTACCCTGAGCCCAAGAGCATATGGAAAAGCAATTCCCCATGGAAAATGCTCTCCAATTCCAGAAAAAAAAAAGAACTGTGGAATTGAGATGCAGATCAAACCATACTATTTCTATTGGTTTTTTGTTGTTGTTGTTGTTGTTTTTCTTTTTTGAGGTTTTTCCTTTTTACTCTGATTCTTCTCTCATAACATGACTAATGAAGAAATACATTTAATGTGATTATACATACATAACCCATATCAGATTATTTGCTGTCTTGGGAGGGGGGGGAGGAAGGGGAAGGAGAGAGAAAAATTTGAAACTAGAAATCTTATAAAAACAAATGTTGAAAACTATCTCTAAATGTATCTGGAAAATAATAAAATATTTATATGAAAAAAATGAAAGAAAAAAAAAAGAATCACCAACTTTTAAAAAAAGAAAAAGGAAAAAAAGAAAATCAATGCCCCACCGATCACCAGCCCTGCTTCCAGCCTGGGCTCTGCCATCATCATAGAGGGGAAATATCTCTATGAAGAAGGATCCCACTTTTCTTGCCACAACCAACACTAACCAACAGGAAGTTGATACACCAAAGAAACCCACCTTACCCCAAGTTCCCACTGTGCCCTTTAGTCTAAAAACAAGCCTTACTTTCAGCAAAGCCTCTGACCTTATTTCAAGAAGCAACCCATGGAAAGAAAGAGCCTAGCAACAGCTTCCATTTCTTATCTCCTCAGAAACAACCACTACAGGAGATCCAGAAAAGAAAATTATTGCCCTCAAAGACCTGGGAACTATCAAATGATTCATTAGAAACTTAGATGATTTTCAGTGAAAATGATATTACAGAATATGCTTTTGTATCTGTTTTGCCATTTTAACCTAAGGATTTCATGACTTTTTCATCTAACTTTCTGCTGAAAGGTTTTATGTGTAGCCTTCCTGTTATAATGTTAGCACCTTGCCAGTTTGGACTGTCTCTGCTTTTTTTCTTTATATGTTCAGTGTTTAAGACAGTGCTTTTGATAGAAGCGCTTAATAAATGTTACTTCTTTCTCCATTTCTTTCTCTTTCTTTTTTCCTTGGTTCTTTTCCATTTCTTTCTTTGTCTAATTCCTTCTTTTTTCTTCCTTTTCTTCCTTCCTTCCTTGCTTCTTTCTTTTTCCATCCTTCCTTCTTTTCCTTATTTCCATAGTCCCTTCCTCCTTTTCTTTCTTTGTGAGTATTTACATTTCACTAATCAGCAAGCACTACAAATCAGGACTTGATTTATTGTTTTGTTGATTATATGGACTTAGGAAAGTAATTGAGAAAATGTTAATACATTAAGTCCAAATTAGGTTTATATTAACTCAATATTAGGTTAAACATGAAAGTAAATACAATTATGGATGAAACCTAAAAGTATATATTTTTGAGAGATCTTTTTGTTATATGTTTATAAGCAAAACCCCATGCCTAATTCTTCTTGACTTATGCAGAATTTAACATTGTTGATCATTATCTCTTTATGCACAATCTCTCCTCTCTGGATCTTCCTAACCTTATTCTCTTGGTTCACCTTTTATCTGTCTGACCAGTTCTCAGTTTCCATTGCTGGCTCATCATCTGTATCATACCACCTAGCTTTAGGTGTTTCACAGAGTTCTGTCCTGGACCCTTTTCTCTTCTATACTCTCTTGTGAACCTAATCATCTCTTATGGGTTTAACTATTGTCTCTATGCAAGTGATTCCCAAACTAGTCGACATCACCATGTTTATACATGAAATAGCTTAAATTTAATATACCTTGGGGCAGCTAGGTGGCACAGTGAATTAGAGCACCGGCCCTGGAATCATGAAGACCTGAGTTCAAATTCGGCCTCAGACACTTGACACTTAATAGCTGTGTAACCCTGGGCAGGTCACTTAACCACAATTGCTTCACACACACATACATATACACACACGTCAATATACCTAAAACTTAATTTGTTTTCTTTCTCCTTAAATGCTTCTCTCTCCAAAACATCCCTATTTCTGTCCAAGGCAGTATCTTCCCTCTAGACTCAGTTTTGTAATCTTGGCTATAAATGAAACCCCCCAAAAGGGTATGTTATTCAACTGGCTACATGATTCACAGGTTCTCTATAAAATAAAGGAATCAGTTTTATCATGTTTTGGGGAATAACAAGAAAATCATTGCATGTAACATTTGATTATCTCATATCACAGAGTTCTTGATATAAGTATTGGGAGGGGGGGAGGGAGGAGAGCCACTATGAAGATGATTGCAGCTTAAATACCAAAAACTTCTACAGAGGAGTAAGATTATTAGTTATTAGAGGTAGAGAAATTCTATATAGATTTCCAAAGCACCATCAACTTTAAATCAATCATCCCTGATTGTTTGATTCCTCCTGCAACTTCATTTTAAGGAGAAGGCTTGGGCCAGCCATGTCTTCATTCCTCTCCAGGTTACACCCCTGACTCTCCAGACTTCATCTACTTTGAATTCCACAGCAACCTCTTTATCCTGGAAGTTCACTTTACCTCTGGGCTTCCCAAACTGGAAATACCCTTTAAGACCTGTGTTCTCTTCTTCTGATTTGTGGTTCTTCCAAGAACCTCTATTAAAAATAGAATGCTTCTTCTCTAGGGGACACTCCTAACTATAAACTTTCACGAGTATCCTGATGATACTCCCTTGTCTCTCTCCTTCCTCTTGCAGTTTCCTTTTATGTAGCATCTTCTCTCAATAGAATGTAAGCTCCATGGGGGCAGCTCGGTGGCACAGTGGATAAAGAACCAGCCCTGGATTCAGGAGGACTTGAGTTTAAATCGGGCCTCAGACACTTGACACTTACTAGCTGTATGACCCTGGGAAAGTCACTTCACCCTCACTGCCCCCCCCCAAAAGTAAGCACTGCAAGAGGAAAAACTATTTCATTTTCTGCTTTTATTTGCATTCATGCTGCTTAAAACAGTTCTTGACATATATTAATTGCTTAACACATGACTTTGATACTCAGTTACTTCAATGCAAAGGTGTCAGTAGGTAAAAATGGTGAGAAATATATTGGAAAATATGTAGCAGTAAAAAGGAATGAAAGAAGTCAAAAATTTGGAATTTTCACAGAAGTCATAATTATATATCTAAAATACTTTACTTGAAAATAGATATGGCTAACACTGAATAATATCACAAAAATGAAAATGATTATATTTAAACAGTCAGGAAATAACGCATTTCCAAAGTAGAATTCATTCCTAAATCAGCTGATATATAGTTAGTCCTAGATTAAAATTAGTGTATAGATAGAAGAAAGGATAAGAATATGAAAAAAGGATATGTGCAATTAAAATAGCTCCAGCCTGACATATTTAAGGAAATTATGAGAAATGGGAAATGGATGGAAAAATAACTTATGGGATAGGTCATAATAATTTCATATAGAAATTTAAATTATATAAAACAAGTGTCAAAAGAAGGAGACACTAACTCTAAAAAGCTGTTTGGTCCAGAAACATTTGACTTACTTAGGAAGGCATGAAAAAAGTCAGCAAAAGGTGATACCTAATTCAAATATAAACTCATTTTTAAAAATATATTAGACAAAGGAGATTATAAGTAATATTGCTTCATACGATAGAAAGAAAAAGTGGATGATGAAACTGTAAAGAAAGTTCAGTAAAATGTAAGTAAAATGGGAAAGATCTACAGTGATTTTTTAAAATAACAAATCCTTTTCACTGTTAAGGACAGTTGAGTCATCAACTTGGATTCTAATGGTACACTATCATTTGAGGAAGCAGAAATGGTACCCATAAATAACAAAATGGATAAAGCAATTTTAGAATAAAAATAGCAAATTTATATTGGGACCAGGATTAAAAAAGTAGAGGGAGCTAAATTGTCTCCAAGAATTTGAAAAATTCCTTTGAATATATCCTTCTTGAAGAAACAAAGGCCCATCTTTTAAAGATTAGTATTCTACTGGTATTATTATATGATTGCATATGTTATATAATATTCTCTTTGGAATTAAAAATTAATGTCACACAGGGAGCAGAGGAGACTATGGCAGGCTCAAATTTATAGCAAGAACTAGGAAAAACTGGTAAATGATAGCATCAAAGATATGTGTGATCAAAAAAGATGGTGTGGTCACTAGAAGAGAAAAAGACATTACCAGTAGAAAACCTGTGTGGTGTTCAACTGGCATTTTCATGTTGTCAGAACAAAGTGAAGAAGGCTCCTACTGAATTGAGTGGATATTATCTGTTGAGCAAATGGATGAGTGGGGACACCAGTAATGCAGGATGAGAAGACAAGGATGGTCTGGAATTTATGTGGTTGGAAGAAACTTCGACATTTATGAGATTACAGACCCATTTTCCCCCAATTATATGTAAAAACAATTTTTTATTTGGTGAGGCATTTGGGTTTAGTGACTTGCCCAAGGTCACACAGCTAGTAAGTATCAAATGTCTTAGGCCAGATTTGAACTCAGGTACTCCTGACTCCAGGGCTGGTGCTCTATCCACTGCGCCACCTAGCTGCCCCCCAAAACAATTTTTAACATTAATTTTCTACAAATTTTGAGTTCGAAATTCTCTCCCTTCTTCCCTCCTTTCCATCCTCCCTGAGACAGTAAGCAATTAGATATAAATTAAATATGTGCAATCACATAAAACACATTTCTATATTAGTCATTCTATAAAAGAAGACAGACTAATAACAAATACTATTTTTAAATTTTCTTTATTTTATGTGTGTTTTGATCTGCATTCAGGCTCTATAACATCTTTCTCTGGATGTGAATAGCATTTTTCATATGAATTCTTTGGAATTACCTTGTATAATTGTATTGCTGAGAATATCTAAGTCATTCAGAGTTAATCATACAAAATGGCTGTTACTGTGTACAGTGTTCTCCTGGTTCTGCTTACTTCATTTTGGATCAATACATGAAAGTCTTTCCAGGGTTTTCTGAAATCCACCTGCTCATCATTTTGTGTAGTACAATATTATTCCATTACATTCATACACCACAATTTGTTCAGCCATTTCACAATTGATGAGTGTCCTCTTAATTTCTTATTCTTTGCCACCACAAAAAAGCTGCTATAAATATTCTTGTACAAATAAGTCATTTTCCCTTGTATTTTATCTCTTTGGGATACAGACCTATTAGTGGTATTGCTAGATCAAATGGTATGCACAGTTATATAGCCCTTTGAGGCACAGTTCCAAATATCACAGATTCATTCGAGAACATACTTTATGTTCAAGTCAACAGACCTACTACTTGTGCTCTGTAATTGACATGCAGTGTTATATTTCTTATCCTTTGCATAGACTTTTGTCATGCCATAACTATAATCCTTTTTCATGTCTGCCTCTTAGAACCCTTTGTTTCCTTAAAGTCTCATTTAAGGTGCCTTCTCCTTTGAGAAATTTTCCCCCTTCCATTCCAATTATGATTATTCTCCCTCTCCTCAATGATCTTGTATTTACTTATCTATAATGAGTCACTAAGTAAAGTAAATAGTTCTTTAAGAGTGAGGATGTTACAGTTTGTATCATTTTATCCTCAGTCGCCTCATACATAATGGCACCTTAATAAATGGTTGTTGGATTTTAATTGATTTAACTTGTGTAAAGGATGAATGGACAGAAGGATTTTCAGCTGATCTGTCTGGTGCATAGAAATATAACAAGAGAACACAGGAAAGTGATTTTAGGGACACTGAAGTACAGTCTTCAAGAAATACAGTATAGTACTTAAATAGAAAGCAATGAACAAAATAATAGTTACAAGTAAGGGGATAGCACTGACAACTAAGGAAGTATATATGAGAAATATTACAGAGGTAGAAACAAGGATGATGAACACATCCACATCATTGCATTCTGGCCCAATTCACTGACCAGGTTGAGGGCAGCACTACAAACCACCATATCTTCCTGGAGGATTCTGAATATAAAGTGTATCTATTGTGCAAACCTGGACACTATGATATCCTTTATAAATAGGTGAGACATCACTCAAGGCCCTGCTCTGCCTACCAACCCCTGCCAGTAGTGTGGCTACACCCACTTCCTCCTTTCTCTTCCCCTGTTAACAGGAATTACATATGTACTGAGTTTGTGTGTGGGTGTGTGTGTGGGGGGGGGGTGATTTTCAATAGTAACATTTCAATGCCTTTCTTTTTTTCTGACTGTAACCCATAACCTTGTGTGTTTTATTAAAGAGGTTGCTGGTGGCAAAAGAAAAAATACTAAACAAAAGGGATGAAAGAGAGTGAAAAGTCCAGGAGGATATCTAGATTATGAGTTTGAGTTACTGGAAGGATAGTAGGATCTTGAAGAGCAATAGGGAAGTTAGTAAGAGGAGAGTGTTTGGGGAAAATATAAGTCCAGGTCTTGACAAACTGAGTTTAAGATGTTTCCATTTAAGAATAATAAGCAGTCAGAGAGGAGAAACAAAGGTGAAGAGACTGGTTAGGGTAGGACAAATAAATTTGAAAATAAATTATCAGCTAAAAGACGATAATTGAATCTGTGGGGCTGATAAGGTCATCAAATGAAATAGTATAGAAAGAGAAGAGAAGAGAACCTCACAACCTTGGTGGGAAACTATAGTTAGTGGGTTTGTCTGGTTACTGATGTGGGAATCATTTTTAAATCATCCGTCTGTATATTATCAGTTCAAACTGTTGGAGCAAAGATCAAAATGTAGAGCAAAGATTGAAATCAATACCAAGACAGAAGAAAGGGTAAAGAAAACAAGTGTGCCATGTAATAACAGCAACTCCAACCTGGCCTATTCAAATAAACTACTGACATTAAAATAAGAGAAATGGATAATAATGGTCAGGTAATCACCCAAAAAAACCAAGGCAGAATCAGGCTAGAAACGAACTCAGAATTCTAGAAACCATTTTATCTCTTTTCTAGGTGAGGACCTATATAGTCAAGGATGCCATCAGTTTAAAATTCAAACTCAGTTGAAAACTTCATTTGTTAACATAAGCAGAAGCATAAACTAGTAAATAGAGTCAACTGGCCTTAAAATCAAGAATTACATGGAATCCTGTTTCTCATGCAGGTTAGATGTGTTACTGTCACACAAGTCATTAACCTCTCAGAGTTTGAGGCAGCTCTCTCAGAGTATCAGTTACAGAAAATTTGTTCATTTTCATGAGGGATAGGAATTTCCACCCTGGGAGTTCCCTACATTAATGAAATGGCAGAACCAATAAGGGAAAAAATAAATATGCAGGTAGAATTAAGCCAGATGATTCCACAAAGATTTAAAGATGAAACTAAGAGAAAGACAACAAAGAGATGAAAAGTTAAACAAATTTATCAACATTTCTGTAACAAGTTCTTTGTTTGATCATAAAAATATAACTACCACATTTGGACCTTTAAATCCCAAAAGTGCTATGCATATAGGAAAAATTAATAGATGCTATCATTACCAAGGAAAAAAAATTAAGTGTAAATCCATGGGATAGCTAGGTGGCACAGTGGATAAAGCACCAGTCCTGGATTCAGGAGGACCTGAGTTCAAATCCGGCATCAGACACTTGACACTTACTAGCTGTGTGGCCTTGGGCCAGTCACTTATCCCTCATTGCCCCGCCCCCCCCAAAAGAGTATATCAGCAATTACTGAACAGTGTGACTTTATAAAACATATATAAAATGATATATACATCTACACAGAGCTCCCCTGATAAACATATGGAAAAGTTTCAAGGAGATTTTGGAAAATAGTACTATACAACAGATAATATCTTTACAATTATTTTTTTTTTTTGCGGGGCAATGGGGGTTAAGTGACTTGTCCAGGGTCACACAGCTAGTAAGTGTCAAGTGTCTGAGGCCGGATTTGAACTCAGGTACTCCTGAATCCAGGGCCGGTGCTTTATCTACTGCGCCACCTAGCCTCCCCCAATCTTTACAATTATATGTGACCAATATGTAGAGATAATATGATGTTACTATGATTAATTTTGTTAATTTTTCTAAAGAAGCAGTTGATTTGATAAAGCAAAAAAAAGATGCCCTAAAGGCCATACTCTGATGAGCTCCCACAAAAACATATGTTACAATAATAGAATATTTCCTGTGATACATGAGAAATTATTGTTCAGGGGTCCTCTTTTTAAGATGAATTTTATTGATCTCTTTCTTTAATGTTGTATAGATTTCCCCCTGTACAATTCCCTTTCCTCCATCACAGAGTGCCATTCCTTATAACAAAGAATTTAAAAAAGAAAAAGAAAATGAGAAAGAAGATAAAAAATCCAGCAAAACTGATCAATCAATTAAAAAATATTGTATTATAGGAAATGTTTTATACCTGTAGATTTTTCAGCCTGCAAAGCATAGTGGGGAGAATTTATTTTCATATCTCTCCTTTAGACTAGGGATCCAAGCTTGTTCTTTAATTTTGCAACATTCTTTTTTTTTCCATTTTTTCCTTTTCATTTATACTTATGGTTATTGTGTATTTATTCTTGGCTCTACTTACTTCATCCTGCATCACTTCATGTATATTTTACCATGCTTCTTTGTATTCATAATATTTATCATTTCTTATAGCACAGCAATGTTACATTATATTTACTAATCAAAGGGCATCTACATTTTTTTGCAATTCTTCACTATCAGAAAATATTGCTATAAATATTTTGGTGAATATGAGGACTTTCTTCTTATTAATGGCCTCTTTGGGTTACATAGGCTTAGTAGTAGAATCTTTTCATCAAAGGGTATGGACATTTTATCACTTTAATTGTATAACTTCAAAGTTCTTTTAAAAATGATTATATTGTTCATAATTCCACCAATAATATACCAATGTGCTGATTTTCACGCAACCCTTCCAACATCAACTATTTTCATCTTTTTTCATCTTTACAAATTTATATGGTCTGTGGTTGTTTTGGTTTATATTTCTACTATTGTTAGTGATTTGGAGCACTCTTTTATAAATATGTTAATAATTTTTATTTTTGAGAACTATTTGTTAATATTCTTTAAATATTTCTCTATTGGAGAATGCCTTTTAGCTTTATATATTTGTTACTTGTCTACATATCATAAATTTCTTCATTTCTTATCCCAGATGAATTAGTTTTATTTGTATGAAAACATTTTAAGTTTTCTGTAACCAAAACCACTCATTTTTTAAAATTACCTTTTTACCTGTAACTGTGAAGTGGATATATTCTATTACAATATTTTATAGAATGGTTTTTAACATTCAATTCATATATTTATTTTGAATTTATTAAGGAATATGTTGTAATATTGGTATAAATCTATTTTCTGCCTGATTACTTTCCATTTTGCCAGTTTTTTTCTTAATCAAATAGGGAATTCTTTCTTAAGTAATTTATGTTTTTAGATTTATTGAACACTGGATTATAAAGTTCTATTATTTCTGATTCTCCTTCATAAAGTGTATTCCATTGATCTGCCTTTCTACTTTTTAATCAATACCAAGTGGCTTTAAGAAATGCTACTTTAGGGGCAGCTAGGTGGCACAGTGGATAAAGCACCAGCCCTGGATTCAGGAGTACCTGAGTTCATATCCGGCCTCAGACACTTGACACTTACTAGCTGTGTGACCCTGGGCAAGTCACTTAACCCCCATTGACCCTCAAAAAAAATGAAAAAGAGAAGAAATGCTACTTTAAAAAATGATTTGAAGTGTGGAAATGTTGTTCCCCTTCTATTCCAACATTTTACTTATTTTCTTCAATATTTTAGATCATTTGTTCCTCTAAATGAGTTTTGTTACCAAGGTAGATACCTTGGTAAATTAGTCAATTGTTCGTTTGATTAGCATAACATTAAAACTGCAAATTTACTTTGGTAGTATTTTCATTTTTGTCATCTGATCAATCATTCTGTTATCTGTATCAAGTAAAGCATGTAATGGAGACCTATAGTCACTAAAAGTGTTTAACAATGTCATGGCAGAAATGTGAAATAAAAATAGAAGAGAGATTTCCTATAAATATTAAGGTTCCCAGCATATGCTTGTTTATGGATTTTATCGATCTGATTGCATCAAGCCATAGAATATTACATATGTTCATTATGGAATTATATAAGCTATGCCTGACATTCAATACAAGAAAAAGTACATACTTGAATAATTGTCCAGATTATAACATGTACTTATTTACAAGTAAACAAACAATCAACAATGATCTGGACCCAGATTTCCAAAAGGAAAGGCAGACTGAGCAGGATGGCTTTGTATGTAATTAATTAAGTTATACTTTTAATTATGACAAGTTGCTCCCTACCTCAAAAGCTCACATTTCAATAGCAGTACACTCCTAGTAATGCTTATTATTTCAAGTCATAGGAAATTATTATCAAAATTATGGGTCAAAGGACAATGAACAGATAAATGATGACAATAAGTAGGTTAAAAATATTGCCAATGATGTCTTAAGATGAAGAACTACAAAAGATAAAATCAAAGATGACAAGTATGACTAGAAAAATATCAAGAGAAAACAGAGAGACAACTCAATGTTACAGCTGACACCCACACAATATTTAATGACTTAGAGAATAGCTTCCAGGACACTGAATGGAACCTCTTCAGAATACTGATGGAACAAATTAAAAAACAACAACAACAAATAGTATGAAATGGCATGAATATGTTAAAATATGCACCAATGGAGGTCGTACCTACATAATTTAGATTCTGGGTACATTGAAATATCAAAGTTTTAGGGGTTTTTTTGGTTTTCATTTTGTTTTAAATTAATAATTTCTCCTATCTCTGAGCCTTCCAGCATAGAATATATTCTTTGTCTTATTCTTTATTCCAGTAAGGTACCATAAAATGTATTGCTGTGGGTTGCCCATTATTTCTTTTATACAATCTTGGTTAACTATCTTCAGAAGTATGCTTATGATGTCTGATTCATGGCTCATTTTACTGCTTCTTTTCATTTCCACACCATTCTCTTGAACAAATATGTGTCTTACATTGGTGTTCTACATCTACCATGTTTTTATATAAAATGTTCTTTACATCCCTTTTACTTCCCTTCCCCCACTCCATTCCCCATATTCTTCATTCTTTTAAAACCCTCATAAAGTCCTTATGAAACATAAATAAAAATTTCAGAGTTGGGAAGGATTTTGAGATGATTTAGTACAGTTGTCTTATTTTTAAAATGAATATACTAAGAAAGCGAAAGTGAAATCAGTCTCTCTGCTAGTTAGTGACTAAACTAGGGCAATTACTAGAATCTTGAGATGTCTAATCTGGAGCTTTAAAAAATTATCCTAATGTTACACAATGAGAAAAAGAAAAAGGTGAGCACCTAGCCCAAGGTCATATTGCTAACAAATAACAAAACTAGTACTTGAACTATGCCTGTAGGGTCTTCTGATTGAATCAAACTGTAAGAACAGCCAAGTCAAGGGAGGAGTTGTACTCATAGGATTATTTATTCATAGTTTTAGAGCTGGAAGAGACTTTAGAGATCATTGAGTTTAATCCCTTCATTTTATAGATGAGGAAATTGAAGCACAAGAAAGTTAGGTGATTTGCCCAGGATCACCACTAACTTTAGAAAGGAAAAGTCACTCTTTCTTATAGCTAGTAACAGTTTGAGGAGGAATTTGAAGTGTAAGTCTTCCTCAGTCCACAATTCTTATCTACTATTGCCTGTTGAAGTTGTAGTAGAACAGAATGTGAAGGAAAAGATATAGATTGGAAAGAAATGTAGACAACATTAACAAAATTTGTGAAAATAATAAAATAGATATAGAAATAAGAAATTATAAATATGACAAATACAGAGAAACATGATGAAATATACATGAAATGATTCAGTGTGAAGTAAGTAGAGACAAGAATATATGAACAATGACTATAACAATGTAAATTAAATCAAACAACCAAAATAAAATTGAAAAATGAATGTTGCCAAATTACAAAGAGTAAGCTTGCTCCACCAGAAGAAGATATATGAGAGGACATTTTCCCCACACTCTTTTGAAGATTGAAAGATCTACAGATGTAGAGATTTCTTTTAATGCCATTTTTCTGATATATTGATTAGCTTTGCTGAATTTTTTCTCTTCTCCCTCCTTTTTTTATTTTTTTTTTATTTCTTTGTTATAAAGGATGGCTTTCTTGGATGGAGGAAGGGGGACAATAATAGAGGGGAAATCTAGACAATATAAGGAAATAAATCAATAAAATTCATTTTTTTAAAAAAGACAATCACTGAATGTATTCAACAGGGCTGTTGGTGGCCATAATCAGTTCCCAGTTCTCCCTGAGAGTTCAACTTGAATTGAAGAGTAGAAACAAAAAATGTATTGATGAGGGAATTATAAAAACAAAATGTGGCATTGATATCAAACAAGAATTCAAATAAATTGCCCACAATTTTCTTGTTAAAACCTTGTTCAGTGATCTTTTTTTTTTAAATCTCTTAGGTATCACAAGGAATCTTCTGTTGTAACATATGTTTGTGAGATGCCCCATTAGAGCATGGCCTTTAAAACATAATTTTTGTTTATTGAATCAACTGCTTCTTTAGAAAAAATTGGAAAAAATCCAGATAGTAACCTCAAAATGTTATTCAATCATATATTACAGTGATTCTGTCTAGTGTAGAGTACTATTTGCTAGTCAGCCAGATCCTTTTCCATATTTTTATCAAGGGAGCTTTCAGTAGATGTATGCATCATTCTCATGTAGGTAAAATATACTGATCCATGCATCTACAATTTAAAATAAATCTAAAGAAGACCAATCTGAATGGGTTTCAAAGGAATTCTGGGTTCTTTAGTAGAACCTATGTGTTTCTTCATTTTCCATTTATTTAGTTTCTGAAGTACTTATTTCTTCTCAGTAGATTTCCTTTAAAAAAAAATTCTGAGATTGTCTTCCTATTTCACCTATGCTAGAAGTCCTGTGGACATTCACAGGCTAGATACCAATACTAATTAAGACAGAAGCTTCAACTGGCTCAATTTTTTTCTTTATCTGGGCTAGTCTAACCTTCCTTAGGCAGGTTGATATCATCTATATCTGAGTGCTCTCTGTATTAGTACAGATACCTGTTTCGTTTTGTCTCTACTATAGCTCAGAACTCCCACATTCATGTGATCCACAAGGATCAGCTTTCCCCACTAGAAGGGGATTACATGTGTGGACCACTGTACCTGTCTTTTCTATACAAGCATATTTATATACACATATTTTACACATATTACACGTAAATATATATGAAATAATTTACACACACATTATGCACATATTTATATATTTAAATTCATGTTTATGTACCTATACATTTATGTATGTGTATATATGTATATGGATGTATGAATGTGTACCTAAGACAAAATATTGTAAATCAAGTCATCGTTCTCCTTTTTCATCAGATGTCTAGCAACTACATAGTATCAAAACACAACTTGAGGCCCTCTTGCTATTTTTCATAACCTTTGTCTGTGAAGAGCCTTTCTTTACTACTTTAAAATAGAGTTGCCTAAGCCATGTCCCCTGGGATAAGAAATATAATAAGGCTGATTGACTTTTGGATATTACCCATCTGTATAAATAGAATGTAATTCTGTTTCAACTGCTACTTTCAAATATTGCTACATTTTTTCTTTGTTTGTCTACAACAAACATTTATTTTATTTTTTCCAGTTACATGTAAGGGTAGTTGTCAACATGCATTTTCATTAGATTTAGAGTTCCAAATTTTTCTCCCTCCCTTCCTTTCTTCCCCCTTCCACAAGACAGCAACTAATTTGGTATAGGTTATATATGTTGAAAAGTGTTCTTTTTATCAGTTCTTTCTATGGGAGTAGATAGTATGCCTCATCATTAGTTGCTTGGGATTGTCTTGGATCATTGTATTGCTGAGAGTAGTTAAGTCCTCCACAATTGCTCATCCAACAATACTGCTGTCACTATGCACAATGTCCTCCCAGTTCTGCTCACTTCAATATACATCAGTTCATATGAGTCTTTCCAGGTTTTTCTGGTAACTTCCTGTTTGCCATTTCTTATAGCACAATACCATTCCATTACAATCATATGCCACCACAGCTTCTTTAGTCATTTCTCAGTTGATGGACATTCCCTTGATTCCCAATTCTTAGCCACCAAAAAGAGATGCTATAAATATCTTTGTACAATTTTTCCCCCTTTTCTCTTTTTCATTATTACTATTGTTAACTGTTTCCCTCCATCCTATTCCCTTCCCCATGATATTTATTCTATTATCTATCTTCTTTCACCCTAACCCACTTCAAAAGGGATTTCCTTCTGTCTCTCCCCTCCCCCAATCTGTCCTCCCTTTTTTTCCCCTCTCTCTTTATTCTCTTCCCCTCCTATTTTCCTGCAGGGTTAGATATATTATTCCACCCAATTGAGTGTGTATGTTTTTCCCTCCTTGAGCCTATTCTGATGAGTGTAAAGTTAATTTACTGCCCTGGTCCTCACCCATCTCTTCCCCCACTCCATAAGCCCTTTCCTGTTTCTTTCATGTAGGAATTTGCCTTTGCCCTTCCCCTCCCCCAGTGCATTCCCCTCATGCCTCCATTTAACCCTAAAGATGTCATCATGGGGCAGCTATGTGACACAGTGGCCAAAGCATCAACCCCAGATCCAGGAGGATCTCAGCCAAAATCCAGGCTCAGACATAAGACAGTTACCCACTGCACAACCCCAGGTATGTCCCCCAACTCCAATTTTTTTATGGTTCTCTAGGGTCTTGTATTTGAAAGTCAACTTTTCCATTCAGTTCAGGTCTTTTCATCAGAAATACCTGAAAGTCCTCTTTTTCATTGAAGTTTCATTTTTTCTTCTGAAAGATTATAATCAGTTTTGCTGGATACTTGATTCTTGTTTGTAATCCCATTTCCTTTGCCCTCTGGAATATTATATTCCATGCCTTCCAGTCCTTTAATATAGAAACTTCTAGATCTTGTGCTGTTCTGACTGGGCCTCCATAGTACTTTAATTCTTTGTTTTTGGCAGCTTGCAATATTTTCTCCTTGACCTGGGAGCTCTGGAATTTTGGCCATTGTGAAAAAAATGGGTAGTTGTCTCCTCTCAATGAGGGTATAACAATCAATCATACTGCTCCTTACCTGTTTCTAGGACAAAGGTCTCAGATCCTTTCCTCCCCCTCTGGCAAACAAAATCACATGGTTCTAGGAGCCGGAGCTGGTCTCAAGTAGGTCAATAATTAGGATTGGGAATATTGCATTCTGATTAGCTAGTCTTTGCTGGTAGATTGTAACCCTTGAGTAATCAATTAGTGATCAAAAAGGGTAGGGTCTATTCGTGGTAGGGACTAGGGGATAAAATGGGGCCTGTGAACCTCCATTTGGGGTATGCATTAGCTGCACACTAGGGTACCTCCTCACAAGAGGGAAATAAAAAAAGAAAGCCTTTGTCACATCTCTGCTGAGTTGCTGAGGATTATTGAAAAGAGGATTGATTATCCCTCATAGCCATATTATTCCAAGGAGTTTTCCTTTGGAGATTTCTTTCAGGAGGTAATTGGAAGACTCTTTCAATTTCTATTTTACTTTCTGCTTCTAGAATATCAGGTCAATTTTCCCCGACAATTTCTTGGAAGATGATGTCTAAGCTTTATCATGGTTTTCAGGTAGACCAATAATTTTCAAATTACCTCTCCTGGCTCTATTTTCCAGGTCAGCAGTTTTTTCCAAGAATATATTTCACATTGCCCTCTAATTTTTTTTGTAATTTTGATTTGTTTTATTGTGTCTTGGTTTCTCATAAAGTCATTGGTTTCCATTTGTTCAATCCTAATTCTTAGGTAATTATTTTCATCAGAGAGCTTTTCCATTTGGCTGTTCAAGCTGTTGATTTTTTTCTCATGTCTTTCCTACAACACCCACATTTCTCTTTCCATTTTTTCCTCTGCCTCTCTAACTTTATCTTCAAAATCCTTTTTGAGCAATTCTATGGCCTGAGACCAATTCATATTTTCTTGGAAGCTTTAGATATAGGGTCTCTGATGTTGACGTCTTCCTTTGAGGTTGAACCTTGATCTTCCTTGTCCTTAAAGAAACTTTCTATGGTCCTCACCTTTCTCTGTCTGCTCATCTTACCTTTCTTTTACTTGAACTTTTAGCTCCTTAAATTGGGGTACTGTTTCCAGGCTGCACTATCCCAAGCTTCATAAAGGGCCAACTCTATGTCCATATCCATAATCTGAAAGGCACTTCTTCAATATTTTGTTATGTAATTTCCATGTCTGGGTTGAGATCTTCCCAAGGTCTTGGATAATATGAACAGAATTGTCAGAGTCTACAGTAGGTTTGTTTCATTTGCTCCTTACTCCTACAGAGATTTAGCTCATGTCCACATGAAGCATGTGGCCAAATTAAATATTTATCCAAATAGCTCATTAATTCAGCACCCACTCTGTGTAAGGCACTCTGATTAATGCAAGAAATCTTTAGATTTAAACAACAAAGACTCTCAAAGGAGTTCACATTCTCCCCCCAAACCCCCCAAACCAATCCATGAACATTTATTAAGAACTTTCTGGGGGCAGCTAGGTGGCACAGTGGATAAAGCACCGGCCCTGGATTCAGGAGTACCTGAGTTCAAATCCGGCCTCAGACACTTGACACTTACTAGGTGTGTGACCCTGGGCAAGTCATTTAAACCCCATTGCCCCACAAAAAAAAAAGAACTTTCTGTATGTTGGAACTGTACTCAGAACTAGGAATACACAGACAAACATGAAACAATCCATGCCTTCAAGAAGCTTACATTCTTTTGGGGTGAAAACAGTGTGTTACATACACAAGGATAGGAGCTCAAATTCTAATGTGGGAAAGAAAATGTGTGAATAAGGATAAAAAAGAGAGAGAGGGAAGCTTGATCAAGAGATTCAAGTAAAAATGTATGGGGGCATCTAGGTAGTGCAGTGGATAGAACACTGGCCCTGGATTCAGGAGGGGCTTGAGTTCAAATCTGGCCTCAGACACTTACTAGCTATGTGACCCTGGGGAAGTCAACCCCAATTGCCCCACCAAAAAAAATATATGAGAAATTTAAAAAGGAAAAGACAGTTTTCACTTAGATTGGTTTCTGTTTGTTTGTATCTTTGATGGGGGCAGATAAAGAAGCCTTCATGGTGAAGATAGCCTTTATTAACCTTGATAGAAGTGAGGGAATTCAGTGAATGGGGTTGTATATATGTATGTGAGTATTTTTATATGTGTACTTGAACATAGGGGTACAAGGAGAGTATTTTTAAGCATGACAGATAGAATAAGAACATAAAAATAAAAGATGATTGGACAAGAATAGGGAATGGAGAATGGGCCGGTTTGCCTGGAATATAGAAAGTCTAAAAGGGAGTAGCATGAAATAAAACTAATCAGGTGGGTTATAGTCAGCCTATAAATAATCTTGTGGGCCAGAATTATGAATCCATACTTTATTTACAAGGCTTTGAGAAGCAACTGAAAGTTGAAATAATATTATCATATCAGTTCACTATGAAAATTACTGAAGAAGTAGTGTTCTGGATGGTTTGAAGAATGGATAACCTGGCTAACAGAAAGACAATTTAGGATCCTATTTCAATTGCATAGGGATAGAAGAGTTTGAGTATCAAATGAGAATTCTGACATTGGTACTTATGAGGAGCAGCAGAATTTTTAAAATAGTTTGAAAGAAATATTGAAAGAGTTTGGCAAATTTATTTGGGTGAGAAGGAGTAATGAGTCAAAGATGACTTCAAAGCTAAAAAGCTTAATGAACAGGAGCATGGTGGTATCATTAAGAGAAATATAGTAGTTAGAGGAAGGGACAGTTATAATAGGAAAGATAGGGTTTTTTTAGACATGTTTGATTTGAGTAGTTGGGAGCACATGAAATTGGAACTGCCCAACAAGCATTTGTGGGATTGGAGCTTTGGGATGACCAAACATATGGTCAGATTAATTTGCTTTGGTTCCCTTTTGTGGCCAAACCATCAAGTATGAAGGAATAAAGATATTAGTGATATACCCAAGTATTCCTTAGAACTCTGGCATGTCTCTCATGAAATTTCCTGATGGTTCCATATGAAGAGAAAGATGAAGAATCATAGAATGTTAGAAATGGAAAAGACCTCAGAAATCACTAAGCTTTACTTTTACAGATGAGGCAAATGAGGCCCAGAGAAGTTGAGAAAAGTATAAACATGCTAGACTCTTTTTGGCTCATGACTTTACTTTGGTTTTATACCAAAGATTTGTCTCTCATGAAATGCTAATGTGCTATCTCATTTTCTGATGATAAAATGGCATTTCTTCCCTGGCATTAATTAGCAGCATTCAGTTCACTTGTTTCCATTAACTATCCACAAAAGAGTTTCTTTAAACAATAGAAATTAGGATTTAAAATTCCATTTTGTTAGAGCAGGTAAGGTGGCCAATTTTTTTATGATGTATGGTTTCCTATTGTTAAATGGGGAGAATAGAGGTACAGGAGGCACCACACTTTTCATTGTTGTTTAATATTTGTGCAGCTGTCACAAGTACTTTGCCAGCCTGTGCTCTAGGAGACAGCTGCCCCTGGTTGTCTTCCTAATGCCAGCCTGTTGGCAATAGTATAGTAAGTTGAACTGGAAAAATTTGAGCTGCAGTTTCTATAGTAACTGCTGCCTCTATTTCCCCATTTCATTTTCTATTTGGAATGTTCTTCCTGGTCCTTAAATTTTTGTCTTTATGAGAACATGTTTGACATTACAGAAAAGATGTGGCTACAGTGGTAAATGAACTTTGGCAATATTTTCTGTAGAGTTTGCTTTGCCTTAAGTAGACTCACAAGAAAGCAAGAATTTGGACCCCATGATTTTGCAATATTAGGGACCCTTGTTAAAGCACAAAACATTTCTAAGGAAAGAATTTCATACCATACAGATGTGTCCTATTCACTACTTTACTCAATGACCTTTTGTTGTTTATTTGTACCATGTAGATTCTTCTGAATTATTAGGGTAACTTTATCTGTTGTTTTAAAAAAAAGATCTTCAATTGTGTTATGTATATTCCTTTCTCATCAACTATAAGATAAGATTGCTAATGCCAGGGATCATGTCTAAAATCAGTGATTAGTCCAATCAATGTCCCTAGCTGTATTTTGGTGATAGACTCCTGGCTAGTCTCTTTGACTTTACTCTCTAACCTATCCTCTATACTTCACTGAAAAATAATCTTTATCAAGTACACTGTCCTTTGTATGACCATCAATACTTTCCATGATCAATTCATTTGCTCCATTTCCTATCTAATTTCAAGGCCCTAATCCTATGAATCCATTCTTTTTTTCCTATCCTTCTTTAAAAACAACATTGCTCATTTTCCTGTTCAATTAGCTTTTATTTATTAAACACCTACAGAATGCCAAGAATGGTGTCAAGTGCTGGAGATATAAAAACAAAGATGAAAATGGTCCCTGTCCTCAAAGAACTTATATTCTATGGGAGAAATATATCAAAATTTTACAAAGTAAACTTTTAGTTGGGTTAAGACGCTAGCAACTGGTAGATAGGGAGGACGTGGATCAAGATGGACTTTATGTAAATAGTGGTATTCAATTTGAGCCTCTAACACATTTTTCTAAAAGCAAAAATTGAGAAAGGACTACATTCCAGGCATAGAGGGACAGCTTATGTAATGAAATGAAGGTAAGCAATGGAAAGTCTTGTACAAAGAACAAGAAGCAGCAAGAAGTAGGTCTGTTTTACTGAAACAGAGTACATACAGAAGGGTAATATGCAATGAGCCTGGAAAGATTAAATGGAGGCAGACTGTGAAAGGCTTTAAAAGTCAAGGAAAAGAGGTTTTTGTTTGTTTCACTGTTGTGTGTTTTCTTTTTCTTTTTTTTTTTTACCCTACAAGCAAAAGGGAACTTCTTGGTGGGGGGAGGTAAGGGGGGAAAGGTTATAATTGGTCAGAACCACAATATCATCCCCTTTCTTTTCATCTAAGTGTAACTTAGTAAGAGAGCACCCAGCTTTCCACTATCCCATGTTGTTTCTGAAAGACTATGGAGCATGGTTAAAATATAGTAAGGAAATCAGCTCAATTTCATGATTTTCTTCAGTGATTCTCAGCAGCCCTTGTTCAAGAGAAGAGATTTTAGCTAATGAATAACTCAAGGATGAGAACTATACCTATTAGAAATAGATGATCTGATTGACAAAGAGTCCAGGGTACTAAAGTAGCTAATGAAACATTAAAGTAGCAGAACATAAGGTCAATAATGGGAAGAGAGGAAAGTGAAAGGTAAAATGTGGGGAAATAGGAATGAATCAAGGGGCTGTAGACAGTACAAAGTACATCTACAGTGTAGCTAGATAAAGGAAAGGAAAAAGAACATGCTATTAGAATCTGATTTTAAAGTTTTCAATCTTCAAGGGGCCTTAATTCCCAGAATTGGTGAAACATAATGTCTCAACCTGTCTATGTCTGACCAAAGTAGAAGAGATCACCAAGGTAGGCTGAGATACCATAGGATCGGGTTGCTGGATGAGTATTAGGAAAAATATTGAAATCCTAGAGAATGATACAGAGATTAGGACTATTAAAAAAGATTGAGAGAATAACCTAGATGTCAATAGGCAATGGCAAAAAAGATGGAGAGAGGATTTGCTGGTCACCAAAAGGGAAAAGTGGAGATAAACCCTGAAGGGTGCTTTAGTTGTGCAGAGGCAGCAGCAATAGAAGGGGAAAGCCATTGCATTTGGAGTCAGAAGACCTGGCTCAAGTTCTTCTTCGGCCATTTATTATCTGTGTGTGATTTGGGACAAGCCAAAAATAGCCCTAAGTCTCAGTTTCTCCACTTGAAAAAGAGCAGTTACCACTTCATAAATTGCAAAGTACCCCATGAAAGGTAGTATGATGGTTAGAGAACTTGTCTTAGAGCCAACACCTGGATTCAAGACCCTCCTCTGACATATCCTGGTGATCTTATGAGAATTACATAGCCTCTCACAGCTCTAGGCAGCTCTCTAAGACTATAAGTTTCAGAGAAGGTGCCAACCTGCATTGGTAGAGGGAGTTTCCTAATCTTGAAATTTCCTATATTAAAGAAAGCATAGGTCCAATCAATCTCTATCCTAAAGCACTGTACAGAATGTCCCAAATGTCAGTGCAATTTTAAGTTATTAAAGATTAAAACTCTATTTTCCTTTGGGACACCCTGTATAAATGTAATACAAGGTCCACAAGGGCAGATATTGTTTTGTTTTGGGTCTGTATCCCTTATCCCCAAACTCAGTGTCTTGAACATGAATACTTAATAAATGTTTGCTTTTAAATTGAAATGAAATTCTCTAATGTAATCTGAAATTTATTATATAGTACTGTTAATTATCACCATCCAGGCTGCTTCCTTGTTTTCCCACTAGACTTTAAGCTCCTAGAGGGCATCTTATTTAAGTTTTGTGACACCCTTCACCCCCAACCCTCAAGAAATTGCATAGAGCTCTACTTAAATGGTGGTGGTGTGCCTTCCTGATGTATGGAGCTGAGCTTTAGGACCCTGGTGTGGGAAGCAGAGAAGGATCCAGACAACCCTCTTTCATAATAGTTCATTCTAAAGAAGGATGACAAATGTGAAACTCCATGAATGAGTTTCCAGGGGAAAAAGAATCTCTGTAAGGAAAAACATCTGATTTTAAGCCAACACCTCAGGATGGGCTGAGAAGCTGATCGCTATTCAGCTGAGTTATGAAATAAAGCTGCCTCCTATGATTTTTTAATTAAACCATGTGTGAATTATTCAGATAGAATTGTTGAGGATATAGCTAGTCTAAAAAATGCAAATCTCTGGTACTTCATTTAACTATACAGCAGCAAATATGATGTGCAGAAGCAAGGAAGCAAGCAATTTACATCTTAAAGAATTTGATCAGGCTTCCAGGACCATACTAAGTGCTCCGCAATACACATACTTGTTGAAAGCAAATTTGGCAGACCACAACAGTTAACACCAGGCAGCGGTTAATTATGAAAAGTATTTCATGGCCAAAGTAAAAAGCAAAAGAGACTGATAGAATCACATTTAATCCACGGAGGTTAGGGGGAAACCGAATCATTTTGCCAAAATCTACAATGCAAACAAAAGTATAATTTTGCCCAGAGGGCCATAGTAATTGTTTTAAAATCTATTCATCAGTTTTGCCTCTTCCCCAACGGATAGGTGAGAGTGAAATAGTAGCTTTGTCTGTTACTTCTGCACTGAAAGAGAGGGGCAAGTGATGCTGCTGGCTATCAAAGAGAGAACAGGCTATATCTTCACACAAACTTGGGGACATGAAAAGATTGCTCTTGTTGAGAGAAGAGGGGTATCATTGTAGATCAGGGTCAGCAAACTACAACCTGCAGGCTAAATCTAGCCTATTGACTGTTTTTATATGATCCATGAATAAATCACTCTTAGCTTGTTTTCAGGCCATTATAAAAACAGGAAGCAGACTAGATTTGGGCCATGGACCATATCTTGCTAATCTTGATTTAGATTATAACAGTAATAATAATAACGATAATAATAGCTGACATTTATATAGTGTTTACTATGTGCCAAATACTGAGATCAATATTTTACAATTATTATTTCACTTTATTCTCACAACAACCCTGAGGCATATGCTATTATCATCCCTATTTTACAGATGAGGAAACTGAGGCAAACAGGTTATGAAATTTGCCCAGGGTCACACAGCTAGTAAGTATCTAGGGTGGATTTGAACTCCAGTTGTTTATTCCTGATCAATATTTCATCAAGATTCTGTCAAGATTCAGAAAGAACCAATGACCAGCCACAACCTAGAATGGGTGGGGAGGGATGAAGAAGAGAAAGAGAGAAAGAATAGGAGAGTCTTAATGTTCAGTGGCTATTGCCAACAGTTGCCCTCCCTGCAAAAATCATCGTATGACCAGTTTCTATCAGTTTTGTTTTTGGCTATATAGTGCATGTTT
Organism: Dromiciops gliroides; assembly: GCF_019393635.1. Lineage (NCBI taxonomy): Eukaryota > Metazoa > Chordata > Mammalia > Microbiotheria > Microbiotheriidae > Dromiciops > Dromiciops gliroides. Next base: position 519,217,728 of record NC_057863.1, read on the forward strand.
CTCCCCAAATAGAACGTAACCTCCTTGAGGACAGGGAACATTTCACTTTTTTTCTTTGCATTCTCAGAATCTAGTAGTGTGGTCACTTAACTATTACCTAATAAAATACTAACCAATTGCTTGGTTGATAATAGTGATAGCTGATATAAAGTGCTTAAAGAATTTCAAAATGCTTTGCGGTCATTATCTTTTCTGATTCTCAAAACAATCTTGTGGCATAGGCACTTCACAGCTTTTTATTACTCCAATTTTAAAGGTGTGGAAACTGAGTCAGAACAAAGCCTACTGAAACTTGGCTCTCTGATCAATTGGTTAATAGAAGATGCCCAGTCACCTTCGTCTTCAATTATTGAAGTGTTTTGAGTTGCATCCCTATGATAGACTTACATAGGGATAGAGAATAGAAACTATACTGATGTCAAATGTGTATCACTCTCAAAGAAATGGCATCTCTGTCTATTGTGTGTGTATATATATATATATATATATATATATGTTTACAACTTCTTGTAGAATGTCTTTGGAAGTATAAAAGTGAAAAGAATGTATATGCATACACACACACACACACACACACACACACACATATATATATATATATATATATATATATTTAAATGGGTTGGTGTTTAGATATTCTGCCAGAGAAGTATATATTTCACAATATCTTATTTTCCACACTAATTTCCCTTACAGTAAGAATTGCAAATTCACAGAGATAATATATTACATGTATAAGCAAAAATGTACTTATTCTTCTCAAAATTGTACTTTCCAAAGAATTAGATCTTATTCATTTGCCTTAATGGAACTCATTGTAAAATTGGTAGGTTGCTAGTGACTGCTTGGTTGGGGTCATTCCCTTTGAAAAGAAACATTGGAATAGAACAGCTTAAACTTGGAAGATGAATTCTAGGGTAAACATCCTCAAGAAGCTTTCATGGACTATTAAAATGGGTATATCCTTATAAATAATCTAGGTTAATCAACCCTATCATTTTATAGATGAATAAAGACACACTCAAGTTGATTGAACAGTTTTTCCAACTTCCCATTGTTAGTTTGTACCAGAGTTGTGGCCAGACTCATGATTTTGGATTTCTTCAGTGCATGCCCCCATAAGATAGCCTTCTGGGAAAGGACAAAAAAAGATCATGAGAAAGAAATTTCATCTACTTCTTTTTTTCCATAAAAGTATTTTATTATTTTCCAGTTACATGTAGAGATAGTTTTCAGTATTTGTTTTTATAAAATTTCTAGTTTTAAATTTTTCTCCCTCCCTCCCCTTCTTCCCCCCTCCCCAAGACAACAAGCAATCTGATATAGGTTATATATGTACAATCACATTAAACATATTTCTACATTAGTCATGCTGTGAAAGAAGAATCAGAGCAAAAAGGAAAAAACCTCAAAAAAGAAAAACAAAAATTATAGAAATAGTACGACTCAATCTGCATCTAGATTCCATAGTTCTTTTTTTCTGGATTTGGAGAGCATTTTCCATCATGAGTTCTTTAGAACTATCTTGGACCATTATATGGCTGAGAAGAGTCAAGTCTATCATTGTTGATCAACACATAATGTTGTTGATACTGTGTACAATGTTGTCCTGCTTCTGCTGATCTCACTCAGCATTAGGTCATATAAGTCCTTCCAGGTTTCTCTGAAATCTACCTGTTCATCGTTTCTTACAGCACAATAGTATTCCATTACATTCATCTACTTCTTAATTGTTTTTCCTTTTATTCTTCCATTAAAAAATTCCTGGATTTTTCTTCTGTTTTTTCATGTATATCTTAATGTCCTACTCTAAGAGGTCATCCTATTATGGATGTGAACATGGGCTCTTGGAGTCAATGGCCATATGGAGCAATGTATGGAAAGTTCTACCAAATTGTAAAAGCATTAAGTTTGGGACAAGTAAGAGATTATATGTTTGTTGAGAGACTAATCGGTATTGTCACAGGGTGAAGCATTTTGGGCAGCTCTTAAAGACTCTCTACGAAGTTATGAAGGAGTAGTACTGTAGGTCAGTGAAGGCAATGTCCACTGCAAGAAAATTATAGTAGTATAGCATGTAGTAGTAAAGCATTCCTCTTCTCAAATTGTAAATTGTTATTTTAAAAAGAGATATGTGGCTTTCCAGGTATATATTCCTATCAAACCTTTCAAATGCTGCCTTGCCTATATAGGGTTCAATAAGTCTCTGTAGATTAAATAGAAAATTCTTAACTCTTAGAAGGAAAGAAAACAAGTCAGTAAAACAAAAGCCTTATTTTGTATATTCCTGGTGTTTGAGTATAAAATGGCTGCCTTAGGTATTAAAAAATAATTTAATGTGAGTGGGAAATTCTGCCCCATAGTTATCATAGTATATGTCAATGTTCTCTGTTAAGTTCTGTATTTACTTCACATTTTTGGAGCATTCAATATTATAATCTACTAAGTAATGAAAAAATAACTAGTCAGATAGTTTACATTTAGAGCCTTTAAAACCTGGCTTATTCAGATATAACTGTTACAGAGAGAAATACTTAGTGGGTAAATTTCTGATGGAAATGATGGATATTTTTATTTTCTTCTATGAGTTTGTGCCATTAACTTTTTGTACTTATGGTCTTTCATTCTCTCTCCGTCTTACCTAGTCTCACAACTCACTCTGAATAAAGAACAGCTATTTGTTTGATTTTTTCATTTTATGTCGCTGAGTTTTTAAGCGAACTTAAAGCTGCCCAAATGGCAATTAAAGAGAAATGGCCTGTGAATTATTAGATCAATAGTTCATGGATGATGTTATGAGTCTTGAAAATAAATTTTGTAAGGAAAAACTGAATAAGGATTATGTGTCTATTGGCTTTCAAGTGTGTAATACTATTTTTCTACTCTTGCATTCTTTCTTTTATTTTATCAGTCATCAAGGAACAGAAAGGAATGTAGAAATTTTGTGAATTACATATATGATCCCTGTTAAAGGGATTCATAATGTTCAAGGTTTACTTTAGTTATGCACATAATCTATTGTATTTTTTTACATTTAATTCATTAGTTAACCATCTTTTTGTAATACAGGCCAAAACAACAACAAAAGACAACAATCAATGCAACTTTATCACTAGTCATCTAGAATTATTTCACAAACATAATTAATATTTAGCATGAAATTTTTAATGTGGTTAAAATTGTCCTAAGGGATGACAGCATGGCAAACTATTTTACTGTTGTTTTCACTTTTTAATAAGTAATACTTAAGCTGAATTATTCATGTCTGATAATAAATGAGGTGAAAATGGCAAGTTATAGGAAGGGATTAACCATCTCTGAACAGTTATATTTATCAAAAGACCTGACTTAAGGAAATTTCATTATAACCTGACACTATCTCCTCTAGGCTTAACTTAACACATCTGTACTGCATCTTAATTCAATTTCTTATATCCAAGTTATAGATAGTGGATGAATTTTGATAAAGTGCCTATAAATAACCCCTCACATATTCTACAGTTTAATCTCATTAAGAATTGTCATATTTTTAAAATGAGGCAACACTAAGCATACTGATTCTTAATAATATATTTAAATACATGTGACTATTGAAGAATTACATCAAGGAAAGGTGTTAGAAAGTATGAGAGACCATTTATGAGACCATTACAGTGCTACAGGCAAAAGGTCATAAAAAGCCAGAACTAGATTATTAGTCTGTGTGAAGAAGGGCGTATATGTGAGAATGGTTGTGGAGATAAAATTGGAAAGATTTGGAAACCGATTATATGTATAGAGTAAGGGAGAGGAAAGAGACGAAGATGACTCTGGGTTCCTGAATCTGAGGGACTTCACTGGAAGGATGATTTCATCTTCAAGGGAAGCGGTAAAGTTTAGAGGAGGGGAAGGTATAGTAGCTGTGATTCACATGTTGACAGTCAGTTGTAGAGATCCAGCAGGTAGCTGGTGATGAGGAAATACAGTTCAATATAATAGAAAGAAGGAAGCAAGTGAGCAAAGAAGAAAGTAAAAAAGAGAGGGAAGAAGGAAGGGAGGAAAGTAAAGAGGAAAGAATGAAGGAGGGGAGGGAGGGAGAAAGGGAGGAAGGAATGAAGAAAGAAAGGAAACAAAACATTTACTAAATGTGTACTCTGTGCCAGTACTTGCTAAGCACTTTACAAATATTCCCTCGTTTAATCTTCACAATAACCCTGGAAGCTAAATTCCCTTACTATGTCCATTTTACAATAGAGCACACTGAGGCAGAAGGTGGTTAAGTAACTTGCCTAGTGTAAAGTAGCTAGTAAGTGTCTGAGTTGGAATTTGAACTCACATCCTCCTGACTAGAGTCCCAACACTCTATATTCTGTGTTACCTAGCTAGAGATAGAAATATAGAATTTGTAGTGATCTACGAATATATAAATTGAACTCATTGGAGTGAATGAAATCACTATGGAAATGAGTGTAGAGCCCAGGTTATAAAACTGCATGTGTGTGTGTGTGTGTATGTGTGGTGTTGTGGACCTTTCAGTGTGTATGGTGAACCCTATGGACCTCTTCTCAAAATAATGGTGTTAGATATATAAAAATATTTGTTAACAAAGAAAACTATATATTGAAATGTATTTATCAAAATATTAAAAAAAAAGTAAAACAAGTTCACAAATCCCCTGAAAACTTTCCATGGACCACGTATAGGTGAGTGTGTCCAAGATTAAGATTTCCTGGTATAGAAAGAGAAGACAGAGACTTTGGAGACAGTCATGCTTTTAGGGTGCAGCATGTATGATGATCTAGCAAAGGAGACTAAGAGAAGTAGTGAGATACATAGGAAACAAATAAAGAAAGCAGTGTCAAGAAAGCACAAGGAGGAAAGAAAATATAATAGAAAAGGGAGGTTAGCAGTATCAATATTTGCAAAATGATCATGGAAGACTGAGAAAAGGTCATTGCAATCAGCAATAAAAAGATCATTAGGGGCAGCTAGATGGTGTGGTGGATAGAGCACTGGCCCTGGAGTCAGGAGGACCTGAGTTCAAATCCAGATTCAGATGCTTGACACTTACTAGGTGCTTGACACTTACTAGCTGTGTGACCCTGGGCAAGTCACTTAACCCCAATTGCCTCACATAAAAAAAGACCATTGATAACTTTTGATAGCTGTTTCAGTAGAGTGGTAGTATCTCATATATTGTGAAAGTATAAGGACTAAGTGGAAGATGTAGAATTAGAGACTGAATATAGGTGAATTTAAAAATTATGGCTATGACCTTTTCTGGAGGAGCCAAGCTGATAGAGTAGAGGAAGGAACTCAGCTGAACTCTTCCACATTCCCCCTCCAACCAATTTTAAATTAACACCTCAAATCAAATTCTGGTTATCTTATGGATGCATTGACTGCGTTTTCCAACCCTAGGGTAAGACATCTTTCCAGCCTTAGACATCTTAGGAAGTCAGCAGAAGAGGTCTGTGACACCAAAGTGGGGGCTGGCATGGAGTCCGTGAAGACTGCAATAGCAGTAGCAACAACTTCAGCTCTTGGATCAGAGATGGAAAAGGGGTCAGATGTGGTCAGAAATAGAATATAGGGAACTGTTTGCTGGCACTAGGTTGCAAGACTAGGCTTGTTCACACTATTGGGTCACAGTTCTGGTGCATAAAGGAGTACTTGTGGTTGGTCACAAGGAAACAGGGTCCCTAGTTCAAAGCAGAGAGGAGCACTAGTGTTTGGCTGCAGGTCGCAGCTTGCAGCTGAAGGGGAATGGGATCACTTCCTGGGCAAAGAGCTGAGCACAGGACAGGAAAGCCAATACCACACCTCTCCCTCATTTAGATCAGGGATTTAGACACCTTGGAAGCACCAACAACTTGCAGACCTCTGGACTATCTCTGAAAATAGCAACACAAAAAAACTTAGGACAGTGCTTCCCCATTCCCAGTGAGCAGAGGTCAACTTTAACATAAACTTCAAAGTCAAGAAATAGATTGGAAAATCAACAATGAGTGAAAACAGTCACAAAGAAACAATCCAAATATCATGCAACCACAATCAGGACCACACAAGATTTAGCAGTTTCCATGTTAAAGGAGCAGAAGAATGAGAATATAATATTCCAGAAGGCAAAGGAACTAGGATTACAATGAAGAATGGCATATTCAGAAAAACTGTATATAATCCTTTGGGGTGGGGGAGAATTGATATTTAATGACATACAGAACTTTCAAGCATTCCTAATAAGATGACTAAATTTAAATAGAAAATGCGACATTCAAACAGAAGACTCAAGAGAAGCACAAAAATGTAAACATGAAAGAGAAATCATAAGGTGAAACAATTTATACTTCTCTATGGGAAAATGTTACATATAATTCCTAAGAATTTCACATTATTAGGGCAGTTAAAAGAAGTCTACATAGATAGAGGTCATGGGTGTGAGTTGATTGTGTTGGGATGATATAAAAAACAAGGAGCAAGAAAGAGGAATTCAATGGGAGAAACGGGAAGAGAAAGGAAGACTGAGGAAAACTATGTCACAAAAAAAGGATGGCAAGGAAGAGCTCTTACAGTGGAGGTGAAAATCGAGGGTGGTGAGGAGTATGGAACCTCATTCTCAATGAAACATACACACACACACTCAGATGGGTATAGAAATCTGTCTTACCCAAAAGAGAAGCAGGAGGGGTGGGGGATTAGAGAAATGAGGGAAGGGATAAGAGGGAGGGCAAGTAAAGACAGTGGTCAGCAGCAAAACAGATTTTAGGGAAAGGGCAAGATAAAAAGAGAGAAGGATAAATAGAAGAAAATACATTGGAGGGAAATGCACAATTAGTAATCACAGCTGTGAATGTTCGGTATTTTTCTTAGTTATCAAAAAGCACACTGTGTTTCAAATGAAGCTCCTTGCCCATATCTTTAAACTCAGATCACTCTGGTTCTTACTGAATGGCCAATAAGGTGAATGAGATGAAAGGATGAGTTCACCCATAAAACAGAAGCAGGTAGCAGAATTTATTAGAAACCAGAATCTAACACTATATTGCTTATTAGGAATACACTTGGAACAGCTATATATGAAGAGTTAAAATAAGGAACTGTAGCAGAATCTATTATGCTTCAATTGAAGTAAGAAATGCAGGGGTAACAATCATGATTTCAGACAAAGCAAAAGCAAAAGTAAACCTAACTAAAAGAGACAATAAGGGAAACTATATTTTGCTAAATGGTATCATAGACAATGAAGTAATATCAAAATTTTTTACAGAAAATTTCTCAGATTATGACCTCATTTCTCAAATATGAAGGGAACTGAGTCAAATTTGTAAAAATAAGAGCTATCTACATTCATGTGAAAAAAAACCCAACCTGTAACTCACTTTGATTAGAGAAATGCAAATTAAAACAATTCTGAGGTATCACTTCATACCTATAAGAAATGACAAATACTAGAGAGGACATAGGAAAATAGGTACACTAATGAACTGCTGGGGGGGGGGTGTTGTAAACTGATCTAATCATTAGAACAATTTACAGAAAGGGCTATATAATGGTGGACAACTTTTGACCCAGCAATTCCACTAGTACATCTGCCTCCAAGAGAGATCAAAGAAAAAGGAAAAGAACAAATGCATAGAAAAATATTTATGGTAGCCCTTTTTTAGTGGCAAATAACTGAAAAAATCGAGGGAATGCCCATCATTTGGGGAATGGCTGAAAAAAGTTGTGGAAAATTCTTGTGATAGAATACTGGTTTGGTATAAGCAATAACAGGGGGCATGATTTCAGAAAACCCTGGGAAGACCTATAGGAACTGATGTAATATGAAGGGAGCAAAAGCAGAAGAGCACTAAATACCGCAGCAACAATATTGTAATGATAAAATAATTGAATGTGAAAAACTTAGCTGCCCTGATCAATACAATGATCCAAGGCAATTCCAAAAGATTTATGATGAAAGTTATATCCACCTCCAAATAGAACTTATTGAACTCTTAATGCAGATTGAAATATACTCAAATTAAATTTTCTTTATTTTTATTGTTTTTATTTTTTTCTCTTTTCTTTTGCAATCTGTCTGACATGGAAATATGTTTTGCATGACTTCATGTATATAATCAACATCAAGTGCTTGTCTTCTCAACTGGTGGGGGGTTCAAAGGGAGGGAAATAATTTGGAACTGAAAATTTTTAAAAAGTGATTGTTAAAAATATACATGTAATTAGAAAATGTTTAACTAAAAGTATTTTGAAAAAATGGAATAATGAATGTAAAGTTGGAAGGGAACTTGAAGGGCCTCTATTGCAACCCCTTCAGATTACAACTGAGAAAAATGAGGCCCACAGTAGTAAAGTGGTTTGGCCCTCTGACTCCAAATCTAGTACTTTTCCCATTATATCAGAGATGGGCTTCACAGGTAGAAATTCAGCAGGTGAAGAGCATGAAGATAGGTACACAAGCAGAGATGCACTATTTGTGTTTGGGGAACAGAATCATTCTTTTTGGCTTGAGGATAGAATAAATGAATGAGATTATGATGAATGAAATAAGGCTACAGAGAGCAGAGGGCCTTGAAAACCTAGAAAAACTTGAAGAAAAAATGAATTTGAACTATTTACTTGGTAGGCTATAGGGAGAAAAGGAAGTTTTTTGAACAAAAGAATGATATGACTAGGAAAAGACTGTCTGAAAAATGAGGTATGAATTGAAAGTAGAAGGGGATTAGATAGATGGCAGCAGATTTACAATATATTGCAAAGGTGGAAATGGTAAGAATAGTTACTCATTTGTACATGAGAGTTGAAGAGGGACAAATAGAAGATAATACCAAGGTTTTGCATTTTTAAGTATCTGGTCTAGTACCTGTCTCCCCTTCCACTTCTAATTCATCCCTAATTTTACAGTCAGTCTAGGAGTCAGGGATTCTTAACCCAAGGTCCATGAACATGTTTTAATTTGATAATTGTATTTCAATATAATTGGCTTCTGTCAAAATCCTATGGATGTTCTTTTTTTAAATTAATAGTATGTTGAGAAGGTTTCCATAGAATTTTACTAGACTTCTGAAGGAGCCTGTTACACAAAAATGTTAATATCCTCTGATCTTGATTTATTGTGGTACCATTGACAGGTCTCAAAAAAGGCAGTAGAGAAAGATCAGATGTCTTCTTTCAGGGCATACAATAGATTTGGGTTTTAGATATGTTGAAATGGGGGGCAGCTAGGTGGCACAGTAGATAAAGCACTGGCCCTGGATTCAGGAGGACCTGAGTTCAAATCTGGTCTCAGACACTTGACACTAGCTGTGTGACCCTGGGAAAGTCACTTGAAAAAGAAAAAAACCAAATACTGCTTCTATAGATATGTTGAAATGATAATGGAGCAGTCAGGTGGGCAAGGCAAGACAGAATCACAATTTCTGTCAGGTTCTACTAACTTTGAGTAACTCTCTCTCTCTCTCTCTCTCTCTCTCTCTCTCTCTCTCTCTCTCTCTCTCTCTCTAACACACACACACACACACACACACACACACACACACGCACACACTCTGTCTTCTCATTCCTAGCTCCTTTCACCAATTCTCTCTCTCTCTCTCTCTCTCTCTCTCTCTCTCTCTCTCTCTCTCTCTCTTTTTGGGAGGCAGGGCAATGAGGGTTAAGTGACTTGCCCAGGGTCACACAGCTAGTAAGTGTCAAGTATCTGAGGTCAGATTTGAACTCAGGTCCTCCTGAATTCAGAGCTGGTACTTTATCCACTGTGCCACCTAGCTACCCCCTCACCAATTCTCTTATGCCATGATTTCCAGTCCTCTCAATCTTCCAAATAATTCACTGTATGAATTCCAGTTTGACACTGTCTCTCTTAAAATATGGTACTCAAACCTGTATACAAGAATATGGTTTGACTAGAGCAGAGTAATCTCCCTTTCTATAGACGTTATACTTCTCTTAGAGATAGGAATAGGGACTCAGCCTACCAGAACAAAGCAGTACTACATGGACTTCAACTTATAGCTTCAAGCACTAAGGGGTCTGATAACTTTTCTGAGAGGCACATAGCCAATATGTGTCTATAAGAGGCATTTATTGAATCCAGGTTTTCCTGGCTTTAAGGCTAGTTGTTTATCTACTATGTCACATTCCCTTCCATTAATCAGCTGAAAATGTTATCAACCTGTCTGCTTTGTCACACTGCTGATTCACATTGTGTTTGCAGTCCACTAACCCCCCCCCCCCCGTTAGCTTCTTGAAAGCTTTTTGGATCCTGACACTGTCATCTAAGTTAGTAGTTATCTATGTTAGTAGCTGGCCTTCTAATTTTATGCCAACCAGACATTTAATAAATATTTCATCTGTATCATGATTCAAACCATTGGACAGTTGATTAACATTTTGGGAATCACAGTAAATATAACAAGAACCATACTGCCCCTGTACTGGTAGATGCAGTAATATAAGACTTTTGTCATGTCTTAGGAATACATGAAACCAGAATTCCTCTTCAAATATATTTTACACTGGCAATTTATCATTCCTGATTAATTAGTATGTGGGTGCTGACAGTTCACAGTATCTTGAATTGTTGTAAATCGAAAGAAATTTCTGAATATTTTTCAACATCCACATAGCAAGCAACACATTCTGAAGCATTCTTGCAAGTAATACTTGGTTCTGCCTGCATTGAAATCGACTATAAAGTCTTCAGAATTTCAAGAAGTAATATGTGAACGTGAATTATGTTGTCCAGCTATTTTAGACTTTTTTTTTAAATAAGACTTTCACCCATCTCCAAAAATACCTAATTTTTTAATGGTCAATAATGATCATTAAGATAACAATAATAGGGGCAGCTAGGTGGCACAGTGGATAGAGCACCAGCCCTGGAGTCAGGAGTACCTGAGTTCAAATCCAGCCTCAGACACTTAACACTTACTAGCTGTGTGACCCTGGGCAAGTCACTTAACCCCAATTGCCTCACTAAAAAAAAAAAAGATAACAATAATAGCAATAACATTCATAGAATATGTCAGATTGTAAGAGTTTTGTAGGCCTGGTGAAAGCAACAATTTTCAAATGAAATAAATTTTCACTTAAGTGAAACTTTCTCCAACTTGTCAAGTTCAGTTAATCAGAAGATCAAAAGCATAGAATTCACAGAATTTTGTTTTGTCAGCATCAGTAAAACTGGCAAGCCTTCACCATGACAACTTCATTGCTACAAAACTACTCTGAGCTAGATACAACTCTAGAAATTTCCAAATCTCAAGAGAAGACTCTTCTAAAATTATCATATTCTCCTTCTATATGCTGAGGACTTTGTCACCAAGAATTTCAGTGATGCTAAACATAGCAGATCCAGGACCAGAACTCAGGTCTTGTGTCTCTCAATTCAGAGTCTTTTCCTCTTAGAAAAAATAAAAATTACAAATATGAGAAATTTGAAAATTATATAAAAATTTTAGATGTGAATTAGCTTGTTGGCTATCATGCTATGATATTGGCACATGTTGAAGTTCAATACCATATTAATTTTGAGGTCCCTCTAACATGGTACTACCACAATGGATTTTTTAAACTCAAAATTGCAAGATTATAAATTGGCCGTCATAAACTCTTTTTTTACTTAGTTCAGAACATTGATATAGACTATCATTTTTTTAAAAGTTTGGTTCTGTCATAATCTCTCAGCAATACCTCTCAGCTCTGTATTATCTAACACTATGGGTATGATGAGAACACCTTAAAACATTGATTATCCCCACATATATATTGTTTCTCCAATTAAATACATGCATTTTCACATACCTTCAATGCCTTGAACCTATTATGAACTCATTAAATATTGTTTGTTGATTAATTCCCTTGGGAAACTAGAAGATGTAGATAAACTCAGGCCAGGCAAAATATTTCTGATTTTCCTATGTGTGTGGAAGCTGTTACCATATCATTGTATTCAGTGACAGGGGACATGTGTCTAAACATAGAATCCTGTTGGGCTGAAGAAAATCCCAGAGCTATCAGGAATGGCCTTTTCCTTAGACTCTCATAAGAAGTTCTACTAAACACAAGACAGACCTCATTGGGAAGGGTAAGAGAATCTCAGATCCAAACATCAATTTCCTCTACTACTGTCTCAAGTAATCATTCAGCCTCTGTTTGAAGACTTCCAGTACAGGAAAATTCACTAACTCCCAAAGTAACTGTGGCATGGTTCTAAATTCATGGAAGTTTTTCCATACATCCGACCCAAATTTGCCTCACAGCAACTTACATCCACTGCTTCTAGTTTTGTTCTATGAAATATGACTAATGTCACACATTCATGACTACTAATGTAATGACTATTGCCATACTACAAATCAATCTCCTTTTTGTCACATCTTGTGCATATATGCAATAAAAATAATTTTATAGCATGCATACTTTCTCTATGCCTTTCATCTAAGGTACAGCCTCACTAAGTCTGAAGAAGGTTATCACCACAAGATAGATCACCACTTTTCTTTTTTCCTACTAGCCAGTCAGTCAATAAGCATTTATTAAGTACTTACCATGTGTTAGGCACTGTGCTAAGTGATGGGATACATAGAAAAGCAAAAGTCAGTACACAGTAAACCATTTTTCAGGGTATAGACAAATTGTCTTCTGCATTAGAGCAAAATGAACAAATATGGATGAAATAATTTGTAATTATTTCTAATCTGTCAATCAATTAAGTATTTGTTAAATGCCTACTGAGGTATAAAATTTTATACAGGTATAAAAACAAAGAATGAAACAATTTCTACTCTCAAGAATATTGTATTCTGTCATTCTACCATTATTAAAGAAGTAATGTATGTGTACATTATAGGATTGACTCTGTGTGTGTATAATTTTGTCTAATGTCTATTTGTGTCCTAAAAATTAATTTTAAAAACCTCTTTACTCTCTTGTAACTAACATAATAAGTCATATTAGTAACAATTTCAGTAAACATGTATCCATGTAGTAAAAATACAAATTATGCTAATTTCTCTAGACATCCCTTTGGGTTAGACTAAAGGTTTAATATCAGTATGATGGAAGGAAATTCAACATGATATCAGTTAGTAAACATTTATTAAGCACCTACTATGTGTCAAGCATTGCACTAAATATTGGGTACACAAAAAGAGGCAAAACAGTCCCCACATTCAAGAAACTTCTAATCTAATGGGGGAGACAACATGAAAACAGAGAGATAGATATCTAAGTTACAGGCATACACACAGATTTTATATATATATATATGGCAAGTTACATACAGTATACATTCTATATACTCTTTTTGGGGGGTGTCAGAGCAATGAGGGTTAAGTGACTTGCCCAGGGTCACACAGCTAGTAAGTTTCAAGTGTCTGATGCTGGATTTGAACTCAGGTCCTCCTGAATCCAGGAACGGTACTTTATCCACTGTGCCACCTAGCTGCCCCTCTACATACAATACAAATAGGAAAAAATTAATATAGGTAAGATGGAAAGAACCCTGAATTTAGTTTTAGGGGACTAGGGTTCAAATTCCAGCTCTCCTATTTACTGCTGATATTACCCTGGCTAACATACTTGACTTCTCTATACCTTAGTTTCCTCATAAGTAAAAAGAATGGGTTGATCAAGATGGCCTTTAAAGTATCTTCCAGTTTTAAATCTACAATTCTATGATTTCACTAAAACCACATTTCAAGTTTATTTAAAGTAACTCCTCAAACCAACTTAACCCAGTCTTGGTACTTCATCTTTCCAGGGTATACAGGATATTACATGCAAGATTTCTTTTAATTTTAAGACTTATGACCTATCTGGATGCATGAATAATTTTTGTTTTACTACAAGAGAAGTATTTCAAACTCATTCACTTCCATATAAATTATTTGAATAGAGGAAACATAATAGAAAACAGGTCCCTCTGCAGTGAAAAGTTTTAGCCTTAATTCTTGCTTCTAGTATGCACAAATACCCAGCTATGCTTTTGCTCAAACAACTCACTTCTAAAAACCACAGTGTTTTGTCCCATAAATCATCCTGTTTTAAAGTGTTGGTGTGCAGACCACTTATCCAACATTTATTTTCAGGGAGAGGAAAAGTGCCCTCTCCAGAAAAAAGAACTTATTTTTAGGACTCTCATTACATTTCTTTATGAACAAATGGGCTATTCCCACTTGAGCATCCATTTATCTTTAAGCTGTTGAGGATATGTTTCTCTTTGAAAGAAAGGTTTGGAAGACAATTGAAAAAGGAAATTGTTAGAGAACAGTTGTATTAGCACAACTGGCAGTAGTTAGCCCTGATGTTCTTTCCTTGGTCATTGTTGCCCCAGGCCACATCTAAGACCTGGCTTCTCCCTGCTTTGCATTTCTATATAATTTCTAGGCCAGACCTTGAACTTGAGCTATGAAGAAATGTATCATAAACTTCTTATAGTCCTTGAGAATATATCAAGATCATAAAACAGTACAGTAAGATGATTTTAAAATGTCCTGCTAAATATAAAATAGACACATCATGTATTCATTTGGAGGCAGAATATATTATGTACTAAGGGGCATTTTAAAAATTTCATGTTAAATTATGTTCATGTATCTTCCATATAAATGAGTTTTTTAAACCAGTGCACCTTCAGAGAGATATTATACACCTGCCACAAACCACCAACTTCACCATAAAGATAGGGAGTAGATTTGTGATTTCACTGGCTTAGGAAACTCCCAGTAAAGAAACTCAATGCAGGTCTGTGCTTTCTCTGTTACTTAGAATCTTAGAGGTGGAAAGACAGGATGATGGATTAAATGAATGAAGTCACACCTGGTACTTAGTAGGCCCTTAAATGTTTGTTGACTGACTCGTCCTAACTCTCATGGGGCACCCTTATAGCTTAAGGGAGAGATAGAGCCTTGCTCTAGGCTGTGAGAATGGGAGTTGGGATGAGAATCTTTAGAAATTAAATGGATTACAAATAGTTGCCTGAAGCAGTGAGACATTAAATAACTTGTCTAGGGTAACACAGCTAATATGTTTTAAGAAGTGGGACTTTAACCCAGACCTTCCTGGTTGCAAGCCTGACTTTCCATGCAATGCACTATGTTTGCTCTCATAACTTCACCTGAGATTCATCTCTTTTTCTCTAAAAAAGTTAACTCACAAGCAACAGAATACTTCTAAGAGGAAAAGGCAAAATTATGCTTTTTAGATCAACTGTAAATTTATGAGATTTAAACTCCACCAGGGACACACATCTTTACAACAACTTTGTCATTCTTCCTTTACCATCATTCTTAGATACCTCATTATCCACAGTGAAATCTTGTCCTCTAGCTTCTCCAGTTTCCCAACCAGTGTGAGTTCTAATCCCACTCTCTTTTTGTAATCCATTAGGATGGATTACTAATAATTGACATTTAAATAGCATTTTTACACATATGATTTCATTTGATCCTCAAAATAATCTTGTGGATGGGTGCTATTATAATCCTCATTTTATAGACGAGGAAACCGAGGGTAGGAGTTAAGTGACTTACATGAGAACACACAATAAGTGTTTGAGACAAGATTCAAATTCAGTTATTCCTTATTCCAGGTATAGTTCTTTATCAACTACACCACCTAGATGCCTAAATTCCAGACTGTCATATTTTTCTTTCAGACCAGGAATTCTTTGCTTCTATGACTTTCTTTCCACCTAGGACCTTTAAATCTCATGGCTTTCCACACTACTAGGTTACTACACAGGCTTATAATTACTAGTCAGGGATCTTTAGTTCTCTTCTCTACCCCATGCCAATCAGTTATTAAATCCTAACAATTATACTTCAACAGTTCTCAGATCCATTTCCTCCTTTCTTCTTTCACTACAATCATCCCAGTTCAGGAGTTCATCCTTCCACATGTGAAATATTGGTATTTGCCTGTAACTGCTCTTGGTGTCTTATCTCTCAAACTTTAATCTGTTTCTCACTGCTGCCCAAGCCATGTCTTTCATATGTCCTATGTCCTTTGCTTCTGGCATTCTTCTACTCAAAAACTTTTAATAGTTATCTATTACCTAACACATGAAACCTAAACTTCTTACCTGGTATGAAAATGTGGGGACAGGGCTCCATCCATTATCTCTTCCATTCTACTTCAAATTAATTGCCTTAGCTAGGTCAGAACACTTCTTGATTGAATCAGTCATTCAGAACTATGCATTAACAAGGTCTGGATATCTCCTGTAGCCAATCAAAACCATTTCAATTAGGAGAGGAAGTCTTTTCCAGTGGATTAGAGACTTGATTTCAAACTGAGGAACTTGTTAAAAGAAGGAGCTATTTCAGAAACAGAGATTTTAATGGTCTAGCAGAGGAGAGCATGGAGTGGGGAACAATGAGAACTAAATGGGAAAGAATTCACAACATGGGGGCAAGGGGCAAGAAGAAAATAAGACTTAACTGTATCAGAGAAGGGAGAGATAAAGGAGGGCCACCATCCCTAAAGGTATCTTGGGGCAGAAGAAGTCAGCTGGTGCCCCTATGGTGTACTCATTTTCTCAAGGACAGATAGAAGTTCCAAGAAAAGTTCTATATTTTCCCCAACTTCCCCTCCTACTACCTACTGACAAACCCTACAATATACTCTACTGCTTACTTACCCAACTATTTCCAGCAACCTAGATTTTGCCTCAACCACATAGAGACCAGAAGTTAGCTCGAAACAAGTACAACTATAATTTAAGGCAGAGAGCCAAACCTCCTACATGTTAGAATTTTTTCTTAACTGACTTTTGGAATGATAATGATTATCCTCCTAACTTTTCATTTAATATGAAGTCCCTAAAGCATCATAGTAGAGAAACATTTGGACCTGAGAGACCATCATATTACCCCTAGTCTTAAAATAAACTGGGCTGTCATCCAAGGATCTCCATAGTCACAGCTTTAAAGCACATTTCTCCCATTCATATTATATCTTCTGATTTTTGTCCTACCTCCCCCACCCTATGTTTATCCATCATCTGCTCTTCAATCCAGTCTTTGCTCACACTACATCCTAGATATGAGCTAACCCCATCTTCATCTCTTCAAGGTCCAGCTTAGGTAACATACGAATATGAAGAGCCTTTAACTCATCTCTCATTTACCTTCCATATGTTGAAAGTGATCTTTTTTCTTCATAATTGCCATAGGATTTTTATTAGATGGCTCTTTTAAATGGATTACTGTCTCCTTTATATCACCGTTGTTTGCATATGTCCTTTTTAGTTATATTGTAAGCTCCTTGAGAGCAAATTCACTGTTGGATCTATCTTTCTACACTCAGAACCCAACAGAGTGCCTTGCATGAATTCTAATTTAATAAAAATCTCCTCCTTGTCTTTTCATTGGCATATTCAAATTATAGCATCAGCTTAGTATAGGAGAAAGGATGTTGGGCATAGAATCAGGAGAGATCTGAGTTGGAAGCCAATCCTTGTCTTTGGGCAAGTAACAGTGTCTCTGAACTCCAGTTTTCTTTTCTGTAAAATGATCAGAGAAGATAATATGTTGAAAACATTAAAACTATATGAAAATGGTAATAACTGTTGTAGGCGAATGGACAAATTATCTGAATACGAGATTGAATATTGATAAATGAATGTGTTCATTGATCTTTAAGGTGGATGTGGGTGTACAGGAATAAGCTGTATTTTAAAAAATAAATTAAAACGGTTTTTTAGGGAGCAAGCAAGGTAGAGTCAAAGATTGTTTTTCTGCAGAATCAGGAAGACCTAAGTTCACTTTGACAGTAGCTGTGTGATTAGCCAATCACCTCACTAAATTTCAGTATCCTCAACTACAAAATGGAGATAATAATATCCCCAACATTACATGATTTTAATACAAACCACCAAGTGAGATAATGTCTATAAAGAGCTTTCTAAGCCTTAAAGCATTTTTATAAAGATTTGCTATTGTTATTAGGATCATTATATTTTTCCCTTTTGCCTTCTTTCAATAAAAATAAAACAAATTTGGTCTCACATAATAAACATATAGTCTTTAAATGACAGAAGTGCCAATTTCTTGTCTTTTTTTCCCCTTAGGTAAGTAGAGAGTTCTTATCAGGCCAGCACCTCTCAGATGTAACAAAATACATATTTTAAAAAATAACTACTTGTGTATGCTCCGTTAAACTCAAGCTGTAACAATGAGTACATATCTCTATAGCAGTCCAGAGTCTTCATTAAAGAAAATTTAAAGGCAACTTATTTTGAAATAGCTCTTGTGTTTCCTGACTCACTTGATGTGCCATAAAACCATGTTGATTTGATACTAATAATTAACAAGAACTGAATCAAAACAGTGGCTATTTCAAAATTCAGCTCAATAGTTTAGTCTATTCTTTTTGATTAATTTGAAATTTAGATAACAGACTTAGAAACAAGACCTAGATTCACAGAATTACTCATAGTATTGCAAAAGTTTCTAATTAGGCCAAGGGTATAGGACCTCCACCAATTGGTCATTAAGAGTAGGAAAGATAGAGGGTGTGATTGGAAACAAAAGGGACTGCTATACCTTTTGATTTCACTGGCTAATTGAAAAAAATTAATTCTTCTAGGGTTACAATGTGTTAATGGGAAGCAATGGGTTAATGGGTTGCCCCACCTATTTATAGTTTAAAAGCAGCTTCTGGAAACACAATACTTTAACATGAAGGAGCAATTCTAATGGCTAGCTAATAGGAAGATATTTGGGGCAGCCAGGTCTTCAAATCACATATAGAGCCTATTCAGTGGTGAACACTGTCTGCTGCCCAGTTAAAAAGAAACTCCTTTCAGTTTGAATTTGCTTTAGGGGGGAAATATCTAGTTGTTCTATTATGTTGTTAAAGCAGATCAGTGTAGAAATTCCAAAAGATGTAGGATAAGAGATTTTTCAGTAAAACGCTTTGGAATTCATTCAAGCAATGATTCAAGAGAAAAGGGCAAAGCTCTCTGGCCTTCAGTGTTTAGTGTTAAGGACCCCTGTCTAAATGCACCACAGTTTCTTTTGAGATTTGGTCATACCGAGAATAAAAGATACACTTGTGACCAATGCATTCCCCAAACACACACACTCTCTTTTTTTCCTGCCTCTTATTTCATAAAATGCCCACCATTGATATGTAAGCTAAGAAAGGGGAAAGGAAGAAGCATTAAGGAGATTCCACATAGGCGATATGAAAATACAAATGATTTTTATCCCACTTTGTTACCTTTTTTTTTCTCTCAATATCTTTTTTAAAGCAAATATCCATTCTAATTGGGTATGTGCAGTCTCTTTAAGGGATGGGGAATTGACCTCCCATGTCGGAATCCCTTATAAATATTTGTGGATTTTCATGTTGCTGGAACACTGCCAGAACTATAGACCTGCATCAAAAATGAATGGGCACTATTAAATAATTCAGAACATTCTTAAACTTCCATAGAATAGAAGTTACATGACCCCCTGACTTACATTTAGAAGAAAAGAACACTTCATATCCTCTTCATATTAAGTGAGATCACCCAGGTCTCTATAATTTGGTAAATTCCAACCGTGTACTTGCTATATCCTGTATTCCTACAGTGACATATATAATGAGTCTCCACAGGCAGCAGGTTAGACAGTAGACAACCCTCACCACCTTTATTTCTTTTCTCACTATGCATGAATGGCTTTTATTGGTGGGAGAAAAAAATCAATAAACAGGAAATGGTATAAAGAAATAAAAGAGCTATTAAATGTCTGTTATAAATGTTGTATTGCTTAATATTTCCCCACTGACAACATATGTGTTCACTGCAAGGAGTAATAAATAACTGGATGTAACCTAGAAATCTTTGTAGTTAAAATAAGATGGTAAAGATTTATTTTTAGGAGCCTCCTATCACTGATTAACAAATCAAAAGAGGCATTGTCAGCATAATAATGAGGTGTGGGGGGAAGAAGTATAAGTTATAATAGTAATAAAAGTTTCAGCTCCTTCCTGTCATACATCTAAATGTTGTGTTGTGTTGACAGATCTGGGAAATTTTAGTGGCCGGACAAGAAGTGCAGTCTCTGTGAGGGAAGGCCAGGGGGTTGTTCTGATGTGTTCTCCTCCGCCTCATTCACCAGGTACAGTAGGATTCCCATTATGGATTGCTTCTATTCTCTTTGATTATATGTTCATTTGTTTGAATGGTGTGGTGTATTGACTGTGAAACATCCCAAATAAAATGTCTATATTGCACTTGATACATCTTTGAGTACCAGGGGAGTAATTAAAGATCATTCGTTCTAAATGCCATTCAGTGGGAGACTGAGTTGCTGTGATAAGGTTGTTTTATTGCCATTCTAACTTGACTGTCATAGTTATGTCTCTGCCTGCCACCAGTGAGTAATATATTGCCTGAAGCTCAAGGAAGGAAATAAGTCGAGAGAGGATAGAAACTTTTCAAAACTTCTTTGTAGAGTAAGCATTGAGTCATACACCTACTGAATACCAATGTGCATCCTTTTTTAGGAGCTAAGCCTGACACTTATTTGTAGCATGCTTTACTAAACTATAGCCATGACCGTTAAGAAACAAATTTCTTATTTGCCAAATAAAACCATAGAACACATAGTATCCTGCATGACTTTCTGGGTATGAGAATTTTGGCTTGTAGAATTCATGGTGAGGGTTAAGTGGTTTTTAATGGATCTGGTAGTAGACTAGCACACTATTTTCACATTAAGCATGCACCCTGTTGTCAATCAGTGGCTGGTCACATTCTTTCCTATGCTTGACTTCTATAGTTCTATAGTTTAAGATGAGTTCCCCCAAGTTCAGGTGAATTCTAACAGGACTTTATGTTTTATAAGAGTTTGAACAAAGGAGGGAATCAAAGGGTCTATATGCTCTAAAGCCTATGAGCTTATGATTGATCTGTTTCTAATTAAGAAGTTAATAAAATATCCTGGAGACAAAAAAGGAAAGAACATTCATTTTCCATGTACTATGGTCACTTTTCCTTTAGTGACTAGTAAGAAAGACAAAATTGCTTTTGAGCTGTGTTAGTCATGAAGTAGAAGAGCATGACCCTGTTTGGGGAAAAAAATGTTTTTATCTCAGAAATAACAAAAGTTATATAAAGGTGTGTCTTTAAAATCTCCAAACCTTTGATATTTGACCTTTTCTAGATTTACATTTCAGTTGTCAACTTTGTTAGCTTAGATTTCAAAATGAAATTTTGCAGAAGTAATGATGTAGTTGGTCAATAAACATTTAGTAAGTGCCTACTGTGTGTCAGGAACTGTGCTAACTTATGGGAATACAAATACAAAAAGAAAGATGGTCCCTGCCCTCAAGGAGATCACAATCTAATGGAAGAAGACAATGTACAAAAGGAAAAGCAGAAAAGGGGCAGGATGGATATGAACATGATTGAGTCCAGTCCAAAAGGTTGAAAGGTAGAAAATAGATGGCTGGCCTAGGATTCCACTTTAAGTGGAGGCTCTGAAAGGAGTTCTTTGTTCCAAAGAGGCAAATGGTACTGAGGGTACTGATGAGATGTAAGTAAAAGACTAATGCAATCTCAAAGGATGGTGTTTCCTGATTATGAGGTTCCTGGGAGACATGATCTTGATGGAGTCTGATCCAAAGGAATATAGACATTTAGGAAATAAAGAGAGAGCTGGCCTGGGAGCCCTCTCTAAATGGCAGTCATTATATGATTGAGGCAAATTGTCTCTGCCCAGAGACTATAGACTCTTATTTGTGTTTAACATTTTAAGAATGTTAAAGTGTGGGTATAATATGGTGGGAGGTCAGGGATTGGAGGTACAAGATTATAGTTTTAAGTGAACCTTCTTGGCCTTACCTGCATGAGATTTACCAGAAGGTGGAGAATACATCTAAATTATATGTTCCAATTGTGAAATATTTTTAAAACCTTTGGTTATTCCTTAATAAAGGAATAACATACATTTCATGCAAAATGATTATTCATATGGTTTTGCTCCCATGGTAGCAATAACTTAAAAAGCCTAGAATTTTATGGTATCATATTCAGTGTGTTCCAAAAATCTTAGTGCAGTTTAAATGCTTAATAGCTCAAAAGACTTTAAGACACCCTGCATTTATTAAAAAATGACTACTATCTCAGTTTGGATTTTTACAAAATTCAAACTATGCTTACGAATTATTGTGAATGGATTTGAAGTTGGAAGAACTAGATTTAAATTCAAGCTGTGCCTCTTGTGTGATTTGGGGCAAGTCTTTTAGTATATCTGGATCTGTTTCCTCATCTGTAAAATGAACTAAATAACCTCTGTGGTCCTCTTGCTTTGTATCTATGATCCTAGAAGAATATTTTCTTTAATTTTAAGGATATATTTTAGGTATATTCACTGAGCAGAAATATATAAAGGGAAGGAGGGAAGGTGAAGGTTAAACAATACCCTAGAATAATGGGCTATGTAGAGTACTATTCTCATCTTGTATAAATTTAACTTTAGTTTGTCTATTTTTATCCATTATGTCTTCTGCCAAAGAAAATCAACTCAATGTAGAAATGACATCTACTTCTATCAGTTCAAATGCTAAGGAGGAGACTGGGGACAAGTGGGATTTGGGGGCTATGAATAAGTATATTTGAGAATTAATTGTTGTGAGGAATGAAGGCAAGGAGGAGCAAAAATCCTGTCCTCATTAGTCTGGTGTGGGAAAGGCTAACTATAAGAGAAGGTTATTACAGAGATAAACTCTGGGCCATGTTTGCTTTGAAATTAGACTAAGAAAGCAAATGAGTTAAAACTATTATTATGATTGGTTTGGGAAAGAACAGAATACAAAGGAGAAAAGAGAAGTATATTCTTTACTTTTTCACAAAGAAAAGCATTGTTGATCACAGGCCATCAAGAAAACACTTTGGTTTTGTTTTGCTTTGGTGGGGCAATGAGGGTTAAGTGATTTGCCCAGGGTCATACAGATAGTAAATGCCAAGTGTCTGAGGCCAGATTTGAACTCAGGTCCTCCTGAATGCAGAGACGGTGCTTTATCTACTGT
This sequence comes from Dromiciops gliroides, assembly GCF_019393635.1. NCBI lineage: Eukaryota > Metazoa > Chordata > Mammalia > Microbiotheria > Microbiotheriidae > Dromiciops > Dromiciops gliroides. Next base: position 519,240,738 of record NC_057863.1, read on the forward strand.
GCCACCTAGCTGCCCTGAAGAAAACACCTTGGAAATAAGGACATAAGTAGCAATGATCTCTGAAGTGTGCCCTTGAGGTCAAAATTGAGATAGTAGGAGATTGTGATAAACTTCATCAATTATCTTTATCATTAATCACCATATGAAGTACAGATGACACATACAGTAATATGGAAGAAATAGAAGTGTGTCTTTCTCAAATCTACATCTCATATTGTTCTAGTAGATTAGCAAGCTGAAAATTGAGAAAATATCTTCCCTACAGAAAAAATTTCAAGTAGTGCCAGAAGAAATCAGCTGTTTAAAACAATTTGTGCTGCTTTCTAAAGACTACTCCCTACAAAGGACTTGATTTTAACTATGTGCTATATTTCTCTGCTTGCTATTTAATACCAATTCTTCATATATACTACCCTGAGTGTTTAATATATCCCCTACTCAATATATTCTCCTATTCTAGATAGTCTTATTTTTAAAGATTAAGCTTCATTATGCTTATAGAAAGAGCAAATAGGTGGTGCAGTAGTTAAAGCTCAGGACCTGGAATCAGGAAGACCTGAGTTCAAATCCAGCTTCAGATACCTAATATCTATGTAAAACTGTTTGCATCAGTTTCCTTATCTATAAAATGAGCTGAAGAAAGAAATGACAAACCATTCTAGTATCTTTACCAAGAAAACCCTAATTAGGGTCATGAAGATTTGGACATGACTGAAACAACTGAACAACAAAGAAATTGCTCACAGAAAGTGACTTTACTATAGTAATCTTTCAATAACGATATGATGTAAGGGGGTAAATTTCTACCTTGTCTGTCTAAAATACCTAATGAGTGGTTGCCAATAAATTAGAAGCTTTAGCAAGAGTTAGACTTTTAAGCATTTATTAAGGAAAATAAGAATTTGGTAAAGAGAGAGCAAAAGGCCTAGATTCCTCTATCTATTAAAGGGAGAGAGCATTCCTAGCTCTACTCTCTGCCAGAGTCCACAAGAAAGAGAGAGAGTCAGAGCGCCAGCCTCCCCTTCTTCCTCCCACAAGCAAACGTCACTTCCTGGCGCCAAAGAAAAGACGCATTGGTCTTGCCCTCAGAGACCTTCACCTCATGGCAGAGTTTTTCTACAGTAAGTCTCCAGCAGGTGGCATCATTCCAATTGTTACAATGTGTATGTTCCTAAAACATTATCTACAAATAAAAATTTAGTAAATTGAACAATATTTTCACACTGATTCTAATGATCAACTGGCTCATTGCAATTCCAAAGATTAGTTAATTAATTCCATAACAGTTCCTACTTGATGGCATTGGAGCTTGACAGTGCTAAATGCCAGTGATGTTGGTCATGGCAAAGGAATTGTGGTCCAAATGAGGTTTTCATTTCTCTGCACCTCTTTAAAATACTAGAGTGGAGGTCACATATTGGATTCTATTGCCCTGTTTAGTGAAAAAACAAATAAAAAACAACCTTGGGGCAGCTAGGTGGTGCAGTGGCTAAAGCACTGGCCCTGGATTCAGGAGGACCTGACTTCAAATCCAACCTCAGACATTTATCAATTACCTAGCTGTGTGACCCTGGGCAAGTCACTTAACCCTCATTGCCCGGGGGGGGGGGGGGAAACAAGATAAAACAAACAAAGAAAACTTCACAAATCTATCCAATCAAAGTTTCCACTGCCTCACATGATTATCTGATGTGAGTACTGTATTTAGAGGCTTCTGTTTACCTTTCTGCAGTTATCCTTTGTTGAATTATCCTAATTGATATTCCTTAACCTGGAACTTTGTGGGCTTTCTTCATTATCTCTTGGGACTCAAGTTTTGAGTCTAAACAGACATTTATTGTATCTGTAGTCAGTGTTTTATGAAAACAAATTATATATTACTATATTCATTGGAAAAGTTCCTATTTTAGGAGGAAGCACCCTAAGCAATCCTTTCAGAAATAGATTAGGAGATTGTGATGGGGCTCATTCAGCAAGGAATAATTGCAGAAAGTTATCAATGACCTTTACACTTTCAAAAAGTATTGCTTTCCCATAAAATGGCCACCTATAAGAGACGGTTGGCCAAAACACTTTGAACTTAACAGCAAAATGTGTGACCCAGTATGACTTTATGTAAGTGATTTTTACATGAAATAATATAAAATGTATTTTATTTTCCTATATTGATTCACCAAAGTAGCTGATTCTATTATCTGATGTTTCTGTTACAGAATTCACTGTATTTCTTTTGTTTTTCCTTATAACTGCAGCACAGTGTGAATGACTACCTTTCTAAGTTTACCTATTTTTTTTCTCTGACATATATATAATTGCTTCTCTCTTACCTTAATTACAGGCAAACTTACAGTGGCACCAATATGGTGTTAGAGATTGTAGGAAACTGAACATTTTATAACTTAATCATCAGGAAACATACTCAGAATTTGTGTATTTTTTCATCAACTGTGCTAATTTGTGAGGTGTTTTTTTAAATAATAAAGCACTACTGCTTTCTTATTCTCAAGGGAAACCTGACAGAAATACATTAATTTTGCATTCACACAGAGGCCATCAGAACTGGCATTAGATTTGAACATCTGCTTGATTTTCAGGCCAAATTAGGATAATCAGATACAAAATTCAATATTGAATCAATGGTAAATTATATACTGTCCTAGTACTATGGATAAAACCTTCTTCATTTCTTGAATTTACTTTTTCAGCTGGTAATATTGCCATAGGCAAATTAAACCAATTGTCTATTCAGTACTATTCATTTCTCCTTCATAATCTCTGCTGTCGCCTCCTAGTACCTAAAGAGTCCATGCTAACTCTGACTGACTTTATAGTCTCCAAATTATTTTAATTCTTCTTATACCTTCTTATTTTACCTTCTGCCAAGAAAACTTGGTCCATCCTAAATTCATCCCTTGAAGAGCTATATGAATTGCTATCATTCTGGTTCCTTGGGTAAATTTATCCCCTTGACCCTCCTCAGGACATTTTCTCTTTATTTCTGTAATGCACTTGCTCTACATATTTAGTCACATAGAATCACAGAATTTCAAATTCAAAGAGATTTCAATAGCCAACCAGCCTAAATTAAGGCCAAGAGGAATCACCCATTAGAACATATTTAGTTGATCAAGCAACATCAGCTCGAAGACTTCCATTGAGGAAGAATCTATTCACTACCTCATGAGGCCACACTTTTTGGAATCTTTAGATTTCCTTCAAAGTCTAACTAAAAGGCAACCCCCTACCAAGAGGTCTTTTCTGATTTACTCTCTCAGGTAGTAGTATCTTCCCTATAAAACTAATTTGGGGGAGCTAGGTGACACAGTGGTTAAAGTAGCGCCCCTGGATTCAGGATGACATGAGTTCAAATTCAGCCTTGGACACTTGACACTAACTAGCTGTGTGACTTTGGGAAAGTCACTTAACCCTCATTGCCCTGAAAAAAAATTCCCATGTACTTTATCCATATTTTACATAAATTTATATGTATATACATTTTTCTCCTTTAAGAATGTAAGGTCCAAGGAAAGATTATTTTATTTTTATCTATATGTTTATGATACCTAGTAGAGTACATGATGCAGAATAGGTGCCTGATAAATGGTTGTTTTTGATTGATTCACCCTACCTTCTCAACTTCCATATTTTATACCTAACTGATAGAAATGATAAGATTTTGCCCTAGTAAAAAGTTTCACTCTCAAACTAAATATTTGTGTAATTATTAGATAATTCTTCTTTAGATGGAATCCCATACAGTTGGAAAACATGTTTTTCCTCATCAGTAATGTGAAAGTGTTAAACGGGTTAACCGTGACAATTTCTACCAGCCTTAATATTTGATAAAGCTAGCATAATTTCAATTCTGTACATTTTATTTCTGAACATTCTTACTTTAGACCTACTTATCATTTGGTTAAATGAATATTTTAAAGCTAAAAAAAGTGAAAAATCAAGCTAAAGAATTGCAATTTGATTGCAAAATAAGTAATCAAAATATCCAGAAGAAACAAAGCTTTATATAAACTTTACATTTTAGGAGGTGGAATAATAACCACCACAACACACTTTTATACAGTACTTCTTGGGTAAAAAAAGTTTTCATCAAAACAACCTAATCACAAAACTATAAATATTAATATTCCCATTTTATAGACGCAGAAACAGGCGCAGAGAGCTACAGTGACTTCTGCAGGATTACACACCAATCACTGTCAGATCTCTTAACTTTAAAATCAGTGCTCTTTAGGGGGCAGCTAGGTAGCACAGTGGATAGAGCACCAGCCCTGAAGTCAGGAGGACCTGAGTTTAAATCCGGCCTCAGACACTTACTAGCTGTGTGACCTTGGGCAAGTCACTTAACCCCCATTGCCCTGCCAAAACAAAACAAAACAAAACAAAACAAAACAAAACAAAACAAAACAAAACAAAAAAATCAGTACTCTTTCAACTACATCACACCAAATATTATTCATCTTATTTTTTTAAACAAAGAATGCATCATGATATGTTTAGGATTTCCTATTAATCAAGTAAGTTCTTATTTTTTAAGGCTGCCAGCAATAACTTTCCCAAACCTCTCCATAACATTGTTGTTGGAAGATAGAACTACCAAATATGCTTTATGAAGTATTTATTTTCACTTTTGGTCTATGTTGTTTTAAGTGGCACAGAGTATCTGAATTGAGGCCATAAGAATAAAGTTGTTCTAAGCATTTTATGATGTTATTACCAAATGCCTGATTCTCCTTCTTTGATGCTTCTCTATACCCTGAAATTGGGCTGCTTCTGATCACATTCAACACTATATTTCTGAATTCTTCATTTACTGTCCTTCAATAGTGACAGTATAGAACAATGTTTATCAATTCATACATTCTCAAAGTTTGAAATAAAACACAAAAATAGCCAAAAGCTCCATTTTCTCATTTCCTCAAATGATGTCTGAAGCATACTTTTCTCTGAGAAAAGCAAAAGCTAGAGATTGGCAGAATTGCTAAATCCCATTGTTTACTTCCCAAGAGGTCAATAACAATCACTGTCAGCAACATATGTAAATGAAAAAATCTTGATTGGCTACTGAGGCTGTTATTCATCTACCAGAAAATGAATATTTTTTTCTTTCTTAGATGGTTAAGCACATCTGCCCTAAATGAGTTTGGTTGCCAAGAAACAGCTCTTTGTACTTTTGAAATTCAGGGTTATACTTGCAAAGGAGAGATTTGCAGAAATGAATAACAAAAGCATTCCGAATATCTGTTACAATATACAGATTGATTTGGGAGTTTTGAAGAATATCAGTATAGATAGTCTTTTCAACAAAGAAGTCAGTACCTATTGACTATTTCTCATGTATTGGCATGATGGGAAAGAATAGTGCACACCTAACAGCTCCCCTCAGAGCATACAATAAAGTGAGTTGTAAGATACTAGTTTAAAACTGATCCCCAATTTTAAAAAAGAACCTATTAAAACCAAGTCTTAGTTTGTAAAATAACGAAATCCTATAGAGAATGCTTAATAATTTGGGATAACCCATTTCTCTACTTGAATCTACTAGAAAAGTAAAATGCAGGAAGTTAATTGTTTTGTTACCTTGATAAGAAGAAACTTCCTTAACTGAGATTTTTGTTTTGTTTTTTTAATGAAGTCATAACTTGTTTTGGCCTCATTTAGACTCTACCTATGGAAAATTATAATGCCTTTCTGCCTAGGATGTTTCCCCTTTATAGGGGCATAAAATCTAGAAGGGACATTACTGATCATTTAGTACAACTCCTCATTTTACAGATGTAGAAACAAATTCAGAATCTCAAAGATGACCTGGCTACAGTCTCACAACTAGTGTGTCACCTTTTTGATTTGAACCCAACTCTTCTCAGTCTTCCCCCTACTTCACACATTGGCTTTGTGTTATGAGAAATCATAACTTTCTAAACAGGATAGATTCACGGAGCCTTCCAAACTAAGGGGAAAGTAACATACCAGAGACAATGTGTATTTGTTGTTGTTGTTGTTGTTGTTTTTAAAGAATCAGAGATCTCCAGTTGAATGTGATCTAAGAGTTCATCTAATCCAAGCCCCTGGTTTTATAAATTAGGAAACTGAGCCCAAGGGAGGATAAGACACTTGACCAAGGCCACATAGGTAATAAGTAGCAGAGCTAGAATTCAAGCTCAGGTCCCATGAGTTCATGTTTAATGGGAAAAGTCAGCATCATTTCTATTTTATCACACTATCTTGCTAAGTACTGGACTGTCAAGATGTAGGTTCTAATATTACCTCTGACATTTAGAAGTTATGTGACTCTGGACAAGTTACTTAACTTCATAGATTAGTCATTTGTAAAATATGTACTATAATACTTGCACAATCTATTTCAAATTATATAGTGTTCATATTATATAGTGTTTTTAAAGCACTTTGGAAACTTTGCAGTGTGCACTAATAAAATTAATTCATGAGAGTATAGATATTTTATTGTTGTTCAGTTGTTTCAGCTATGCCCAACCCTTTGTGACCCCATGTGTGGTTTTCTTGGCAAAGATACTAAAATGATTTGCCATTTTCTTCTCCAGTGGATGAAGTAGATCCATTTTGTCAGGCAATCACAGGTTAAGTGACTTGGCCAGGATCACACAGCTAGAACATCTCTGAGGCCAAGATTTGAATTCAGCTCTTCCTGACTATGGGCCCAGCACTCTGTCCATTAAGCCATTAGTTGCCTTTTGTTATAGATATAGAGTGGGGTATTGAAGGCCATCCAATCTCCTCATTTCTTTTCTTTTCTTTTTTTTTTTGCAGGGCAATGGGGGTTAAGTGACTTGCCCAGGGTCACACAGCTAGTAAGTGACTGAGGCTGGATTTGAACTCAGGTCCTCCTGAGTCCAAGGCTAGTGCCTTATCCACTGTGCCACCTAGCTGCCCCCTCCTCATTTCAAAGATCAAGAAAATAAGGTCCAAAGTGACCACATGACTTTGTGTAAGAATCACATAGGGAAAAAAAATGGCAGAGCTGGCATTTGAACCCAGGTCCTCTGGCTCCAAACCTTGTGACACAGAGAAAGATTGTTATTGACTTTCTTTTATATCATATCCCCATGGTCTTCTATAATTCCAGGCACCCAGTAAGTATTTAATAAATGCTTGCTGACTGATAGGACTCAATGATCAGGACTAAAAATTTAAATTAATCAGGTTTTATAGTTCAAGTTTTATTTCAGAGAAAATTATTTGACCTGAAAATCTGTGGACTAAGGAATCATGCTATCATGAAATTTCACTCAATTTGCATATCCCATGTTCCATTATTGTAAAATCTTCCAAATTTAAGATTGAATTTTCCACTATGCAAAAATATTTCTCATGCTTACCAAAATCAGTTTACCCAGTTCTATCCATTCTACACTCATTAATTATTTCAGACCATACTTTGACTGTTTTGTATCACTACTGTCTTTTGCCTTTTTTTGTATCCCCACCGCTTAGCACATTGCCAGGCACATAATAGGTATTTAATAAATATTTGTTGAATTACTATATTCAGGGATCCAAATCGATAGACACAGATTTCAGCACCTCTTTTGCTGAATAGATGGTCTTCATGAACTTTCTTTTCACAATTATTCCTTTTTATTATTCTTTTCCCCCCACATTTTATTGTTTCCTTTGGTTTCTCATACTTTTTCATTTTTCTTTATTGTGGTTCAAACCCTAGTTCTGAAACTATTTATTGTGTGTACACTAGCAAAGTTATTGGCCTACTTGGTGTTCTAAACAACTCACTAAGAATCTAAGTTACAGTGGAAATAACCCCCTGCATTGGTGGACAGTTTCCTCATCTGGGAATTCCCTTTGCCTGTGAAATCCATTGCCTATGCCTTATCTCTAAAACTTTGAGTATGTAAGGTTCAAGGATTGTTTCTTCAGAAAACTAAGCAATACATTTGTTAAAGTAACATATAGAATGTACTCAGAATATGATGCTAAAGCACAGAGATAATGGAAGAACCCCAACTTAATATTCTAGCTATTTGATTTGTCATAGAGCCCTTTAGTAGTTATCAGCTTACAGTGCCAACCTTACCTTATTCCTAATACAAATACAATTTAATTATTTCAGTTAAAATGATAACAAAGCAGTAATTTCATTTTATGTTATGCTGGGTAGCTAATGGTTTTTCCAAGTTAACTTCACATTCACATCCAAATTAATTTTATATGCATTTTAGTAGTGATAAGAAATAAGGGATTTTACAAGTTTAAATGAGTTTTTCCTAAAACAGGAGACTATGTTCCATTATATATGTCACACCACTTGAGAAGACTATTCAAAGAGAATAATTGGCATCGCCTTTACTGATCTCTCTCTCTCCCCTCTGTATAGACCTTTCTATCTATTTTAATATGCCAAACATTATAATACTGATATCCTGGAGTTTTCTTCACCTCAGTCATTCATGCCTTTTTGCTGTCCTTTTACTGAGGCAGCCACTCTTAGAGGATTATCTGGTGCACTGAGAAATGAAATGACATTGTTACACGGTTATCATATGCCAATAGCAGTGCTTGCAATCTATCCTTCCTAACCCTAAAGCCCATCTCCTACCCATTGTGGCCCCTAAGTGTGAAACATTTGTCAATCCTTATAGTATTATATAAATTTCCATTGGTGATGATGGTGGTGGTGGTGATAGCAGTAGTGGTAGTAGTAGTGGTAGTGGTAGTGGTAGTGGTAGCAGTAGAAATATCACTTTACTACTTCTAAAAATCCACCATAGTTATAATAAATTTAAGGCCTAATTTTCAGGATTTCAAATGGTTGTAGTTCTATCAAAATCCAGGAGAATTTTAAAAAATTTAACTCAACACAACTAACTAAATATATTCACATTAAGCATTTGGTGTGAAATTTATGGTCATCAGTCAAGTCAAGTCAAAAATCATCTAATATATGTCAAGCATCTGTTATATGTCAGACATAGAAAGATAAGCAAAAAAATTTCCTGCCATTGAGGAGTCTAAGGGGGGTGACATCACACAAATAATTATGTATGAACATATCTTGAATGAACAAGATATAACAAGATAAATTGGAGATACTTCCAGAGGGAAATCACTAGCATTAAAAGATACCAGAAAGGTATTCTTATAGAAGCTGCATTTTAGTTGAAGGAAGCCAAGAGGAGAAGATGAATGGAGAGAGATTTCTCAACAGAGAGGATAGTTCATAGAAATGCCCAGAGTAGTTAGATCGAATGTCTTTTTTGAAGAACAGAAATAAAACCTGTATAACTAGGTTGAAGAGTATGTGGAAAGGAATAAGGTATAAAAAGACTATATGGGGCCTTTAAAAGTCAACCAGGAGACTTTATATTTGATCCTGGAAGTAATAGGGAGCCACTAGTGTTTTTTTTTAATAGATAATAGAAAGCTACTAAAAGTTATTGAATAGTCAGCAAACAAGTTGTCTCTTTAAATTACCTTGCTGTAAACTGTGGAATTTATTTCAAATTGTTGAATTTTTAAATAACTATTTTAACCTTATTCACATTTTTATTTATGTTTGGCTGCCTAGATGATGTTGTTTGAGGGGACCCTGAGTAAGATCCTTAATGACCAAATGTTAGCACTATCACCTATCATGAATACCATTATAAATTTACTCCTTTGAGTCTTGAGAAGTTTTATGTTTGATTTCCTTTTAGAATCAAAAATGACTAAAAAGAACCATTTTTTAAATTATTAGCAACTAATGATCTAGTAATCACCATACAGTTCACTTATCTGTAAACAACGCATGAGTTGACCCTCAACGTAGATAGATTAAGAATGGAACTTATATATTTGGCCATGGGAAAAACACTAGAAGAACAAGAGAATACCAAAGACATTTTATCTGTTTCTATATTTTTTTCCCTAGGCACAGACCCATTTTAGAAAACCTAATGACCGAAAACTAGTTTTTCAGTTCTCAATTTCTATGCATATGCAGAACAATTTTTGTGATTGAATTATCTAATTTGGCCAAAGAGCTAATTTGGCTAACTTGGAAGAATTAACTCCTTGTTTGACCAAATAAATGGGTTATTTTATTGAGTTGCTTAGTCAATTCAACTCAATGGACAAACCAGTGATGCATGTAAATTTAAACTGAGGTACTAATATATATGGCATTATTTCTAGATAATTAAATACTTTTAAGAAATGAAATACATGTGTCTTAATAATATGTTTCTATATGTTTGGTTTATGCCTCAAGTTAACTGAGCATATAGGTATTTTTAATAAAAGGATAGACTATTGAAAGAAATACTAATTTAATTGTATGTATAACATGATTTTCAGTGTGTTAAAATTATACTGATTTTAATCATCTCAATTCACATAGACAAACTGGGCTTCAGTCCAAACTCTTCTTTCCTGCTGAGTATTTGTGGAAAATACTTTTATCAGTCACTTGCTGGTTTTTGGGAGAGTGGATAATAAAAATTTGACACACCTCACCCCTGACCCAAATCAAAACATCTTCACAGAACATTTATAATTATATATTACTCTGTTGGTTTTATACTTCGTTCTATTATATTCTCTAAGTATCACAGAGAAAGAAAACTCAGTACATTATGGATCCTTCAGTGATTTAACTTTCCCTGGCCAAGAAGATTACAAAACAAATGCCTCAGCATGATTATTGCTTTTGAACATTTAGCCCTAGAAAAGACTGTTTTTCATACTATTTCTTTTAATTCATTGAATTTTTCCAAAGAAAATCTCTAATTCATTTGATAATACTTGATATGTCATCATAGTGGGTATTATCTTCCTTGCTCCTTTAAAATTATTTTGTTTTTCCCCAAAGAGTTTGTCCCCACACAGAAGAAAATGCAGAATAAATGGACCACTATCTTTGGAAAAGTAAAGTTCTCTTTGGGTTCAAGTCATACCAATATGAGATACCAAAATCCAACTTTAAAATTATTTCCTGGGGCAGCTAGGTGGCACAGTGGATAGAGCACCAGCCCTGGAGTCAGAAGGACCTGAATTCAAATCCAGCCTCAGACACTTAACATTTACTAGCTGTGTGACCCTGGGCACATCACAACCCCAATTGCCTCACCAAAAACAAAAAAATATGTTCTGATTTTATTTCACTTTAGGGTGTTTACCAGACAACACAACATTCAATGTTCATGACAACTAAATAATACATGAGTTTGGGGGTACATGGAAATTAGTCATACACTTTGATCTAATTAGGGAAATAAGGTCAAAATCTTGTGGAGAGATTGCTCTATCCAAACAGTATCATATCCTGAAATGAATAAATAAAAATGTATTTATTGAGCATTTACTAGGTGCTTGGCACTGTGCTGAGAACTGGGGATATGATACAAAATATAAAAAAACCCAAGTCTTTGCTATCAAAAATTTATATTCTAAGGGGAAAAAAAGACATATAGAGGAGTGGTGACCACAGAAGTATATCTTGATATTAAAATCCACAGGAATGGTGAGAAAAGCCATAGTATAATTGATTATGATTTCATTTCTAGGAATGTTAGTATTGATTTCATTATTAGAAAGGAAGAAAAATGAGAGTTGAGAACATAGTATGGAAGTATCTGGAAAGTAGCTTGCTATGTCTGGGTCCAGCAAGAAATGTTTTATCATAAGCCCAGGGTCCCAGAGTTCAGTTGAAATGCGCAGGTGTGAAATGGAGGGAGGTTGGAGCACAGGAGCATGTCATGGAGATGCACTCATGAGAGATCAAGGGTAAAATATGGTATATAAGTGGGTAATCAAGGGCAAATTTTTTTCTTTTGTGTTTTTCCAATTACATGTAAAAACAATTTTTAACATTCATTTTTTTTAAATTTTGAGTTCCAAATTCTCTGTCCCTCAGTCTTCTCCCATCATTGAGAAAACAAAAAATTATATCAATTATATGTATGTGTGTGTGTGTGTGTGTGTGTGTGTGTGTGTGTATATATATATATATATATATATATATACTCTCTAGTGTTTTTGATAGGAATGACTGCTGTATTTCATCAAAATCTTTCTCTGCATATCTTGAGATAATCATATGTTTTGGGTAGTTTTGTTTTTGGTGTGGTAAATTATGCTGGTAGTTTCCTAATGTTGAATAATTCTGCATTCCTGGTATAAATCCCACCTAGTCATAGTGTATTATCCTGGAGATAAATTGCTGTGATCTCCTTGCTAATATTTTTGAGCCAGTTCTGGTGAGAGTGAGGTTCACATTTTGCCCACCACCCCAACCTTCCTCTCCTCTGCAAAAAACTCTTTCTTTCCCATGTCTTTTTTGTGAGATTTTTCCCCATTCTATTTCTCCCACTTTCTGCCAGTGCATCTTTCTTTTTCACATCTTATTTTTTTTAATCATTGGCATGTAGTCTACTCACAGCTATGCCCTCTGTGTATATTCCTTCTAACTGCCCTAATAGTAACAAAGTTATTCGGAGTTATAAGTATAATCTTCCCACAAAATAATGTAAACAATTTACCCTCATTGAATCCCTGATGGTTTCTCTTGCCTATTTACCTTTTTGTAATTCTTTTGATTCTCATATTTGAAATTCAAATTTTCTATTCATCTCTGGTCTTTTCATCAGGAATGCTTGAAAGTTCAATATTAAATATCCATTTCCCCCTTAAATAATCATACTCAGTACTCAGTTTTGCTGGGTGGGTGATTCTTGATTGTAATCCCAGTTCTTTCACCCCCTGGAATATCATATTTCAAGCCCTCTAATCTTTTAATGGAGAAACTGCTTAAACTTATGTGATCCTGACTGTGGCTCCATGATATTCGAATTGTTTCTTTCTGGGTGCTTGCCATATATTTCCTTGACCTTGGAGCTCTGGAATTTGGCTATAAGATTCCTGGGAGTTTTCATTTGGGGAATCTCTTTCAGGAGGTGATTGAAAGATTCTTTCAATTTTTATCTCGTCCTGTAATTCTAGGATGTCAGGGAAGTTTTCTGTGATATATTTTTTAATATGATGTCTAAGATCTTTTTTGATGGCTTTCAAGTAGTACCATAATTCTTTAATTATTTCTCCTCAATCTATTATCTAGGTCATTTATATTTCCAATGAGATATTTTACATTTCTTATTATTTTTTTCATTCTTTTGATTTTGTTTTGTTGTGTCTTGATGCCTCATGAGTTTTTAGTTTCATTTCTAATTTTTAAGGAATTATTTTCTTCAGTGTACTATTGTACCTCTTTTTCCTGTTGTACAGTTTTACATTTTAAGAAGTTCTTTTCTTCAGTGAATTTTGTACCTCTTTTCCCTTGTGGCCAATTCTTCTTTTTAAGGAGTTCTCAGTGGATTTTTGTGCTCTTGTTTTAACCATTTGACCAATTCTATTTTTAAGGTGTTATTTTCTTCAGTATTTTTTGTGCCTCTTTTTAACAAGCTATTGACTCTACATATTTTTCTTTCATCATTTATTTCCTGATATTTCTTCTACTCTTATTTGATTTTCAGAATCCTTTTTGAGTTCTTCTAGGAATTTTTGGGGGCTTTTGTCTACCTCATATTTGTCTTTGATGCTTTTTATGTAACTGTTTTGACTTTGTTGCCTTCTTCTGAGTTGATGGCTTGATCTTCCCTGTCACCATAGTAACTTTCTATTAGTCATGTTCTTGGCAGCAGTCACTACTCTCCTGGTCTGTGCTCTGACCTGTGAGAGAATACAAGCATTCTTCTCCACCCTGGAATTGGGATCAGGGTCCCTGGTCCCCTGCAACTTTAAATATTCTCACTCCTCATTTTCTTAGAAAAGTAAATTAAGCCCTAGTTCTCCCATGGCCACAAATATTAGTGTTATTTTCTGCCTTGGACCTGAGAACAGGGCCTAATTTCCATTGTGAGCAACCATATGCACTCTTCTCCACTCTGCAACTTGGACCATTGCCCATATTCCCCTATGACTAAATTTAAAAATACTCTAGTGCTCCTTTTTGTCCTGTGGCTGTGACCTGGGAATTTGTGTTGGTAATGCAACAGGGTCCTGTACTCAGTGATAGCAAAGTGTCTCCTATAACCTCCTTCTAACAAATTGTCTGACCCCCTTATCATCTGTGGGCTGAGAGTTCTAGAAGCTGCAGCTGCTCTTGATGCAGCCTTCAGTAAGGCACAATGCTGGCTTGCCAGGACAATAGGCTATGATGCACTATACTCAAAGCCACCACCACAATGAGACATACCTTTTCTGCTGACCTCCCAAGTTTTCTTGTACTCAAATTTTGTTTCACTACAGCTTTTTTTTGTTTGTTTAGCCACACCAGAATTCATTTTGATAATATTTTAATGTTCTTTGGAAAGGAATTTGGAAGAGTTTAGATGAATTCCTGCCTTTACTCCATAAGTTTGTCTCTCCCCTTACCCCAAGGGACAAATTTTAATAGAACTTAAGTATATTGAAATAAAGAGCTTTTTTTCTCTGAATCTTTTTTTTTTTTAAAGAAAAAGGGGATTACAGATTTTGAGATGTAATGGGGAGGTAACACAGACAAAAGTCACTACTAGTCTTTTGACCCTTGTCTAGCCACAGTCTAGAAAAAAACATTTTTATTAATATAAAGCAAAGGAGACTGGTGGAACTGGTGATGGGGAGAGGTTGATGAAGGAAGCCACTTAATACATTTTCCCCATTAGGATAATCACTGATCTAGACTCATTTAGAGTCCTGGAGATATGTGTCTCTCCATGAGAAATAAGAACCAAAGTTGCTTTCTGGTAATCAAATTAGTTGAGAATTGAATTGAGAGAATCCAGAATTCAAAAGATTCAAAGTAGTTAACAGATAACATTATAGTGTAAGTTCCGTGATGACATAGACTTGTCTTTGTTTCGTTTTATATTCTGAGTGCTCAGTTCTTTGCCTGGCACATTGTATGGTACTTAATAATTGTTTATTAAGTGATTGACCAACAGAAGAGTTCAGAGAAGAATTTGAACATAAGACATTTAAGAAGACCCAAAAGCAGACATAATTGTAGTCTGGCCTCTCTTATTTTTTCTGGCAGCCTGATGTTGAGGGAGCCTCATAGTTACTGACCAAGAGATAGGAAAATAGGTTCATAGGCAATAGAGGAGACATTTAACCAAACAAAACCATACCCCTGCACTAAGAGAAGCAACTTACTCAACAGAAAAATTCTATAACATAGAGAACAGAGTAGTAAGTTATTCTGAATTCATCACCTTAGCTAAGGAATCTAGATGAGGCACCATAGTGGGGAAAGATCTCTAAGTTTTCTTGAAAGAGGTAGGTATTAACCATACCCTTCATGGTATTAGGTGATTTAAAAATATATAGAAAAGAAACCTAAAACCCTGGGAGAGAGCTGGTCCTGAAGAGAGCAATGCCTAGAAAGGAGCAGGTCCCGAAAAAGATAGCATGATACCATAAGCAGAAGAAATCAGCAGTTTTGCATTAGTAGAGCCCTCACCTCCACCTCTATATCAGTTTATATATTATTTTAGTAAAATTACATATGATTGAATGTTCTTCTTTCTAATGTCTTTGGCAGTTTCATTCTTTATCTTTTTTTTTTCCTTATGTTCCCTGATTGCTCACTTTCTGACTCTCTCCCCTTTGATGGCAGTGAATTTTTTTTTTGTTTCTTGTTCCTATTTTGAAGAGCTTTGAGTAGTTGTGAAGATCAAAGAAAATGTTTAGTCCTTCAGCTTATTGGTCAAATGATGCAGAAGGAGAAAATTAGACATAAACAAGAAATGTTGCCCTTTAAAAATAGAAATAATGTTTTAGTCCACTAACATCGTCACTACATTTTGATGTTTTTCTGTTATATTTAATGACTTCTATCATAATATTCTCTATTTTCAGATTTTCATTGTCTCCACAAAGTTCTATTAAGCTATAAATACTCTGACAGCCATATTGTCTTTTTTTGTAGGGCAATGAGAGTTAATTGACATGCCCAGGGTTATACAGCTAGTAAGTGTCAAGTGTCTGAGGCCAGATTTGAACTCAGGTCCTCCTGAATCAAGGGCCAGTGCTTTATCCACTGCACCACCTAGTACCCTATATTGTCTTTCTTATACTCATATTCATGTATCTTCCATAGCATCTTGCACAATTATTGCCTAGTAAATGTTGAATTTTGTTCCACGCCCCCCAAAATTGATATTATAAAAACACAACATAACAAGACATCATATTTCTATAGACCTTTTCACCTTACAAAGCACTTCACAATATTTTGAGTAGTACATGCAGATATCCTCATTCTCATTTTGCTAATGAGAAGGCTGAACCTTAGGGGGTACAGTGATCTGACCCAGGATAAATATCTAAAAAGTGACAAAACTCTGATCCAAACTCCATTTTTCATGAGTCCAAGTTTAGCATTTTTCTCCTCATCTTGTGATCTTTCTGATGGAGTTCTTTCCCAGGTTTGCTTTGCTTTACTGTCTTTGAATACTTCACACCATCCAGGCACTATTTTACACTGGCTGCTATTTTCATTATCATCGAAACATTTTTCCTGTCCTTGGACATGGCATCATTGTGCCACACATACTTCAAAGAATAATTACTGTCAGGACTGTTGGAATCACTGCACTCAGACAATGTCTTTCACTTTTTTTTAAAAGAAGGAAGTTGTAAAAAACTATTTTGCAACTCTGAAAACTCAGTTTCTGTCTCTAGGATTAATAATAAAAATAAAATGAGAATAATTAATAATAATAATAATAATAAGTGTTTATATGCCATTTAAGATTTACAAGGAACTTTGCACACACTATATGATTTGATCTTCACAATATCCCTGTGAGGGAAATGGTATTCCTAACCTTA
Organism: Dromiciops gliroides; assembly: GCF_019393635.1. Lineage (NCBI taxonomy): Eukaryota > Metazoa > Chordata > Mammalia > Microbiotheria > Microbiotheriidae > Dromiciops > Dromiciops gliroides. The sequence goes on from NC_057863.1 coordinate 519,257,601, forward strand.
TTTTACAGTTGAGGAAACTGAAGATGACAGAGGTTCAGTGGCTTGCTCAGGGTCACACAATTAGTAAATGTCAGAAGTAGTATTTGAATTCAAATCTTTGTGACTCCAGTGCAGCTAGGGGGATAGAGTGCAGGGCCTAGAGTAAAGAAGACATCTTACCGAATTCAAATCTGGCCTCAGAAACTTACTAGCTGGGAGACCTTGGGAAAATCACTTAATCTTTTTTACCTCAGTTTCCTCATCTGAAAAAAGAGCTGGAGAAGGAAATGGTAAATTGCTCCAGTATCTTCGCCAAGGAAACACCAAATGGGGTCCCTGTCATAGATGACTGAAGTGAATGAACAGCAACAACTTCCTGACTCTAAGTTGCTGCTCAAGCCTCTGCACTACCTAACACATTCCAGATAGAATCTTTTTCATTGTTCACTGGCTCACTTATATCAAAAGCAGCACTTACAGCTTCTGATTCAAATGCTTTTCAGGAGATGGGGAGAGTTCAAATTGGTTTCCTAATGGCCCTGTGTTAGATGATGACCACATCTCAATGGAAGCTTCTGATTTGACACAGCTATCCCAAGACTGAAACTCAACTTCAACCTTAGGGAAAAAAATCAGCACTTATACTTCTACTCCTCCTAGAAAAGGAAAGAGAAATGACCCATTCAGTAGTTTTAGCAGAAATAATATTTATCATCCACCACAAAATATAGCTTTAGAGAATCTCAGTCTTTTTATATTTGAAGGAAAATATGTGTTATGGAAAAGTGCCATATGCAAAAGGGAAGAAGCTCACTTTTCAAACAAACTTCATATGGTTATTACCAGGCAAGAAGAGAGAGTAAACCAATTGCCTCCACTTCCTCACATGGGTGCAGTAGAAATAATACTTAAACCAGGTTTGAATTCTGGCTCTGTTATTTACTACCAGTATAAGCGTAGGCAAGGCCTCTGAAGTCTTTTGGGCCTCAGCTTCCTCAACTATTAATTGAGGGGATTGGATGAGATCACCTCTGAGATTCCATTTACCTGTGACATAAATCTATTCTGGCTCAAACCTCATCTGTAGCCACAGGTAGATATCAGCTTGGTCTACAATACAGTAGTAGAAAAATAATAATTCATGCAATTGAATGGTAACTGATGATTTGGTCTAGACTCCACATGACGCCAAAACAATTAGGATAATGCTGGTTCTTTCCTTGTTGTTTTCAACTAAATCAGGCATTTATTTTGACCTTGTAAGAACAGGAAAACATTATGGTGGCTCTGATTATTATTTCCCCAGTAGCCACGAATAGAGAGTTTGCATAAAGGAAATGGTCTAAATGGCTAATCTAACAGTAGTTTCCTTTAGACTTTTATTAAATAGCTTCTTCCATGTTAAAATGTCTGGTTTCTTTTGCCATATTTCTTACTTAAGTGTTTCCTTTCCTACCTATTTTTAGGTCCTCCTATTTGGTATTCTTCAAGCTACATCCATGCTTTATTACACCTTCTCTTTTAAAACCTGTGTCCTAGTCATGATGTTTCTTTTTAGTTTGCTATATCCTATGTGTGAGACTGTGTGTGTGTGTGTGTGTGTGTGTGTGTGCATGTGTGTGTGAGTATGTGTGTGCTTTAGGAGGAGCCACACAGTGAGAATCCAAGAAGGTTCACTTTTTTGTCACTTTTCTTCTGCCTTTTCTTGGCCTAGTTTTCTGGTAGTTTCGAAAGCGCATTCTCCTTTCATCTTTTGTATTTTTTCACATTTCCTCTTTTTCTGTCTTCAAGTTACACATTCCCTCCATTTCAAAACGGGTATTTTCTGAGGGGTAAGAGCTACTGCCTAACAGCTCTTGTCTTCCTGACTCCAGTGTTCAGCAGGAGTAGTCATTATTTCTACCTCCTGCTGAAGACCTGAGTAGAAGCAAAAACCTGCTTCCCATCCATGGATGGCAGACAGCGGGAGGTGTCCTCTAGCCTGCACGCTGACTATGTCTCTACATACAACACAATTAGAGTGTTGCCTGAACAAGTATCTAGCTCAGCACCTGAGATGAGTTTCCCTGGCATTTCAGCTTTAGTGAAGTCCTCAAACCTTATATTTATCTAGTGCTTTTATCTGCAAAGCTCAGGGCACTTCACAAGCATTATCCAATTAATCCTTCTAATATCATCACCTTTTTCCATCCTTTTTTTCCAAATGAAAGTTACCTGCTGGCGGGTGCTTATTTCGCAGCTGCTTTCCCTGGTCTGGAAGAGAAGCAGTCCAAGGACTCTCGCAGCAGTGAAGAGGATTTTGTGTGAACCTTGTCATTACATTCAAACCAACCTTAGTCTTAGAACTCCAAAGCTTCTGGCCTGCTAGTCAAGTTGACATCTTAGGGTGGGGGGGATGAGTAAATGGGCTAAGCCTAAGAGCAGATATTGTGGTAGACCCCAGAGAATCAAACAGAAATGTGGGACGGGAACAAAGGGCACGATGGTAGTGAAAAGGCAGCATTAGTTGTCACCAAGAATTTGCTAAGCACCTACTATATGCTAAGTACTCTCCTAAGACCTGGGGATATAACAGAACTCAAAATGAATCCTTGCCCTAAGGAGATTCATAGTCTAATGAAAGATTCAACATGAAATAACTATGTACATTAAAAGTATATCAGGGGCAGCTAAATGGCGCAGTGGATAGAGCACTGGCCCTGAAATCAAGAGTACCTGAGTTCGGGTCCAGCTTCAGACACTTAATACTTACTAGCTGTGTTACCCTGGGCAAGTCACTTAACCCCAATTGCCTCACTAAAAAAAAATAAATAAATAATAAAAGTATATTGGGGGAAGCTAGGTGGAGCAGTGGCACTGGAGTCAGGAGGACCTGAGTTCAAATGTGACCTCAGACACTTGACACTTACTAGCTGCGTGACCTTGGGCAAGTCACCCAACCCCCAATTGCCTCAAAAAAGTATATCACAGAGGCAGCTAGGTGGCACAGTAGATAAAGCACTAATCCTGGATTCAGGAGCACCTGAGTTCAAATTCGGCCTTAGACACTTGAAACTTACTACCTGTGTGGCCCAGGGCAAGTCACTTAAACCTCATTTCCCTCCCCCTACCCCCCACAAAAAAAAAAAAAAAAGTATATCAGAGTTAGGTACTTGAATTAGGGATAATAATGTTGATGATTATAAACAATTATAATGATATGATAATGGTGATAACTGACATTCATATAACTCCTTAAATTAAAAACTGTTTTATTCACATTACCTTCTGGTGTTTTTTTGATTTTTGTTTTTTTTTTTTGTTTTTTCTTTTTTGCGGGGCAATGGGGGTTAAGTGACTTGCCCAGGTTCACACAGCTAGTAAGTGTCAAGTGTCTGAGGCCGGATTTGAACTCAGGTACTCCTGAATCCAGGGCCGGTACTTTATCCACTGTGCCACCTAGCCGCCCAGTGACTCAATCTTTTAAATGGACTTTACAAATGAAAAAAACGAAAGAGATTAAATGATTTGTAGAAGGCCTCATACCTAGTTACTATTGTATTAAGATAGCCAAACCTGTACATTGATCTTTGATTTTTCAGTTTAGCATTCCTGAAAGCAATATTTATTCAATTGAAGGGATGACATGTGAAAGAATGATTAGATCTGCTGTATTAGGTCTAAAAATGGAGAGCTAAGAACAATAAGTGGAATTTTTAGTCAGATTTAGGGACCATATAAGGAATGATTACTTAATAATTAAGGATGTACAAAACTAGAATGAGCTTCTTTGGTAGGTAATGGGGTCATCCTCACTGGAGATCTTTAAGTATGTCCCATTGTCAGCAATATTAGTAGAATGATGTCTTTAAGATATGGGTTTCTCTTGATAGTTTTTTAATCCTTTCTGACTATGTGATATCAAATCAAGTGAACAACTAGAGTATGAGAAGTATGAGACATAACTTTGAAAAATAGATGTATTTTATCTATTGTATTTTTTTCATTTTCTATGGTGAAGGGAAACACCATTAATGTCTTCCCTTGAAGTATTTTCATAATGATGTAGAAATGAACCTGGGTTCCAGAATGCTATGTCAATAAAGCATAAACTCTGACATTTGCTACCAGTTTGAAAATACTTTGAGACAGGACTTAGTGTAGGCTTCGTGTAACTCCTGAGGACTAATCTCAATACTTGGAGGAAGTCATTCCAAGAGGGTTATCCCCTAGTAAGTCAACATTTTATTCACAAAGGCTCATGATATGGTCTATTAAGGCTAAGATGAAGTACAATCTGCATAATTAGAGGGACTACCTAATTAAGTAAACCACCAGTCCTTGAAAAATTGAAGCATATTGAGTATAAAATCAAGAAAAATAATGTGTCTGGGTTGTTTGTTTTTTGGAGGGGTGCTGTTGATATTGTATTTTTATTTCCATGCCTAAATTAGTCCTTAAATTAATGAGTTTTTTTATATCCTTCTAAGCATAATCCATGCAATGTCATTCTCTCCCTCCCCCTACTCCAATAAAAAGCAGGTGGCCTATTACTATTAAATCACTTTCTGTGATTGAGAGACAAGTAGTCAGTTAGTTGCTACCAGCCCTAATTTCAGTATTCCTCTGTAAATCTAGTCCTAGGACTAGTGATATAATTGTTTTACTTCTTGTGATTCCTACATATTGCAAAGAAACATTAAACTAACAAGCACAAAAAAGTGAATGCCCTTAGACATGGTGGATCATTCACTGGAACATTTCTCTCCCTCAGGGAGAATGAAAATCTAGAGAAAGGAAACTGGCTGACCTTGCCCAATTAAAGCAGGACATAATGCAGGAAGAATGGGCATCCCTGACAGGATTGTGCTTTAGGGATAAGTGTTAGTATGCCATGGTCTTGGCTATGTCAACAAGCATTATTCTAGTTGCCATTCCATAGGATCCATCTAAGAAAGAAAAATACTGTAAAAATAATATAAGGAAAAATGAATTTTAATTTTTTAAAGGAAGTGAGAACTTGAATCTTCCCTTAGAATTCCATTACCTCTAAAGCTTTCATGTAACCGCTGCTTAAAACCTGACAAATATTGCCAGATGATGGGAAGGTTTCTACTAGGGAAGGGATATCCCCTAAGGAAAAGCTCCAATGCTGCTGCTGAGATTTTTCTAACATCTCTGTCTCAAGTATGACTAATAGAGTTTCTTTATTCTAGAGATTGAAGCAGACAGCAGCAGACCCTAGAAGACTTAAGTTGAATTGAAAGCACAACCCCACACATGTTATATACCTTTACTATTTTTTAAAGAAGAGTTATTGACTAATAAATTAGAAAGGACTATATGATCATAGGATTTAGAGCTCAAGAGAGTGATCTTGTTCAACCCCTTTATTTTACAGATTAGTCAACTGAGGCTCTGAAATTTAAATGATTCACTTGCTTTATAAATAGCAAAACTGGGATTCAAGTTCTAGTCCTTCAAACGAATCCAATGTTCTTCCTTTTGTGCATTACTGCCCCAAAGATCATCTAGTCCAATTCATGTTTGAACAGGAAATCCCTCTTTACCAACCATTCCAAGTGATCATCTAGCTTCCACTTTAGTGTTAGGAAACTCACTGCCTCCACAGGAAATCGTTTCTGCTTTTCACTGGCTCCTTTTATTTTAATCTATTTCTTTACATTAAGCTAAAATTTTCCTCCTTGTGACTTTTACCTATTTCTCCTAATTGTGCTCTCTGTGTCAAGGAAAATTACCTTAATCACTCCTTTTCATGACATTCCTTGAAATACTTGAAGATAGCTGTCATTTCCCCCCCCCCCAAAGTGGTCTAGTCTCCATAACTAACCATCCTCAGTTGCTTCAATGGATCTTTGGCATTGTTTCCAGTCTTCTTACCATGCTTGTCACCTTCCTTTGGCTACATTCCAGCATGTCAACTTGCTTTCTGAAATAAGCCTCCTAGAAGTGGACACTACTGGATACAGGGAAGACTGTGGAAACTATACCTCCATTTAATATGGGCTAATATCACATTAAAATTATTTACTCCAGTTCTTACTGAGTTTGCAGTACACACACACACACACACACACACACAGCCCAAACAGATATTTTCACAGATACTGTTGTTTCGAACAGGGCTTCTTCAACTTTTTCCACTGGCAACATCTTTTTGTCCGAGAAATTTTTATGTGATTGAGTAGAGAGATATACAAAATAGGCAAACATAGTCTTTTACTGTAGCCAAATATTTTGCCACCATCCCATTCAATTACATGACCCCATGTGGGGTCACAACCTACAATTTAAGAAGCTTTGGTCTAGACTAGTAGTAGGCTTCCGCCAGTCGAGGACAACCATGGATAAGCGCCTTGAAGAGCCACAGGCCACAGTGTGGCTGTGCGGTCCCATACGGGAGCCACAGCTCCTGCTACAATGAGGACATCAGAAAACTGCTCTCTGTTGCTAGACTATATTCTCTAAAACTCATATAACGCCTCTCTTTAAATGAAGGTCTACTATTTAAATATTACATAAATCATTGAAAGAAGGACAAGTACTACAGAAATTGGACACAAAATAAGTCAGATTTTTGTAGCTTGATCTCTGATGCCTTTCTAATCTATTATTCTGGAAAAAAGCAATAGAAGAAAAAGATTTACTAGACTGAATACTCCAGTATTGCAAGCATTCAAAGATGCTAGATTCTTATACATATCTGAAAGATTATGATTGATCATCCCATAACTTCAAGTACCCTTGAACATACTGATTTTTCTTCTTCCCATTCTGTGATTCAGCTGACTACCTTAGGTTTTAATTCAAAATGTTGCTCCTGATAATTTGTGTGTGTGTGTGTGTGTGTGTGTGTATGTATGTGTAATATATATATATATATATATATATATATATATATATATATAATATAAGATCTACATTTTGTTGTAGTTTCCATGAAATCTTATGCCTCCACTTTATTGTAAGCATAACCAAAATAAATGTTATAAAATATACAACTTATTTAAAAAGGTAAGCACTCCCAATGTTTGAGTAAAATGTTTAAAATAAAGATGTGGGTATAAATTGAGTTTATATCCATTTAAGCAATATCATAGTAAATTCCTATGTAGCTGAAACCCAAATGATTTGGAAAGATCAAACAAACTGGGATATTTTTGTACATTCTTCATACTTTTATAAGAAAGGGAAAAAATACAAATAATAAAATTGATAACAGTGATTTAGTATAAAATAAAAGAAACCAGATAATTAGAATATGTTATTAGGTAAATTCACTGGATTTTCCAGCAAGATTGCTGAGTGAAAAAGTTAATGTTTAAGTCTAGCTGTCCTTATTTCACTCAAAATTTTAAAAAATGAATCAAATGAAGTAAAGAAATAACAGAAAACAAAAGAGAAGGATTTTTGTTTGTTTGTTTTTGTGGGGCAACGGGGGTTAAGTGACTTGCCCAGGGTCACACAGCTAGTAAGTGTCAAATGTCTGAGGCCGGACCTGAACTCAGGTACTCCTGAATCCAGGGCCGGTGCTTTATCCACTGCGCCACCTAGCCACCCCCAGGATTTTTTTTTTTTAAAGCCTCCAACCCATGAGGATAAGGATGGGGAGAAAAACCAAGTTAAAAAAACAAACAACTAGGGGCAGTTAGGTGGCACAGTGGATAAAACACCAGCCCTGGATTCAGAAGGACTTGAATTCAAATCCGATCTCAGACACTAGACACTTACTAGCAGTGTGAACTTCAGGAAGTCATTTAGCCCCCTCTACACCAAAACCCCCAACATTTAAAAATTAAAATTAATTTAATATCATCAACAAAGTGAAAGAAATTAACTCAAAAATCCCTGATAAGAGGGAAAGTACCACAGTAACTATTATAAGATAAGCAAGAATGATAATAGAACAATTGTAAGAACTCCTTGACCATTCAGAAAAGCAATAAAAGACAGAATTTAATTAGATCTCTGAAAAAGATGAAAAAAAAAAAAGAAGCAAGAGAAAAGGCAATGTGGGACAGTAGAAAGAGTGCTTTGTTTGGAATCAGAATACCTGGCTTCAACTCTTGTATCTTCTACTTCCTCTATATGTGATCTAAGATGAGTAATTTAATCTCTATAAACCTCATTTGCCTCAACAGTAAAATGAAGGCATTGAATTAGGTGACACAGAATACCCCTGACATATCTAAATCTATAATGCTATAGCAGGCAGTTTAAAACAAATGATGGGGGCAGCTAGGTGGTGCAGTGGCTAGAGCACCGGCCCTGGAGTCAGGAGTACCTGAGTTCAAATCCGGCCTCAGACACTTAACACTTACTAGCTGTGTGACCCTGGGCAAGTCACTTAACCCTAATTGCCTCACTTAAAAAAAAAAAGATTAAAACAAATGATGGAGAATTTATCCAAAACAATAAGAGTTTAAGAAAAAATTACAATGAAAATATGGAAGTAAATGAAAAATTAAAAGAACAGAGCCAAATGATGACAAGACCTAAAAAATTGGCAAGTGCAACTAATCTTAAAAGTACAATGTATAAAGAAAATCTAAGGATCATCCGTTTTTCAGGAAAAAAAACAAAAAAAAAACCTGAATAACCTGCTTCAGAAATCATAATAAAATTACATAAAAGTATTTTTTAAAGAAATAAAAGTACAGATTGATAGAATCCATGGTTTGTTAAAAGATAATTCTATAAAGTATACTTCAGTCAAGTTTCAGTGCTTAAATATGTGATAATAAATCCTGCAAGAACAAGAAAAAAAATATCTTTCACATAATAAGTAAACATAGGTTATTCCTAGCTCATGAGAAATAAAGAAAATATGGGAATGTGATCATTGAAAAAAAAGAAAGAATATGTATTTCTACTCAAAAATAACATCCCCAAAAGGGGAGTTTATTCATCAATGGAAAAAAACTTCCCTTTCAACAAAAAATGATCAAGACTTAGAGGTGAGCAGAAAATTGATATGCAAACAAAATTAAACAGCCATTTGCTGAATTCCTATAATTCATGAATTGTGCTGTTATAGAATTACAAAAATGAAACTGTCCTTGCCCAAAGGGCGCTTACCAGGAAATAAATCATGTACATTAAATTTATGCAAAATACACATTAAAATCAATGATTTTATTGGTCTCAAAATCCTTATGCTCTGAAAAGCTACAATCATTGATTGCTTTTAGTTCTTTGGCAGTCAAATAAGAAAAGATGGGTGACTAAATCTGTTTGCAAAGATTGACTTTCAAGTTATTTTAACCGGGTTGTTGAAAAATGTTTCAAGAACAACAATATCACATTTAAAGGATTACCAACTTTAGATAATGTACCAGGGTATCCTACAACACTTGCTTTATCATGTGAATATGTAAGCTTGTAATTTTGCCAAGATATAGATAAAGTTCTCTGCATCTACCAGCACATGTATAAAAATTTAAGGAAAGAGAAGAATGTTTAGTCTATGTTGTCAAAATATCCTAAGGACAGTAATGCTTCCATCATATCATCAATACTGGCTTATATTTAGGCCCAATATTTGATCATTTTAAAATTTCTTTAAATTCTACTTTCTATAGTTGTTATATATGCAATAAACTTGAATCAGAAATACATGGTTCTTGGTGGCAGCTAGGTGGCACAGTGGATAAAGCACTGACCCTGGATTCAGGAGGATCTGAGTTCAAATCCGACCTCAGAAACTTGACATTTACTAGCTGTGTGACCCTGGGCAAGTCACTTAACCCTCATTGCCATGCAAAAAAAAGGAAAAAAAAAAAGAAATACATGATTCTTATACTTTGTTTTTATATTATATTAGTAGATAAAATATTTTTTAATTATTGCATTTTCCATTGGACTATACGCATTTACCATATTTTACATATAATTATATATTTCAATAGCGTGCATTCTAATAATCGGACCATTTCACAGGATTCATTATTCACATTAGGACCTAACTATACAAGGTAATAGGGAAACACTAACATCTAAGGAGATCAGAAAGGGCTTCATGTAGAATTTTGCATTTGAGCTGATTTTAAAAGGGCAGTTGGAAATCTAAAAGGCAGAAGTTATGAGGAAGAGCCTTCCAAACTTAGGAAAAATCTATGCAAAGGTACAAGATACAGTGATGTGTGACCAAGAAGGACTGAATTCATACCCAGGCTTTTTTGTTTATTTTATTTTTACCTACAAATGCAGCACTTTCCCTATTCTACCATGTTGCTTCCCAAAGGAAAAGGAAAGGCAAATACATTAGGATCTTTAAAAAGGTCTATCACAAATTAATAGTATTCAAATTAAATGATTACAAAGTAGGAATGGGAAAGTTTTGGGGAAAGGGTGTGAGAGAGCAGTGATGAGGATTGTGTGTCACATCCTTATTTGGGCTATTGGAGATGGAGTCAGTAGAAAGAGATAATAGAAGGGAAGTAGGGAAGAAAGTTGGTGGAAAGAGAAATGGAAATAAAGGGGTAGAAAAGAAGTTGAAAAGGAGAGATGGGGAAAGAAAGGAGAAAGAGATGGAGAGGAGAAACAGAGACAGACATTTGGACATGTCAAAAATGTGGGTTTTATCAGGCTAGTGTGAAGATAAAGGAAAAGCCTATGGGAGATACCTGAGATCCAATGGAGAACAAATCTAACCACAGGGACCTAGCACTATTTTAATTATAATAATTTGTATTTATGTATCACTTCAAAATTTGGAAATTACTTTAAATAAATTATCTCATTTAAAGCTTACAACAAACCTATGGGGAAAGAGGTAGAGTACCACAGCCTTATTATGCTCATTTTAAGTACTAGGAGATTTAGTTCCAAGGATGATAAGTAAGTATCAGAAATAGGATCTGATCCAGATCATTCTAAACTCAAGGTCAGCTCTCATCCTTCTTTTTAAAGAGAAATAATCAATTAATTATTTATTTAAGTGATTGATTAATTAATCTAGAAAAACATGGACTTGATAATTGTAATTTCCAAAGACGATGGATTTAACTTACCAATAAAATTGTAGTGAATGGTAAAATGGTTAAGGAAAAAAATAATTCACTGCATTTATGAAACATTTTAAATATAAAGATATAGATAAAATGAAAATAAGTAGGTGGATCAAAAATATTTTTATGCTTCAGGTAGTTCTAAAAAAAACAGAAGTTCTAATCATGATTTTGGATAAAATGAAAATGAAAAATGATACCATCAAGAGACAAATAGAAGGTCAACGTTATTTTTAAGGGTAACTTTAAATAATATAAAAACAAATTATGTGTGAATGTATGTAGGTATCAAATGGTATACTATCAAAGTATTAAAGGAAAAGCTAACAAACTGTGCAGACATTGTCAATAACACAAGGATTATAGACTGTTTTAACATTCTTCTCTCAGAGCTGGACAAATTTAACAAAAATAAAGAACATTTTACATCTGAATAGAACACAGGAAAAAATAAACCTGTGATGATTTCTTAATAGAATATTTTAAAATGAATATTTCTCCCTGACACATGGCGCCTTTACAAAATTTTATCCATTAGGCCTTAAAGAAATCATATGAATACATGTAGAAAAATCAGAAGCATTAAAAATATTTTTTGTGAGTCAAAATGCAAAAAAGACTCAACCAACCTTCAATATCTTAAAGCCTTTATCACAATAATTGATATTTAGTGATAAAAATCAGTGATGTCCTCAAGCCTCTATAATATTCTGGAATATTTTAATCATAGACAAATTATTCTTTATATGATTTATACTATTTATAATTTTATATATTAATTCTTCGAAAAGTAGTAATCTATGATGAAATTTGGTGAGTTCTCTTATTTAGATAGAACTACATTATTACATAATTATTTTGGATAACTGGGTATTTTATGTTTAAAAATTAATTTTGTGCTAGCATTAACCTGCCTTTTTTTGAGGCTATTTTATTTCTAGGCTCTGAAAAAAATCATTTAAACTAGAGATTAATCATTTTTAAAAGAAAATAAATACCCAAATCACTAATGAACTATTACTCTGAAGAGTAGATCTTGAAAAAATGCATGAGCTGAGCAAGAAAAGCTGTTATATTTTTAAAAACATTATTAAAATTTGAATGGCCCCAGATAGATTAGCACCCCAGTGATCTCAATAAAGATGCTACTATGATTTTGAGAATGATCAAGTATTTGTTTATGAAATGTTACAGAACTGTCAATGTTATTAACATCCTTTTAGTTACCTTCCCCATATAAGCACTTTCTTTTGTTATTCCTACAATCACTGATGGCAATTTTGGTGTAGAATGGAGTACTTGCCCACATGTAAAGTATGGCTATCATGCTGTGTTTTAAAATTGTTAAAATCCTATGTAAGGGCTTCATTAGAGAACTAATAAAATTTGTTAAGTTGTTGCTATCATACAGCAAGTATCCACCACTGGAAATTATATATATATTTTCCCAGATAAATTAAAGCATCCATTTTGATGAAGTTTTTTTTTCCCCAATTAAAATGAAAGCTCAGGCTGAGATGAAAGTAATAATGAAAAAATTGTGCAAGACAGCAGCAACCCAAAATGGCGGTCTGAGAGTATAGGAGATAATGACTCCAAAATTAGGATGGCAACATAGTGTGACATTAGTCCTTTAGAGACTTTGAATCAGTGCTTGGGTGTGCAGTAATAAAGGGGGAAAAGACATATGACTTGCAATTCCACACTTGAAATGTCCCAGTTCATATTTTCATTTTTGTGGGTTTTTTTTTCATTCCATATACTCAAAATTTGTGGAGTTGCTAGTTATTACAGTTTTCCCCATGCAACAAGCAAAGATTTTTTTGAGATATTTAAATGATGTTATTCTGAATTTATTTCATGACTATTCATGATTGCAAATTCTACTTTCTGTATGACAACCTAACTTGACTTGAGCCTTGTTCATACTGCAGATTGATAATGCCTTGGGCTTTTTCCAAAGTCTTCTATTTTCCTTAATAAGCCCTTGTCCGAACATATTTGTCATTGCCCAGTATTATCCCAGGGTTCCAGGAGAACTCCCATCTAGCCTATCTTAACCATAAGGGGTTTTTAGAAAGTTATAATTTGAGATAATTAACCTAATATCTTTCTTCTTTGTTTCCTAAAAAAATATATTTCAAGAAATTACATTTACTCTTGTCTACTGTTGCTAAGAGTTGAACAAAGAGTATGAGACTAACCTTTGACTAAAAATGAGTTAACAGAAAGTGTTATATTTACCATCATCAAAAAAAAGTGTTATTTAGTACTTATTCATTTTCTAAGGTCTTTAGATAGGTGACATAGTAGATTTAGTGCCAGGCCTGGAATTTGGAAGGCCTGAGTTGAAATTTGGCCTCAAGTACTTACTATCCATGTGATCCTAGGCAAGTCAATTACTGCTTTTGCCTTAGTTTCTTCATCTGTAAAATAGAGATAATGATAGTCTTTACCTCCTAGAGTTCTTGTGGGATCAAATGTGGTAATATGTGTAAATTGTAAAAAAAAGTGTTAATCACATTGCCTGGCACATAAATAACCAAAATATGTATAAAGATTCCTATATATAAATATACATATATACTCATATATAACCTATGATAATAGCATATATAATCCTATTATTTTTTATTAGCCTTTTTTCTAATTTCAGGTCATCTACTTTGTTTCCAGTTCTTTACTTTCTCAAAAATCATATGTTTATGTACATATTTGTGTGCATATATTTGTGTGTGCAATAAAAAAGTTCCAGTAAGCACTATATATGTGTGTATATGTATATAAATGGGGCTTATTGGAACTTTTTTTTTCTTATCAATGTTCTCTTTTGGGTATAAGATTAGTGTAGTGCTATTTTTTAAATACTCTATGATATATTTTCTGGTTTTGAAGAACTTCCAGATTAGTTGAGAAAACAATATCTAAATAAAGTATACATGTATGATAATTACCTAAGGAATTAGGAGATTGGAGAGAATCAATATTATGTCGGAGTAATTTGAAAAAGCTTTTTTGGAGGAGGTGATACTTTAGTTGAACTTTTAAAAATAAGGAGAATTCTCATAAGCCAGAGCATTCCAAGAAAGGGGAAAAGTTCAGCAAAGATCCAAAAACAGGAATAAACATAGCTGTTTTCAGAGATACTTCAAGGGACCTTAGGTTTTCAGTTCTTACATAGTAGTATGATATAAGGAGAGGTTTGTTTATTACTCTCACAAGCTCTGGTGTGCTAGTGCTCCCCTTCACCCTGGGCCTGCCACTCATAACTGTGACCTGAATCTGAGTAAGGGCAAAGGAACACAGTACTGCCTCGGTGCTAGGAAAAAAAAAAACTGTGTGATCTTTTTTTGATAGTTCAGTATTTTATTATTTTGCAATTGCATATAAGGATAGTTTTCAACATTTGTTTTCATAGGATTTTTAAATTCCAAATATTTCTTCCACCCTCCCTTCCCTCCCTCCTCCCCAAGACAGAAAGCAATTTAATATAGGTTATATATGTGCAATCACATTAAACATATTTCTGCAAGTCATAGTGCAAAAGAAGAGTCAGAGCACAAGGGAAAAACCTCAAAAAATAAGGAAAAAATAGCCCAAAGTAGAAACAGTATGGTTCAATCTGCATTCATAAACCACAGTTCTTTTTTCTGAATGTTGAAAACATTTTCTATCATGAAGTTCTTTGAAATTGTTTTTGACCATTGCCTTGCTAAAAAGAGCGAAGTCTATCACCACTTTTCATCACACAATGTTGCTGTTACTATGTACAATGTTCTCCTGGTTCTGCTCCTCTGAGTTAGCATCAGTTCATGTAAGGCCTTCCAGGTTTCTCTGAACTCCTCCTGCTCATCATTACCTTTCACACTGATTTTTTAAAACTTTGTATTCTAAATTTTCTTCCTCCCTCCCTCCTCATCCCTCCTTAGGAAATCCAGCAATTCAATATAAGTCATACATGTGCAGTTATGCAAAACATCTTCTCATTAGTAAGGTTGTGAAAGAAAACAGACAAAGCACCTTTAGAAAGAGGAGCTAACAAATAAAATTATACTTCAAGCTGTATTTAGATATCACCAGTTCTTTCTCTATTGACGGTTTGCATTTTTCATATGGCCTTCTGAAAGCATTCTGCTCATCATTTGTTTCACAGTTACTATTGCTAACTGTTTTACCTTCCATCATATTCCCTCCCCATGATATTTACTCTATTTTCTACCTTCCTTCACCCTATCCCTCCTTGAAAGTGTTTTCCTTTTTACTGCCCCCTCCCTAAATCTTCCCTTCCTTCCTTCGCCTCTGCCCTCCATCTCCTTCCCTTCCCACTTTCCCTCAGGGCACAATATATTACTATACCCACTTGAGTGTGTATGTAATTCTCTCTTTGAGCCAATTCTTTTTTTTTTTTTTTTTAAGTGAGGCAATTAGGGTTAAGTGACTTGCCCAGGATCACACAGCTAGTAAGTGTTAAGTGTCTGAGGCCGGATTTGAACTCAGGTACTCCTGACTCCAGGGCTGGTGCTCTATCCACTGTGCCATCTAGCTGCCCCTTTTGAGCCAATTCTGATGAGAGTAAGGTTCATTCACTCCCCTGCTCCTTCCCCATCTTCTCTCCCCTCCATAAGCTTTTTCTTGTTTCTTTTATGTGGACTACTTTACCACCTTCCACCTCTCCCTTTCCCTTTCTTCCAGTGTATTCCTCTTACCTCTTAAGTTTATTTTGAAGATGTCATCATGGTTTAGCTAGGTGACACAGTGTACAAAGCACCAGGCCTGGACTCAGGAGGCCTCAAGCCCATATCCATCCCCCCACCATGCCTGCCCCACAAAAAACAAGGATAAACAAAAAAAATATTTAAAGATATCATCCCTTCATATTCTTCAGACCTGTGTCCTCTGTCTAAGTGTAATTCCTTTTAGCTGCCCTAATACTAAGAAAGTTCTTAGGAGTTAGAACTATTATCTTCCCATATAGAAAGGCAAACAGTTTAACCTTTTAATGTTCCCCATGGTTTCTTTTTCCTGTTTAGGGTTTGTATTTGAAAGTCGAATTTTCTATTCAGTTCAGGTCTTTTCATCACAAACACCTGAAATTACTTTTTTTCATTGAAGTCCCATTTTTCCTCCTGAAACGGTATACTCAGTTTTGCTGGTAGGTTATTTTAGGTTCTCGTCCCAGTTCCTTTGCCCTCTGGAATATCATATTCCATGCACTCTGGTCCTTTAATGTAGATGCTGCTAGATCTTGTTTTATCCTTACTGTAGCTCCACAGTATTTATATTCCTTTGTTCTAGCTGCTTGAAATAATTTCTCCTTGACCTGGGAGCTCTGGAATTTGGCTATAATATTCCTGGAGGTTTTCCTTCTAGGATCTCTTTCAGGAGGTGATTGGTGAATTCTTTCAATTTCTATTTTACCTTCTACTTCTAGAATGTCAGGGCAATTTTCCCTGACAATCTCTTTGAAGATGATGTCTACACTACTATTTTGGTCATGGTTTTCAGTTAGTCCAATGATTTTCAAATTATCTCTCCTGGTTCTATTTTCCAGATCAGCTGTTTTTACAAGGAGATATTTCATATTGCCCTCTATTTTTTCATTCAATTGGATTTGCTTTACTGTGTCTTGGTTTCTCATAAATCCAATAGCTTCCATTTGTTTAATCCTAATTCTTAGACAATTCTTTTCCTCAGAGAGCTTTTGTATTTCCTTTTCCATTTGGCTTTTCAAGCTGTTGACTTTTTTCTCATGACTCTCCTGCATCACTCTGATTTTTCTTTCCATTCTTTTCTCCATCTCTCTAAATCTTACTTCTTTCTCTCTGACTTTCTCTTCAAAGTCCCTCTTGAGCAATTCCATGGCCTGAGACCAATTCAATTTTTTTCTTGGAAGCTTTGGATATTGGAGCTTTAACTTTGTTATTATCTTCTTCTGAGGTTGTATTCTGGTCTACTTTCCCCAAAAAATCTTTCTACAGTCTGCTGCTTTCTTTGCCACTTCATCTCAAGCTGGAAGCAGATGTCTGATTGAAATCTGATTCTCTATGGTCAGAAGTTTGGCATGCCTGTGCCCCTCCCCCACTGGGCCACCACCACTCGATTCAGCCCACTGGTTTAGAACCAAGGTGCTTCATCCCAACTGCAGCAGAAACTGCAGCCACGTCACCCTGGCCAACCACCAAACCCCCTCACTGCTCCCCAAGTTGAGCCTCAGAAGAAGCCACTGGCACAGAAGACTCCAAGGTGTTGGAGCCTTGGTCTGTTCCTGGCTTGCTCCTGACCATGTGCTGAGCTCCTCTCTCCTCAAGCACAGCAGGTGATTCCAGTTGCTATCTTTGGCTGGAACATAGTCTCACTCTGTTCTTATGTGAGTTAGGCTGCTCTGTTTTTTATGGCACTATTTGGGAGTGGGTGGACAGGTTTATTGGGAGCTTTAGGGAGTCACAGCCTCTCCTCCACAATCTTGGCTCTGTGCCCCCCCCACCACCATGCCATGATCTTCTGATTAGTTGTTTGACCCCTGCCCTCTTACCATCTGTGGGCTGAGAGTTCTAGAAGCCACTTCAGCCACTAATTCAGTGGTTCCTAAGGCCTACTCCTGGTTTTCTGGGGCCAAGTCTGTGCTGGTGTGGCCTATGCTGGACTGGGCTCCACTTTTACCCCAATACAACAGACCTTTCCTGCCAAACTTCTAAGTTGAGTTTGGCTGGAAAAGTATTTCATCCTGTCCTTTTATGGGTTCTGCTGCTCCAGGATTTGCCTTATGGCATTATTCAAAGGTATTTGAAAGATTTGGGGGGAGAGCTCAGGCAAGTTGGAACCTTTCCTCTAATATCTTGGCTCTGGTCCTAAGATATTTTTAATGGCCAGGGCTGGATCCATACTAGATACTTGATATATTTGTAACCAGGGTCCCAGAGTCTCCCTAAAATACTCTGGAATGGGAATGACCTTGATACTCACCCTGAAAAAAAATCTTTCTTTGGCTCATTTTTACCTTTCTGTATGTCACCACTCCTCAATTTCTTTTGCTATATCCTTATCCAAATTATACCTTCTCACCTTAGGCGTCTCTCCAGTTCATGGGTGCTCTTCTCTTCTCTCGTTATACTACTTCACTTTATCTTTTCAGGTCCCATGGATGTAATTACCATTGATATCTATTGCTATCATTGTTGGTGATTCTTAAATCTATCTGTCCTGCTCCAACCCCTCTGCTGACCTCCAATTTTGAATCTTCATCTGCCTTTCATTCATACCAAACTGGATGTCCAGTTGGTATCTTAAAATAAAGACGTGTAAAACACAACACATCTTGCCCCAAAGCCCCCTCTCCTCCTAATTTCTATATCAAGGGAAACACCATCCTTCCAGTCCTTCAGGCTCACAACCTAGAAGTTATCCAAGACTTCTCACTATCTCTCACTCTCCATATGCAATGCGTTGCCAATGCCTATTAACTTCATCTTTGCAACATCTCTTGAACAAAAACCTTTTTCTTTTCTGATACTGCTACCACTCTAGTGTGGTTCCATATTATTCCACCTACGGACTATTGCTTGTAGGTCAGACTGCCTTAAAGCCCTATTCTCACTCCAGTTCATCCACCATTCAGCTAATATAATAATTTTCCTAAAGCACAAAACTCTCTCTCTCTCTCTCTCTCTCTCTCTCTCTCTCTCTCTCTCTCTCTCTCTCTCTCTCTCTCTCTCTCTCTAGTATACTAGTATCTTCCTATCTCTATCTCTATTTGTATCTTTCTTTCTGTCTCTATATACACATACATATATGTGCACGTGCTTCTCTATATGCATGTGTGTATATGTGTGTGTGTGTATACACACACACACACACACACATATATATATATATATACATATATATATATACACATACATATACATACACACACAAACATACTCCCTTTTCTGGCTACACACCTTGAAAAAGCCATCTACAATTGCTTGCTCCAATTCATCTCCTTTCATGCTTTTCTAAATTCTCTGCAGTTTGGTTCATCATTCAACTGAAACCATTTGTTCCAAAGTTATGAATGATCTTTTAACTGAGAAATCTAATGGCTTCTCTCAATTTTTATCTTTCTGGAGCTTGCTGCAACCTTTGTCACTATTGATCACACTCTTGGGTATTCTTTTCTCTCTAGGTTTTTATCACATTCCTCTCTTCTAGTTGTCCTCCTGCCCATCTGACTCCCTCTTCTCAATTGCTTTTTTTTTTTTTTTTTAGTGAGGCAATTGGGGTTAAGTGATTGCCCAGGGTCACACAGCTAGTAAGTGTTAAGTGTCTGAGGCCAGATTTGAACTCAGGTACTCCAGGGCCGGTGCTCTATCCACTGCACCACCTAGCTTCCCCTTCTCAATTGCTTTTGCCTTCTCTTCCTCCAGGTCACACCGTTTAAATGCAGGTGTCCCGAAGGGTTATGTTTTTGGCTCTCTTCTTTCTCTAAACTATCTGGCTTATGGATCTCATGAATTCAGTTATCATCTCTATGCTGATAAGTCCTTGTCCAGTCCTAACGTCTCTCTTGAGTTTTACCTGAGTTTTATACATCATGAACTGGCTAACTCATAGACACTTTAAAATCAACATGTCTAAGAATACATTTTCCTTCTCCATTCCCTCACGAAATACTCTTTTCCGCCAAACTTCTCTATTCCTGTCAAGAGCACACAGCCTAAGTGTCATCCTTGATTTTTTTTTTTTAGTGAGGCAATTGGGGTTAAGTGACTTGCCCCCAGGGTCACACAGCTAGTAAGTGTTAAGTGTCTGAGGCCGGATTTGAACTCAGGTACTCCTGACTCCAGGGCCCATGCTCTATCTACTGTGCCACTTAGTTGCGCCATCATCCTTGATTCTTAACCCCTACTCACCTAACATTATCTAATCTCTTGCTAAATCTTTTCATTTCTCTCACATACGTATCGTTTTTTCATTCCCACAGCCACTACCATGATACAGACCCTCATTTCCTCCAGATTGAATTGTTGCAATAGTATGCTGGTTAGTGTCTTTCCCTTGTCTCTGCAGCCCAATCAATCCTCCAGTCATTTGCCAAAGTGAGATGATAGCCAAAATGACCTTCCTAAAGCACAGATCTGTCCATGTCTCAATAGACACAAAGACACACTCACACATACACACATGCACACAATATGCACACACTCACAATACACACTCCCTATTACCTTTAGAATCAATACAAACATCCAGGTTGTCATTTAAAGCCCTAGAAAACCTGGCCCCTGACTCCTTGTTTAGTCTCTTTATATTTTGCTCTCCTCCAAGTAATCTAAAATCCAGAAACACTAGTCTTCTTGCTATTAGTCCCATAAAACAATCCATTTCACAATTCAGTGGCTTTTCAATGTCTGTTCCTCACTTCTGAAATGCTTTTGCTCCTTACCTCCAATGAATTCCTTTGAGACTCAGCTCAAACTGCTTCTTCAAGAGGCTTTTTCCCTTTCCACATTGCTCTGCCTCCCTCTCTCACCCCAGTGCTTTCCCGTTGAGATTACCTTCTATTTACATTACATAATTATTCACATGTTGTCTCTCCCATTAATATTAGTTTCCTGAGAACACCCTTGCTTTGTATGCCCAACCATTAGCACAATGCCAGGCACATAGTAAGCATTTAATAAATGTTTTGTTGACAATGACATAAACCTTATTCTTACTAGAATAAATGTTTGCTAAGGTGTATGCACAACCTAATTTGCTTTTACGTTCTGAATATTGTTTGCTAAAATAGTGATATGTTTATCATACTAGATATTTCAGTTCACATCTTCATAAAGCCTCTTTTCTTTATATATTCTTTAATGTGCCTGAACCAGCTCATGTCATTTCTGGACTAAATCAGTTTTCCTATTTCATTGTTGGGTTTCTTTTATGAGGGAAAAAAAGGATTTCTAAATGGTGGTTATTTACTAAGATGAAAATTTGACTTATAAAAAACATGAGTGACTAGAACAAATTCCTTTGTAGTTTATATTAATAGCTGAACTCCAGTAACATCTATCTTTTTCATCATCAAACTAAAATTTAAAAATAAATAGCTTTCTATACAGAATCATGTTAAGTAAATGCACAGAAAATAAACATTTGCTTATTTATTGCAGTGATAACATTTCAAAAAAGATATATGCGTTTTATGAAGTTTCTTTTTTTTTTAAGAGTTAAGCCAAAGGGACATACTCCTCAGAGCATAAAGGAAGCTATTTTAATTCCACTTGATAAATAGACAAGAAGTGTTGCTTCTGTGTAGTTCAACACATGTGACAAATAAATTGCCTTCATTAAGAATTTGGATGAAGTATTAATGAGTATTAGCTAAGCTATAGCAGTGAAAGAACATTCATGAAAAATTACATAGGATGTGAGATGTTGTGAGGGGCAAGACACCTCATTATACTCATTTATCTCATCTGAAGACTAGTTTCTGATCATATATTTGAAGTATAACTATTGAATGACTACAATTTCATATTTCACATGCAAAATTCAGTCATATGTCAACTTTAGAATATTTTTCCTATGAGTTTCCTACCTGAGGAAGAGCAAAGGGAATGGGAATCCATAAACTGTGTATTTTCTACATTAATATTCTTTTTTGTGCATCACATTTTCAATTTTTAATATTCTTTAGCCATATATACATTGCTATAGATACTGATCTGGATTAGATATACATATACATAGATACAGTAAGTTCAGATTGCTGATGAAAAAGCCGACAGTGTGAAAAGGTAGTTGGATAAAATGAAGTTATAAATCCTACCCTTTTACAAACCATTTGCATATTATTAAAGCAGGGAAACTAGAATTTAACAAATATTTTCAACCATATATAAATACATACATACTGTATACTATAATTTACTAGAGAAGGATAAAGAGAACTATTTAAGATGCAAAATTAAGTTTTTTATTATTTAAAAATTGTTAATCTATATTTTTCAGCAAAATTTCCATTTTTCCCCCTCTCTTATTTAGGATGTTAGAGGGAATAGCATTCACAACCATCTTATGGACTTACACTTATCTAAGAAAATCAAGTGTATTGGGGAGGGGGGTGGAGTTCATAAACAAAAACTTGGGAAACAATGTTTGCAAGTTGACTTTTTTTTTTGTGGGGCAATGAGGGTTAAGTGACTCGCCCAAGTTCTCACAGCTAGTGAGTGTCAAATGTCTGAGGTCAGATTTGAACTCAGGTCCTCCTGAATTGAGGTTTGGTTCTCTATCCACTGCACCACCTAGCTGCCCGCTGCAAGTTCTAAAGAAAAAATAGTAGACATGCTATTCATATTTTTACATAGTAGAATAGTGATCATGTTTGAATAGGCATTGGGATTTTTGAAAAATGCAGAAATATGGGGAATGATCATATACTTAGGCCAAAAATAAGGAGGCTTACATAACTAGATAGGTATACTATTCACTTATAGAAATTTCCTCTCTTGTTTTGAAGACTTTTATGAATTTTTCGGCCTATTGTAAATGTCCTTATTTCCAGCTATCATGCAGAACATCAGTTTATCTTGAAGCCAGGCCCTAATCTTGCTTCCAATTACTATCCAGGTTAACTGAATGGGCCTTCTCAATTAGTTAGGCTTGTTATACTGAAGTGCATTTCTGCCTTTGTTTAGCATATTCTCCAAAGGCAAACTTACAAGTCAAAAAGATAATGGATATATTCCTCTTTTTTCCTGTAATATATCTTCTATATGAAAAAAAAGAAATGACTAATTTGTGATAAGATTCTGGTCCTAGTTTCCCTTTCTTATTTCTGGGTAGGATCATTCAATAGAGTTCAAAATTCAATGAGGGAAGTTAATCATAGGCCTCCATTTCCCAGTAAATTTGTCAGACTATTTTTGAAATCTTTTTCTCATCATAAAAACATGGAGCTATATTTTTAAGAGATAAACATTATGATTTTCTCCCCACAGAAAATCTGATTTCAAAATATATTCTAACCATTTATTCAATGATATAAAGTAAGTAAAAAAAAATCCCATGCAATGGAAAACTCCCATTTTATTCACCTGCCACTTGTTGCTGATAAATTATCAATTTGCTTATATAAATTACTTAAATTCTTTTAATCTTAACTGTAAACAGAGCAGTTAGATTAAATGTTTCTTAAGATCCATTCCCACTCTAAAATTTAGTGATCTCTATACTTATATATTTTGAAACTGTAACATCAGAGTAAAATATGATATGGGTTTCTATTACAAAAATTACAACCTGAAGTGATAAAATTTCTTCAGGAATCCTATGAATGTATCAGCAAGGTGAATCTTGGGGACAAAGAGTTAATGGTTTATAGAACAAAGACTATATGGAGACTCATTATTTTCATATAACACAACAAATTTAATAAAATAATTTTTCTGTGTTAAATAACCAACATGCTCTTTCCATAAGTCCCTTATTCCTTCACCTAATATTTATTAAACTCTTACTACATACATAATATCATACTAGCTCCATGACTCAGGGAAAAGAGAAGAAAGGAATTGTTGAAGCATTTTTTTTTGTGGGGCAATGGGGCTAAGTGACTTGCCCAAGGTCACACAGCTAGTGAGTGTCAAGTGTCTGAGGTCGGATTTGAACTCAGGTTCTCCTGAATCCAGGGCCGGTGCTTTATCCACTGTGCCACCTAGCTGACCCTGTTGAAGCGCTTTTGAAACACTAAGGTATTCTTTCAAATATAGATTGGACATTGAGAGACAATTCCCTGAAAAAAATCTAACCTAATCTTAAGGTAAAAATGAAAGCATTGTTTTCATCCCCACCATAGTGTAATTCAATGCTCTTGGACTTTTTGTAGTGATAGATTTCACTTTATTTTTAATTTTTAATTTTTTTATTTTTTTAGTGAGGCAATTGAGGTTAAGTGACTTGCCCAGGGTCACACAGCTACTAAATGTTAAGTGTCTGAGGCCGCATTTGAACTCAGGTACTCCTGAATCCAGGGCCGGTGCTCTATCCACTGCACCACCTAGCTGCCCCTGATAGATTTCACTTTAAACCAAACTTGGGTGGGGCCCTTGCAGCAGCATCTTTTCAAATAATTTTAATGACAACTATATTTTCATGTCACTTTTATTCTAAATCAAGCAATATTTTTATAAAAAAATGTAGTGAAGAAGATTTAATTGTTCCTTCTTTATAGATAAATGTTTTATAATTATGTTATTTGGCACAGTGGGGAGAGTGTCAAGCCTGTATTTAGGAAGATCTGAATTCAAATCTTGGCTCAGTCACTTAAGATCTGTGTGACCTTGGGCAAATCATTCGATCTCTGTTCTCCTCAGGTGCATCAACTATAAAATGAGGATAATAATAGTATATACACTCCAGAGTTGTTGTGGAAATCAAATGAGATAGCATTTCTAAGGTGCTTAGCACAGTACCTGGCATGTATTAGGTGCTATATAAATGCCAGCTAGCTGTCATCATCATCATCAACTAGAATTGGGGGAAATGGTTTTTCATCTTGTTTTATGAATATCATAGGAACAACCGAAACCTATTATCCTGGCATGATTGTTCTCAAATGCTATTCCAAATACCAGTTCTGGCAAACCATATTCATCAATCAACAATCTTTATTAATACCTACTTTGTCTCAGGTACTGTCTAAATGTATAGGGGAATATTACTGAAAGATATGTTGTTTTTATCGTGTTTTGGCCATAGCACTTAGGAAGACTATCTCCTTTGTGATATGTGTGGATGGAAGCAACAGGTGGGGAGAGAGTGTGAGGGCATGAGGGAAGGTCACATTCATGTAGCAGGTGTGGAATTGTCACATCCATCAGAGCAGGGAAGTACAAACTCATGAGATACTTGTTTTCTTTCTTTTCTTTCCTTTTAGGAAAAAAATCATCATTCTTTGGTTTTGTTTTAAAATTCTCTATATTTAGTGTGTGGTTGCCGCAACCACATACTATACACTAATCAGGATCATGAGAAGTAAGTCCAATAATGGCAGTAGCTGAGTTTATTTGCATTTCTTTACTGGGGACTTAGTACTCTGGCTACTGAATACTTGGCTCCTATTTAGAATCTAAGTGATTTAGCATCTATGCTCTCTTGCTTCTTCACACTTCCTGGTTTTTTTTTCTCAATTTCACAAACTCAACATTGATACATACCTAGAAAAAATGAATTTTTAGCAAAAAAAAATAATATTGGAAGGTTGTTTGTAGGAATAATGCAGAGATTAACTGGGCCAGTATAAATGAGCAATATTAAATTTTCTCTACCAAAGAACTCCACAGATAACAGAAAAAATAATCATTAGCATTTAGCTTCCTAACTGGAATGTAGAGTGTATTAGATGGTAATTCCATGTGCCCATGTCATAGATATCACCACAGTAGCTTCTGTGCCTGCTCATCTATAGACACAGACATCTACTTTATCCACAGCGTTTGATGGTTTTTTTATTGACCAATAAGGAACGCACTTGTCAGGCACAGAGCTAATTTCTACATATCTCTGATGGTTCCCAGTTGATTATTGCTCATTGTAACAAATGGAATTTCTTTTATACTCTCTTTGGCAGTGTGTACTTTTTAATCATATGTACATAAAAATGAGGTTCATCTTGGCTATATACTGTAATTTCAAAGCAGAACCCTGCTGTGTTTTAGTGTGAGTAACAAATGCTGTTAAAATATGTCTACAAATGTTAAAAAAGAAAATTAATATTTTATAGGTTAAACAAAGATTCCTGAACTTTAAGTGGAATATTTTAAAGTTTGAAATGCTTCTGTGTTAAGCTAAATTTCATTTTTAAAAGATTTAATAGGCTTCTTCTGTTATGTTGTTCAAATCAGTAATTTAAAACACCATAGCTATGTCTTGCCCAGTCTAAGGCTACCCTCCCTAATAATAGTTGAAGACTGGGTAATCTAAGAGTTGGCTACCCAAAATTCAAGGAACACCAAGGATTTAAATACCTAAATCTATAATTCTTGAGTCTCCACTAATGTGTTTAGTGATATAGAGAAAACAATTGACTCAAAGGAAAAAACATTTACTGGAATGGACTAGTAAGAATATCTTCCCCATAAATCTGAGGTGCACTCTCTAATAAATACCCACAGCATCAACTGGGAACAGTGAGCACATGCATAAAATTTAATATTATAGAGTCAAACATGAATGGAACACATGTAGCAAAGGCAAGTCAACCCCCTAGGCCCGATATTTCTTCCTTTCTTGTGGTAACCTTATCATGTATCACTCCTGGTAATATTATTCTTCCTGTCTTTGTGGTCCTGTTTCTAACTTTAGTACAACTCATCTCCACAGCTAGACTCTCTATGACTGCATTATGTTAGGAGTAGCATATCCTATTCAGTGAGTTGTTCTGTTTCTAGATGACATTATCATGGAGGGAGGATGAAATCGAGAGAAATCCTCTCTCCCTGAACCCGCTACCCTATAGAAGAGGTGAAAAGGGGAAAACAAAGAGAAATTGTGTCCCAAAGGTTGTGTTCCTCATTTATAGTTAGCTCTTTTTTTCATCTGGAAGGAATGACTTGGCATCTTCTAGGAAAGATTTGCATTATAATAAGATGGTTCACTTACTTTACAAAGGTCATCAGGTATGTGACTGCTCCTTTTGCTAGTCAATAATTAGCTACTCTTTCCATTGAAATAGGAGGAAAAATAGTTTACAAACTGTAAATGGGTCATTGTCGTTTTTGAAATATGTACAGTCTGCAAATAGATCATTCAAAGTGTGAGTCACTCAAAGTTCTGTAGTAATTACATTGTATAAAATATGTGACTCAGAATCTGAAAGGGGAAAACTCTAATAGCTCATTGCTTCTTCTACCCCTTACATTCTGAAATTTTACCAAGTAGTCTGAGGTCCCTAACTTCATGTGCAACTAATCACCACTCTTTCCCTGCAAGCCCCTGTCATAACACATACTGCTGTTTCTACAGTGACCATGACCAAACAAAGTCTCTAACCTGGTGATTCACTCTGATTCCATTGTTCAATACTATATACATTCAGCTTTTTCCCAGTACAGGAAATAGTATCAGAGACCCAGAGCTGTAAACAGCTGAAACTTAGGCACCTGACTTTCTACTAATGGGGGAAAGAAGATGGTAGCCAAAAATACTAAACCTTCAAAGAGTGGTGTTATGACAATTGTAATGAATGAGTCAAATTGAAAAGGAAGCCTTTAGGATGAACTTAGCTTAATTTTAGATACTGAGTATCTTTCTTTACTGATACTTGACCATACTCAGGATGGTTGGTTCTGTTTCTTTGGATCCTAATGTACCCAAATTGTGAATCCAGTTCTTGAACATAGTACTCACTTCTAAAGTCTTTCTGTTTCCCAACTATTGAAGATGACAGGCGATTAGAAATATGAGATGGGGGGCAGCTAGGTGGCGTAGTGGATAAAGCACTGGCCCTGGATTCAGGAGGACCTGAGTTCAAATCCAGCCTCAGACACTTGACAGTTTCTAGCTGTGTGACCCTGGGCAAGTCACTTAACCCTCATTGCCCCACAAAAAAAAAATAGACAAACAAAAAAACAGACAAACAAAAAGAAATATGAGATGGGAGATCAGGGAATAAGACAGGGTTGTAAATAGAGATTTTGGAGTCAACTTCACAGACAGAAATAATCAAAGCTATAGAATGAATGAGATCAAGAAGACAGACTAGAGAAAAGATTTCTGAGATTACAGCAAAGATGAATTCCTGTCTTTAGGAGGCAATGAAGAAAACAGGTTCTCAGAGTCAAAGTTTCTCAAGGACAGGTTTTTGTTTTATATGTAATTATATTTCCATAGAACCTAACAGAATAGTCTGTATTAAGTAAGTATTCAATATCATTTTATTAATTGATTTTACCTCCTCTTACCTTCTCTTCAAATTGTCCTGGAGTTAAAGTTCCTTCTAACTCTGGAATTCTAAGGAGTTAGAACAATGTAGAACAAAAAATATTACGCATTTAGAGTAAGAAAACTGGATTTGAACCTTGACAATTCTGCTTACTATTTTGAGGCACAGCACTTCAACTCTTGGGCTTCAATTTCTTTACTAATAAAATGAGTGGATTGGACTAAATGATCTCTAAGATGACTTTTGACTCCTTTTATCCTATATGGCACTTTAAAAATTATAGAGTGTATTATTTTCAGAAATGCTCAAGAATATTGAAATCCTATGAAGAGACTCATTTATTGTTTTTTTCTAATTCCAAAACGAGGGTTGATTTCACTATGTGCTTTGTTCTTATTACTTTTAATAATTAAAACTACTGTATCTTCTATGTCATAGAGCTTCTGTGCTCAGACCAGCTATGAAAATAAACTTTGGCTTATGTTTCCATAAACAACTAAGCAGTATGAATAAGCAACGTTTGCAATAGGGATTAAAAAATGATTTTGCATACTCTGGTAACTCAAAAAAACCCACATAGTATTCTTTACTAAAAGGAAAATCAAGCATCACCAGGTACATTTTGTAAAATATATTTTTAGTAATTTCATTATTGAACTAACCCTGCCACCTAGGTATAAATCCCACCAATTCATAATATATGATCTTTGTGATATATTTCTATAATATCCTTATTAATATTTTATTTTAAATTTTTGCACTGATATACATTAAGGAAAATTTTCTACAGTTTTTGTTTTCTCTATTTTTGGTCTCATCTGGTTTAGGTACCAAAAACACATTTGTCTCATAAAAGAAATTTTGTAGGACTCCTTTACCTATTTTTTGTCAAATGTATGTAATATTTGTGTTAATTGTTCTTTAAATATTTGATAGAATTCACTTGTGAATCTATCTGGTCTTGTAGATGCTTACTTACGGAGCTCAATTATGACTTATTCAAATAGTTTTCTAAGATGGCATTATTTTAATATTCTCTTCTGTTAATCTGGGCTATTTATATTTTTGTAAATATTCATTCATTTTACTTTGTCAGTTTTGCTGATATATGATTAGGCAAAATAATTCCTAATACTTGCTTTAATTTCATATTCGTTGGTGGTCCATTTAACCTTTTCATTTTTGATGCTAGTAATTGGTTCTCTTTTTTAAAATAAAATTAATCGATGGCTTATTTATTTTATTATCTTATAAAACTAGCTCATTGTTATTTATTAGTTCAATTTTTAGCTTTCAACTTTATTAATTTCTCCTTTGATTTTCAAAAATTTAATTTTGGTGATTAATTGGAGATTTTAATTTGTTATTTTCCGAGTTTTTTATTTGTACTCCTAATTCATTAATCTATTCATCGTCTTTTTAATTGACATATGCATTTGGAGATACAAAAT
This sequence comes from Dromiciops gliroides, assembly GCF_019393635.1. Classification (NCBI taxonomy): domain Eukaryota; kingdom Metazoa; phylum Chordata; class Mammalia; order Microbiotheria; family Microbiotheriidae; genus Dromiciops; species Dromiciops gliroides. Next base: position 519,286,955 of record NC_057863.1, read on the forward strand.
TTATTTGGCAGCATCCCACAAATTTTAGAATATTGTCTTATTGTTGTCATTATCTTCAATGAAATTATTTCCATGATTTGTTCTCTGACACACTCATTCTGTAGGAGTAAATTGTTTAGTTTCCACTTAGTGTTTTCTCTTTACTCATTTATTTGGGAGTGGGGCAATGAGGGTTAAGTGACTTGCCCAGGGTCACACAGCTAGTAAGTGTCAAGTGTCTGAGGCTGGATTTGAACTCTGGTCCTCCTGAATACAGGGCCAGTGTTGCTTTATCCACTGTGCCACCTAACTGCCCCTCCAATTAGTGTTTATGCTTCCCATGACCCTTTACTGAATTTAATTTTAATTGCAATATGGTTTGAAAAGGGTGAATTTAATATTTTTGCTTTTTTGCATTTGGATATGATATTTTTATTATGCTCTAATACTCATCAGTTCTTGTGAAGATGCCATGTACATCTGAGAAAAAGGTATATACCTTTGTATTCCCAATCAGTCTTATTCAGTTCAGGTCTTTTCATCAAGAATGCCTGAAAGTCCTCTCTTTCATTGAATTCCTATTTTTCCTCCTGAAGTATTATATAAGTTTTACTGGGTAGGCAATTCTTGGTTGTAATACCAGTTCCTTTGCCCTCCAGAATATCATATGCATAGCCTCCAGTCCTTTAATGTAGAAGTTGGTATATCTTGTGTTATCTTGACTGTGGCTCCACAGTACTTGACTTCTTTCTTTCTAGCTGTTTGCAATATTTTCTCCTTGAACTTGGAGCAATGGAATTTGGCTATAATATTCCTGGAAGTTTTCATTTTGGGATCTCTTTAAGTAGGTGATTGGTGGGATTTTTCAATTTCTATTTTACATTCTGCTTCTAGAATATCAGGGCAAATTTCCCTGAAAATTTCTTTGAAGATGATATCTAGATCCTTTTGTTGATCTTGGCTTTCAGGTAGTCCAATAATTTTCAAATTGTTTCTCCTGGATTTATTTTCTAGGTCAGTTTTTTTTATCCAATGAAATATTTCACATTGCATTCTATTTTTTTCATTCTTTTGGTTTTGCTTTATTCTTTCTTGATTTCTTATATAAAGTCATTAGCTTCCATTTGCTCAATCCTAATTTTAAGGAACTATTTTCTTCAGGGAACTTTTGTACTTCATTTTCTATTTGGCCAATTCACCTTTTCAAGCTGTTGACTTTTTTTCATGACTTTCTTGCATCACTCTTATTTCTCTTTCCATTTTTTCTTCTACCTCTCTTGGAAGCTTTGGAAGTAGAAGCTTTGGCTTTTTAAACTTCTTTTTTCTTTTTTCTTTATTTATTTTTGTTATCTTCTAAAGAGTGTGTATTTTGATCTTCCTTGTTACCATAGAAATTTTCTAGGGTCAGCATTTTTTGTTTCTTCGTTTTCCAAGCCTATTTCTTGACTTCTAACTCTTTGTTAGAGTGGAACACTGCTTCCAGGGAGGAGGGGGCACTTTCCCAAGCCTCAGGAGGTTTGAACAGCTGTTCTCCAAGATACTCCTAGGAACTTGTAAATTCTTAGTTCTTCCAAGCTGGTATGGTTTAAGGAGATGTATGTTCACCACTCTCCAACCACAGGTCTGTTTCTTTGCCCCAGAACTGGCAATAGATCCCTGCTCCACTGAGGCTGCAAGCTCTTGCATGCTTGTGCTCCTTCCCACCCAGGATTGCCACTGAAAACTGCCACCTGGTTCTGAGCACAGGCAAAACAACAGAGTCCTGCCTCAGTACCAGCGGGGAGATCCCTTCAATCTACCCCTGACCACCCACTTGTCCCCCTCAACATCTGTGAGTTGAGTTCCAGGACAGCTGCTGCCACAAGTGATTCAGAGGCTCCCAAGGCCTGGTTTGCTGGCACTGCCTGTGCTGGGAGCTCCACTCTCACCCTGGTACAACAGACATCTCCTGCCAAACTTCTAAGTTGTCTTTGGCTGGAAAATGACTTCTCCCTGTCTTTTTGTAGGTTCTGCTGCTCCAAGAATTCTCTTATGGCATGATTTGAAGGTATTTGGAGAGGTCCTGGGGAGACCTCAGGCCTTTCCTCCACTATCTTGGCTCCAGCTCCTCAATTGTGTTTCTTGTAAACAACATATTTTTGGATTCTGGGTATCTAATCCATTCTGTTATCCACTTCCATTTTATATATTAGTACATCCTATTCAATTCACATTTATGATTACCAGCTGTGCAGTTCCCTCTGTTGTTGTTTTTTTCTATTTATCTTTCTCTCACTCTTTTTATCTGGTATGTCTTCAAAATGTTGTTTTGTTTTTGACCATTGTCTTATTTTATTTGCTCCCCCCCCCCTTTATACTCCTTTTCCCCCATCCCTTCCTACTTACCTTTCATTAAGAGAGATGTCTATTATAGTTGAGTGTGTGTGTGTGTGTGTGTGTATATATATATATATGTGTGTGTGTGTGTGTATGCATACACATGTATATAACGTGTGTGTGTGTATTCCTTCTTTGAACAAATTTAGAAGACATTAAGGTTCAAGCATCATTACTCAGCTACAATTAAACCCACCATTTCCCTATCTACTCTAAAAGCTTTTTCTTGTATTCCTCTTTTAAGAGTGATCATTTCCCCATTATTCTTCTCCCTTGCCCTTTTTCCAAGGATATCCCTCTTTCTCATCCCTACATTATTTTACATCTTCTCAACCTAATTGACTCATCCCCATGCCCTCTTTCTATGTAGATTCTTTCTAACTGCTCTAATGGTGAATTTCTTAGAAGTTATCTCTATCATCTTCCCATAGAAAAAGGTAAAGAGTTTAAACTTATTGGGTCCTTTATAGTTTCTCTTTCATATTTACTTTTGTATGCTTCTCTTATATTTTGTATTTGAAATTTGAATTTTATTTTATTCAGCTTGAGTCTTTCGATCAGTAATGTTTGAAAGTCCTCTATCTGATAAAATATCTATTTTTCCCCTTTGAGTATATAATAATTTTTAGCTGGGTAGAATTTTTTTGTAATACCATATTTATTGCCTTCCAGAATATCATATTCAAAGTCCTCCACTCCTTTAACATGGAAGCTGCTAAACCTTGTATGATCCTAACTTTAGCTCCATATTATTTGAATTGTTTCTTTTTAGTTGTTTAAAGGATTTTCTTTCATCTTGGAGCTCTGGAATTTGGTTATGATATTCCTAGAAGTTTTCATTTTAAGAAATTTCTTTTAATTTCTATTTTACTCTTTGATTATAGGGTTTTGATTTTTTTTTAATTTTTGCTTTTATCTCTTTTTCTTTTTTTTTTTTTGTGAGGCAATTGGGGTTAAGTGACTTGCCCATTGTCACACAGCTAGTAAGTGTCAAGGGTCTGAGGCCATATTTAAACTCAGGTCCTCCTGAATCCAGGGCCAGTGCTCTATCCACTGTGCCACCTACTTGTCCCAATACTAGGTTATCAGGACAGTTTTCCTTGATAAATTTCATGAGATATGATTTCTACACTCTTTCTTTGATCATTGCTTTCAGATAGTCTAATAGTTCTTAAATATCTCACCTTGGTCTATTTTTTCCAGGCAGTATTTTTCCTGATAAAACATTTTACATTTTCTTATTTTTTTCATTCTTTTGACTTTGTTTCTTTATGTCTCAATAAGTCATTAACTTCTACTTGCCCAATTCTAATTTTTAAGGAAATATTTTCTTCAGTGAGTTGCTTTGTTTGTTTGGTTTTTTGTTGTTGTTTTTTTTTTTTGCCAGGCAATGAGGGTTAAGTGACTTGCCCAGGGTCACACAGCTATTAAGTATCAAGTGTCTGAGGCTGGGTTTGAACTCAGGTACTCCTGAATCCGGGGTCAGTGCTTTATCCACTTTGCCACCTAGATGCCCCCTTCAGTGAGTTTTTGTACCTTTTTTCTATTTGGTCAATTTAGCTTTTTAAGGAGTTATTTTCATCGGTGAATTTTTGTACCTCTTTTTTCCATTTTTCCAATTCTATTCTTTAAAGTGTTATTTTCTTCACTATTTTCCTGCTTGTTTTCCTTTCTTTAAATAATAAACATTTTTATTTATAGTTCTTAGTTTCAATTTTTCCCTCCTTCCCTACCTCCCCAAGGTGGTGTAAGGGCTAAAATTCTAGCTATACTGTCTAAAATATCTAATGAGTGGTCACCAATAAATGATAAGCTTTAGCAAGAGTATTTAAATGTTTAAATATTTATTAAAGAGCATTAGGATCAGAGAGAAAGGTAAAAATCTAACTATTTCTAAGAGACCCTATCATCCAACCCACCGTGGCAAGGTCAGGAACCAAAAAGAGATAGAACCCCTCTGCCAGTGTCCGCTTCCTACTTCATGTCCCTCTCCCAGAAATGGGAGGCTTCTCAAGTTGATTGGCTGGTAACCTTGATAAGACAGTACCCACGAGCAAATGTCACTTCCTGACGCTAAGGACCTTGATCACATGGTTTGCCCTCAGAGGCCTTCACCTCATGGTGGAGCTTTTCTACAGTAAGTCTCCAGCAGGTGATGTCATTCCAATCGTTACAGTGGTAAGTAATTAATTGTGTGTTATACATGTGAAATTATGTAAAACGTTACCATATTGGATATTTTGAATAAGAAAAAAATTTTTTTAAATTAAAGAAAGTGAAAAATAGCATGCTTCAGTCTGTTTTCCATCAATATCAGTGCTTTCTTTGGAGGTGGATAGTATTTTATCCTTCATTATTAGCCCTTTGGGATTATCTTGGATCATTACATTGCTTAGAATAGTTAAGTTATTCACAGTTCTTCACCAAACAATATTACTGTCTCTCTGCACAAAGTTTTCTTGGTTCTACTCACTTCACTGTATAACAATTTATACAAGTCTTTTCCAGAACTTTCTAAAATCATCCTGCTTGTCATTTCTTATATCACAATAATATTCCATCACCTTAATATCCCACAACTTGTTTAGCTATTCCCCAATTGATGGGCATTCCTTTGATTTCCCATTCTTTGCTACCATAAAAAGACCTGCTATAAATATTTTTTTTTACAAATATTGCCTTATTTTAATCAAAGTCTTATCATTTCATAATTTTCTTCTTTTGTTTTCATTTCTTATTTATTGTTTCTTCTATTCTTATTTGATTTTGAAAACTGTTGCTTTGATATTCCAGGAATTCTTATTGAGCTTTCATCTGATGCACATTTTTCTTTATGGCTTTGCTTGTAGATATTTTTTTAATGTATTTTTTTTTAATGAGGCAATTGGGGTTAAGTGACTTGTCCAGGGTCACACAGCTAGTAAGTGTTAAGTGTCTGAGGCCGTATTTGAACTCAGGTACTCCTGAATCCAGGGCCTGTGCTCTATCCACTGCGCCACCTAGCTGCCCCTGCTTGTAGATATTTTGACTTCATTATCTTCTGAGTTTGTGTCTTGATCTTCCCTGTCACTATAGTAGCTTCTTATAGTCAGGTTCTTTTGCTGCCATTTGCTCATCCCTCCCACCATTTCTTGGTTTTGAACTTTATGTTAAAGTTGGACTCTGTATTTGTGGGGGTTAGAGAGGGGTACTGTCTCAAGTTTCATGCTTTTTTTTGGCAGAGCTATTTTTAAAGCTAGGTCTGGGAGGTTGGAGCTTTTTAATACTTCCAAGGTGATATGATCTGGGGAAAGATGTGTTCATGGATTTTCTGATCTCTGTTCTCTTCCTTACCCAGAACTCTATCTACGGGATCCTTTGGGACCAAAATCAAGGTTGTTCTGTAGATCTCCCACTGCCTCTGCAGGAAAAGTGCTCCACTCTGTCCTTGAACTTTGATCCAGAATTGGTTAAAAGCAGCGGATTTGCCAAACAGCATCTGATCCCGCACCCAATACTAGCACAAGGGTCCGCTGTAATCCATTTCTGACCAGTTAACAATTACCCTTACTAGCTCTGCCTTGAGAGCTCCTGAAGCTGTTGCTGTTTCTGTCACAACCACCTGGTCACATCATTATTATTTCACCTACATGGACTTTGAATCAGCCTCTACCCTCATGTCACATCTTTTTTTGACTTCCTAAGTTGTCTTGGCCTCTAAGAATATCTCAATCTGATCTTTTATTGGCTTTGTTGCTCCATATTTCAATCTGAGATGTTATTTTAAAATAGTTTGGAGGGGAATATTGGGAGAGTTCAACCAAGTGCTTTATCTAATCTGTGAACTTGACTTCACCCCTAGAATTTGCCAGATAAGCTTTTGCATGAATTTCTGTGTGATAATTCCTTTTACTCAATGGTAGCAGATCTCTCTAATTTCCTATGTGCAATTTTTGTTAAAAAAAAAAAAAGTTAGGGTGGTAGCTTGGGCTCTCAACTTTCCACCATTAATAAGCTTCACTGCACCAATTTTAAAACAGTAGCAATGCTGTTGCTAATGGCTTTCAATGTTACCTTAACCCTAAAGTGCATGTACCTCATTGTAACTTCATGGACTTAGATGAGGAAAAAAAAAACCTAGATGTCTATATTCACTAACTTTAAAATAAAAGTTAAGGTAATTGTTAATATTTCCTTCAATATGAATGTAGGTAACAAGTGTTAATTTGAGAAGGTATGTACATAGGCTTCATCAGACTGCCAGAGGGTTCTATGACACAACAAAGGCTAAGAACTCCTGCATTAAATTGTCTATACTTCAATCAGTTCAGCTGAAAAAATGGGCATAATACTGCTAAATTGCATCATGGAGTTATGAAAATTAATAAGCAAGATTATGTAACACTTTCTAACCACTATATTTCATAATATTCTGCTTATCAAAAATGCTCATTTGAATTGCAATGTCAATTTTAAATATTTTTATATTTGTTACTCTGATATATTACCACAGTATGGAGGTAAACCTGGCTTTCTGAAATCTTTCAGAGATCAAGTACTGGAAGTTCCTACCATGCTAAGAAAGCTTCAATTAAGGTTCCAAGAAAATACCATGTAAGATTTCTGAAACCCAAGTTCATCACTAAGAGTACATTTGTGAGTAGGCTGACCATTTGCTGATAAACTCTTGGGCCAAGACAAGCCAAATATCAAAAAATAAAGCCATTAAGATAAAGTGTGCCTACAGATTAAACTTGTGATTTTACTGTTATAGGAAGCTCATTCTCTCTTTGCAAGTTGGCACCCTTCTCTGTAGCTAACAGGCTTAGAGAGTAGACTTGATACAGCCTAAGAGGTTAGGTGTCTTGACCAGCATCACCCAGTCACTAGATGTCAGACTTAAACCTAGGTCTTCCAGATTCTGAGTCTGGATCTCTAGACCCTAGCTTCTTAAACTACGGATCATGATCCCATATGGGATTGCATAACTGAATGTGGGGGTCACAAAAAATTGGCAACAGTAAAAGGTCATATATATCTATTTTATATACCTAGGACCACATAAGAAAGGGTCACGAGTGGACAAAGTTTAAGAAGCTCTGGTCTAGACATTATACCACTCTGACTCTCAGTAATAGTCTCTAAAAATTATAGCAGATAGTCTATCGTTGGACTTCTTTAGTAGGTGCAATAACTTTAATTTTCATTTAGCTCTTATATTACAAGGATAGATAAGAAAAGGTAAGTTCGGAGAAATTGGTCATGATAGCCTGTTGCCTTGCCCACTTGCAACTAATTCTATTCTAAACTATACAACTAGGCAGTTTGATTTTTTTAAAATAAATAAAAAGAGGAGCTTCTGCTAAATAGCAAAATGGCTTCAACATTCTAAATATCCTCTAATGTATCAATGTACTCCTACCGGTATTAAGGAAATGTGTTCCATGTAACGGCTCTATTGTTAATTAAATCCTTGAATACCTAAAGTATTTCATATCCATTTACCCTATGAATCTCATTACCAAACACTCCACTTAAGTTCCTTTTACCCACATCTATTCTTCTTCCATATCTTTTTCATTCAGATGAAAAGTACTTGATCCTTGGCTTTTAGAAGAATTAGCGAATGCTGAGATGGAAGTTTTGAAATTATGTACACAATGAAAACTTTTCTAAGCACTTCACAGATCTAACAATTCATGTTCCACTTTCCCATCATCTGGATTTTTTGTTGTTCAGTCATGCACAACTCTTCATGACTCCTTTTGTAGGGTTCTTTTGTCAAAAATACTGCAGTAGTTTGCTATTTACTTCTCTGGCTCATTTTACAAATGAGGAAACTGAGTCAAACAGGGTTAAGTAAGTGATTTGCCCAGCGTCATTCAGTGAGTAAGTGTCTGAGGCTAGACTTGAGCTCATGAAAAATGTGTCTTCCTGATTCCATGTCCAATGCTCTATCCACTGCACCACCTAGGTGCCCTACTTTGGATTAAGTGGCAATATTTTCCATCTGAGAAATGAGTCAAAAGACCCCTTAGAAGTCTTCTTGATTCACACATCCTAAGAGGTGGAAATATGTCATCAAGTGTCTCATTTATCAGGGGTTCATAGAGAGGATACTGTTTTATGATATTGTGATATTGAATTAATTTCAACTATTGTCCAAAAAGTCTGCAATGTACAAAGAATTAAGACATAACCTTACAAATAAGTGATATTACTGAAAAACAGTCTTAAAGAAGAAAGCATTTGAAAATAATAAAATAATCTGCACTATGTAGATATTTTAATGAGAAAGTCTTAAAAAGTTGAGCAGAGATCCTCATGTTTCACTGTGATGCTATATAAATTAACCCTCTGCCAAGAATGAGCATAACTCAAACTCTACCTCTTTACTGACCCCTTCAGCTGCTAGTGCTGCCTCCATGAGATCACTATATATTTGGCTTGTGTATAAGGTACATATACATATGAGAATATGTATACATGATGTCTCCCCAAAAGAACATGAGTTCTTTGTATAGGCAGATATTTGGCATCATCCATAGACTACTGGACATGAATTCAAATCAATCTTGTCTCAGGTACTTATTAAGTGCTTTGTATGACCCTAGGCATCAAATCACTTAATGACCATGAAACCCAGTTTCCTTATCTGTAAAATGGGAAAAAATAATAATAGCAACTACCTCACAAGATTATTGTGAAAACTGAATAAGATAATGTATAGAAAGTCCTTTGAAAATCTCAAAGTACTAGGTGTTCTTGCTGTTATCCCCAGGGCCTAACTCAGTGTCTGGCACATAATGGGCACTTAATAAATGGTTCTTGGTTGGAGGAGACAATCAATCTAAAATTGAAAAGGATATTCAATAAATATTAATTTTCATTATTTTTGTTTTTTGGTGAGGCAATTGGGGTTAAGTGACTTGTCCAGGGTCACACAACTAGTAAGTGTCAAGTGTCTGAAGTAGGATTTGAACTCAGGTCCTCCTGAATCCAGGGCTGTTGCTCTGTGTGCTGCACCACCTAGCTGCCCCAAATGTTAATTTTCAAAAAGAAAAGGCATTTTTAAATTTGAAGAAATCAGTGAATCCCCAAATATTTTGCCGCCTTTACTGTTTTCATTTTTGGCACTTCCGGAAAATCCTTTCCAAATAAAAGATGTCAGCTTTTCGCATTGTATGCAGCATTTTTGCTTTCTTTCCCTCCTGGAATCCTGAAGTGCATGGCTTTGTGAAACTGAAAATTTATTTAAAGACCTAATTGAGCATTTTTGAGGCTCCTCAAAAGGCTTGGTCTTTATCAAAAGCTGAGAAGAGAAGTTTATTGTCTATAAATACTTTTTCTCTCCTTGCCAGAATTCTTGGTAAATAATGATTCAGAAAGTTGTTGCAGGTGTTTTGGAACTCCTATATTAGATAACCCTGAATTAAATCATAATTGGATCAAAATTTAACTCTTCCCCCACACATCATCCAAATCCTAAAGTATTAGTGAAACAACATTTAGAAAACAGTCAATTTCAGACACAAACTTACTGTGTGTGGTAAGGGCCAAGAGGAATTCCAGTCTAAGTTAAGGCAGCATCTTGGAAATCATTTGAGGATCTTCATGAAGGGCAACTTGTATTCAAATAAGATTAATATAGATATATCTGCTCTCCACTAGTTTGTTGCCAATGTATGTCCTTAAATTTGGAGGTAAGTTGAGCAAAAAACCAGGACTATCATTGGTTAAATGAGTAATAAAATTGCAGTTTTTAAACTTTTTCGAGAAAACTATATGATTATTATGAATCATTGTATAAGTAAAGCAGCAAGGGAATGAAAAATGTTCGCCATTTATGTAATCATATCTGTTAAAAAATATCTTGATATAAAAATCTTCAAGAGAATTCTTTTAGCAATTTGTGATATGTATCCTTTTCCATCTACCCCCACTGCTTGCCTATTTGATCATAACCTCTGTCTTTCTCGGTCTCTCTGTCTTTCTGTCTCTATCTCTCTGTCTCTATCTCTCTACAATTTTCTTTTCCATTGGTTCCTCCCTTATTACCTTCAAACATACCCTGATCTTCATCCTTGAAATACCCTTCACCTTACCTAATTTACCTCCCCTACTCTATTTGGACTACCATCTAGCTCAGCTGATGTTTCATATTTGTACTCCTTTTTACTGCCTAGTTCCAGGGGAATGAAGGGATAGGGGGTGGAGAAGAACTGTCTAAACTCCTTGTCTCCATTCTCATATCCCACTTATTTTTTAATCCTTTGCAATATGGATTCCAGTAGAATCCCAGCATTTCCATAAGGGAAAGAGCAGTTATCCCTCAATCAGTTCTCTTACCATGCAACTAATGCTCCAGTAATGTTGTTTGTCCTGATGCAGAGGCTTGGAACCAATTACAGGTGTAAGGCATGATAGGCTTGAAATAAATGATAGGACCTTTCTTGACCTTTGATGTTCTCCAATATAGTTTTATAGGAAACCTTGTGTTCATTGATATTTCTATGATAATACCTTTTTTAATTATCAGGACTGGTGTGATGTACAAAATATAATGTGGTTGCCTTATTTCTGTCCCTAATTTGGGGAAAATTAGCTGGGGTTTCTAATATATTTGTTACTTATAAATTAGAAGATTTAGCACCAGTTTTGGGTCATTAAACTTTTATTAAAGCATACCAAGTATTAGTAAAAAGAGAATACCTGGGTCAGAAAGTTAAGAAAAGGCCTATCCAGCCTAGAGCTCCAGTCTGGCCTGCTTCTTCCTCAAAGTCCTCCACCAGGAGCCTGTCCGAGAGCCAAACTGAGAGTCAAAGCTTCCTCTCAGTCTGGAGGAGAGGCGGTCCTTACACCGTGCTTCAAGCTAATTGGCTAGCATCACCCAAATCCATTGGTTCACTAGCCTTGAGGGTGGTCCATGAGCCATATGTACCGAGGTCAGAGAACCCATACCCTGAAAGCCAGCATCTCAAGTAGGTGTGGCTTCAATCAATTCAACTTCAAATGAGTCAATCAACAAAGTCAATCCAATCAATCTTAATATAATCAATCCCCTCAGCTGGGGCCTTTGGCCATTCCAAAACCCATTATTTTTTCACACTAGAAAATAATTTCTCAAAATTAAAGACAATTATGGAACTTTTCACTTTGTCAGCACCTCACACCTAAAAGGTCAGCTAGTTTGCCTCCTCATTTTATAGACAAGAAACTGAGGCTTAGAACAGATAATGACTTGCCCAAAGTCACACAGGAAGAAAGTGACAGAATGTGCATGCAGGTATTCTTTGCAAATATAGCATTATTTCCATTCTACCATATATTCTGTATAAAACTTAAAGTTTAAATGATATAAAGGTGCCAGTAATTGGGCCAATCAATGATATAAGGAAAAAACTAACTGTAACAGGCAATTGATATTGGGAAGTATACACGTGAATAGAGACTCAAATCTACACATTGGAATGAAAAGAGATTTCAGAAATCCTGAGATCAGAATCCAGTTCTGCTACATATTACCTATGTCACCTTGAACAAGTCATTTAACTTCTCTTGGCCTCAATTTTCTCATTTGCAAAATCTCCAGTTTATCTAGATGATCTCTAAAGGCCTTTTGAAGTCTAAATCTATATCCCAGTAATTATTCTAAAGATTTTCCTCCTGAGAAGCTAAGGAAATGTTGTTTTTACAAATAAAGTGTGGGGCCAGCTAGGTGGTGCGGTAGATAAAGCACTAGCCCTGGATTCAGGAGGACCTAAGTTCAAATCCGGCCTTAGACACTTGACACTTACTACCTGTGTGACCCTGGGCAAGTCACTTAACCCCAATTGCCCCACAACAAAACAAAACAAAACAAATAAAGTGTGGCTAATTCTACTATCTCCTCCTGAACCACTGCTTTGTGGTGGTAGTTGGGCTTGTATAATTACATGAAACTATGACCTGTAATGCTCAGGGTTACCCAGGATTGTAGTGGAAAGTTCTGACAAAACATGATTCACTGGAGAAGGAAATGGCAAATCACTCCAGTATCTTTGCCAAGAAAGCCCCATGCTCTTAAAAACATCAATTATATGACACCAGAAGATGAGCCCCTCAGGTCAGAAGGTGTCCAATATGCTATTGGGGAAAAGTGGAGGACAACTATAAGTAGCTTCAGAACTAATGAAATGGCTGGGCCAAAGCCAAAAAGATGCTCATCTGCAAATGTGTCTGGTAAAAAAAAGGAAAATCTTATGCTTTATCTTATAAATGGACCAAGATAAGATGGATGTGACCACAAAGGAGATTGAAAGATTGAACACTGACATCTTGGGTGTCAGTGAACTTAAATGGACAGGAATGGGTAAATTTAATTCAGGTGATCACAATATATACTACTACAGGTAAGAATCCCTTAGAAGAAATGTAGTAGCTTTCAGAGTCAATAAAAGGGAGAGAAAAGCAGTATTGAATATAATCTCAAAAATGAAAGAATGATAACTGTTTGAATCCAAGGCAAACCATTCACACAATAATAGAAGTCTCTGTTCAAATTATTGATGCTAAAGAGACCAAATCTCCTCGGCTTCTTGCTTCCGCTGCGTCCCCTGCAGCTCCGATGCCTCGGTTGCCTCCCTCTTCCTGCCTCCGCTTCGCTCCCCGCCCCCGCTTTATTTGTTTCCCCTTTGCCCTCACAGCCTTCTGACACAGGGTCCTTCTGGGCACGCCCCGCAGGCATTTTATCCCCTCACCGGCCTCTCACTAATATCGCATGTCCACTATCCAGAACCTCCAATCTTTCGACCCCTTTGCTGATGTAACTAAGGGTGACGATTTACTCCTGGCAGGGACTGAGGATTACATTCGTATAAGAATCCAACAATGAAACGGCAGAAAGACATTGACTACTGTTCAGGGAATTGCAGATGATTATGACAAAAAGAAACTTTCGAAAGTTTTCAAAAAGAAATTTGCTTGTAATGGTACTGTGATTGAACATCTCCAGTATGGTGAGGTTATCCAGCTTCAAGGTGACCAGAGAAAGAACATTTGCCAGTTCCTCTTGGAGGTTGGCATTGTCAAGGAGGAGCAGCTTAAGGTTCATGGTTTCTAAAATGAGCAAAACCACATGGAGTATTTCTTGAATAATTTTGTTCTCTAAACCAAATTGGCTACCTTGTGAAATGAGTCTCTGCAATAAAAGGACTTTTCATTTATTTAATCATTCAAAAATCCATTCACATCTGCATGATTACAGAAAACATGTCTGTAGGCTAGTGACACATAAGAAAATTACAGTAAGATGGTAACTAAGCCCTTTATTCATCCTAACATATTTCCAATGGAAAGTATTTTATTTTGAATGTTTATTGTTCAGTTTATTTTCACTTGATTTAATATGTTTTTGTTGTATTAAACAATGTATGTTTCAGCTTAACAATAAAAAGCTTATTAACAAAAAAGGGGGGGGCAGCTAGGTGGTGCAGTGGCTAGAGCACCGGCCCTGGATTCAGGAGGACCTGAGTTCAAATTCGGCCTCAGACACTTAACACTTACTAGCTGTGTGACCCTGGGCAAGTCACTTAGCCCCAATTGCTTCACAGAAAGAAAGAAAGAAAGAAAGAAAGAAAGAAAGAAAGAAAGAAAGAAAGAAAGAAAGAAAGAAAGAAAGAAAGAAAGAAAGAAAAAGAAAAAAAGTCATATTCATTGTAAGGAGTTGAAATGCTAAAGTATGAAATCAAAAGACAATTGTCATAATAGGCAAGTTTGGCCTTAGCAAACAGAATGAAGCAGGACAAAGACTAACAGTGTTTTGTCAAGATAACTTACTAGTCATAGCAAACACTCTCTTTCAACAACCCAAAGGATAATTGTAAACGTGGACATCACAAGATGGTCAGTATTAAAATCAGATTGATATACATAGCAGTCAAAGGTAGAGAGGCTAAAAAATGATTCTAAAAAAAAGGAAGAAAAAGAAGAACAAGAAAGCTGAGGGGAGGAGACTAAACAGGCTGTTATTGCATACTTCAGGTATGCAATGATGAGCCTTTTCCAGGGATGGTAGTTCTGAAGGTAAAATTGAAGGATTTAGCAATATGGGTACAGAGAGGGACAGAGAGAGAGAGAGAGAGAGAGAGAGAGAGAGAGAGAGAGGTCAAAATACATGAACAGGTAATTTTCAAAAGGAAAAATGCAATCTATCAACAACCATATAAAAATGTTCCAGACCACTAATAATAAAAGAAATACACATTAAATCAACACTGAGGTGTTACTTCATACCTATCAAATTGGGAAAATATTACAAAGGTTGAAAATGACAAAGAACAAAATGTTTGTAGGAAGACATACACTAATGCATTGTACAACTGAAAAAAAAAAAACGCAGGGAGGAGGGGATATATCTCCAAATCACTGAAGTGTATATAGCCTATGATCCAGTGATGTCATTAGTAAAACAGAATGAAAGAACCCACTAAAATATTTATAGCATATTTGATACTTCTTTGTGATGCCACAAAACTAGAAACAAAGTGGTGCTCATCAACTGCAGAATGGCCAAACAAATTATGATATATGAATGGAATGGAATATTATTGCACTGTAAGAAATGATGAATATTAAGATTTCAGAGAAACTTGTGAAGACTTGAATGAACTGGTTGTAGAGTGAAATGCACAGAATCAGAACAATTTTCATTATATTAAAAATAATTAGAGAGAAAAGACATCTTTGAAAGTCTTCAAAACTGGGATCAATGTGGTACTCAATCACAACTTCGGAAAACAAATGATCAAATACGGCTCTAGTCTCTTGGTAGAGAGGTTATAGATGAAATGTGCAGAATGAAACACGATTTCAGACATGAGCAGCATATTGATCTGTTTTACTTAATTATACTTATTTGTTAACAGGGAAAGCTTTCCTTAAAGAAAAGAGAGTGAATTAGTAGAAAGTGATAGTATTGAGGAAAAAAGAAAATTACATCAATAAAAGATGAAAAAAATATTTAAAGGAAACCATGCCTTTCAAAAGTAGGCACAAAGTCAATCTTGTTATTATCTTATTAAATGTTTATATATATACATATATATATATATATATGTGTGTGTGTATATATATATATATATATATATATATGTATTATAATGATTGGAATGACGCCACCTGCTGGAGATTTACTGTAGAAAAGCTCCACCACGAAGGAAGGTCTTTGAGGACAGGACCATGCGTCTTTTCTTTGGTGTCAGGAAGTGACGCTTGCTGGTGGGAGGAGGAAGGGTAGCCAGGCACTCTGTCTCTCTTTTCCTGGGGATGCTGGTGGAGAGCAGAGCTAGAAATGTGCTCTCCCTTTAATAGATAGGAATCTAGGCCTTTTCTTCTCTCTTTACCAAATTCTTATTCTCCTTAATAAATGCTTAAAAGTCTAACTCTTGCTAAAGCTTATAATTTATTGGCGACCATTCATTAGATATTTTAGACAGTTTAGCAAAATTTTAGCCTTTAACAGAATGTATGTATGTAAGTGTGTATGTATATCTAAACACCCAAACAAGACCTCAGAAGTTAATAGTTTCATATAAAGGGTTTTTTTTCTTTATGAATTGGATTGTTTATGTTTGGTGATAATTGTTCAGTTTATAACCAAAAAATAAATAAATAAAAGTAAAGGGACTCATTGGTCACATTTAGACCCGATCAGCTTTGGAATCGATGAATCAAGCCAAAAACATGCAGTTTCACAGTTGTCATATAATAAAAACAGAAAATACTCTAACATATTTTCATTGATAATAATATGAATTATAAAGGAGATAATGTGATCACTGGGGATATTCAAGTAAAGGCTAAATGACCACTTGGTTGTGTTATAGCAGTAATTCTTTTGGGTGTATGGTGAGGACTGGATTACTGCCATGTCCTCTTTTCATTATGGCATTCTATGATTCTTATTCATTTCTTATTTTCATAAGATCATGGGATCTCAAGTTTAAAGCTAGAAGAGCAATAGAGGAAATCATATCTAACACTCATATTTTGTAGATAAGAAGGAAGACTAAGGCACAGAAAGGTTAACATGACTCTTCCAGGGTCGTAAAATTAATATCTGTGTTGAGATTTGAACCCAGCTCTTTAGTATAAGTACAGTTAGTGCCCTGTCTAATGCAACATTTTTTCTTCCCAATTCCCATAGTATTATTTTATTTCTATACAGAGAAAAAGCCTTAGAACAGGGGTTTCTTAACATTTTTCTCATGGACACCTTTAGCAGTCTGGTAAAGCATGTAGACCCTTGTCTCAGAATAACGCTTTTAAATTCATTTTAAAAATGGATAGGATTACAAAGGAAACCAATTATATTAAAATAAAGTTATAAAATATATATGCTTTTAAAATATATGGGTTAGAACCTGTTATACTTTTTTTTTAAGTGAGGCAATTGGGGTTAAGTGACTTGCCCAGGGTCACACAGCTAATAAGTGTTATGTGTCTGAGGCCGGATTTGAACTCAGGTACTCCTGACTCCAGGGCCGGTGCTCTATCCACTGCGCCACCTAGCCGCCCCGGAACCTGTGTGTTATACTTTAAAACAAGGGTTCCCAATAAATAGATGTAACTTAGTATATCTCTTTACCTTGTCTCCTCTCTTCAGCTTGTTAGAGAAAAATCAGTGAAACGGATCTTCTGATCTGCTCAGGAATTTTATCCTTAATGCCAATAGCCCAACCCTGTATTTCTATACTCAGTGCTTTAGATCTCCTTCCTTTCCATCTTTTCCGATGGCTTAACTCCCTCTATTATCTCAAGGCTCTGGTGAAATCATAAGTAGTTTTGCTTAGTAAAAATTTGGGGAACCCTGCCTTAGGACATGAGTCTAACAGTGCAATGATTGTTTTTCCCTTATGCAATTAACCTTTCTAATTCCAACATTTGTACTTTTTTTAATTGAGGGAAGAATAGGGATGGAATTATTTCCCCATCCTTCAATATTTATCAAAACTTTTCTGACTTTCAAATGTAAACCCCAGGTATGTAATCTTTGAAGATAGAAGGCTACAATGTATAGAAAACCGGATGAATATCTGCTTGGTACAAGCAAATTGTATGACTTTTTCTGCAGTACAGTGTTTCCTGCATGATGTTTGTCTCTCAGTATAATGTCTTCTGTTCTCTTTTGTGTGTTTTCAGAGATCATCTATAGCTGGGTGTTTAATGAGTTTCCCTCTTTCGTGGCAGAAGACAGCCGACGTTTCATTTCCCAGGAGACAGGCAATCTCTACATCTCTAAAGTACAAACATCAGATGTTGGCAGTTACATCTGCCTGGTGAAAAACACCGTGACAAACGCTCGAGTTCTTAGCCCTCCAACACCACTCACACTACGCAATGATGGTAAGTGACATGGCATGTGCAAAAGGGGTCATCTGTTTTAAATGGGAAAGATAAAAATTTATTGAGAGAGCATTATACCAAATGCTTGAACACAGAACCAATAAAATCAGAATGGCATTTACTTAATTTTGACACTGTACTTAAAAAAAAAAAAAAGATTGGGATTAGGTATATTTAGTAAGAACATGCTGATTTTAGAAAAGACATGAGCCATAGATGGAGTATTCACTGTAATAGCACTCTTGTTCCACCATAAAGTTATCGACAAAATGGCTCCTGAAATAAAAGCCCAAGAAGTTATTTTCTTTGCGATTTAGTAGCTTCATATAGCACACTTGTATGAATTGCCTGCATTTTATAGGTTCACTTTCTCATTACATTTTTATTTCAGCAGCCTTAGGATGGAGTTTTCAGCTTTTAATACTTCATGGTAGAGTTATAATTATTATTACTTTTTCAATAATATGAGTGGTTAGAACTTTAACTTTTTAGTACAATTCAAGCAGAAGTGATGATCCCATAATTATAGGTATTGCCATCTATCTTGAGTATCTCAGAGTTTAAACACCTCATTTGTACATTCACAGTAAAGCATTTCATTAAGGAAGTCAAGTACCACATTAGATTTTATATATAGAATGTGGCTTGCTTTGTCATGTGATAAAAAAAAAATCTGTAAGTACATTACTAAGGAGTGAGCTTTGAGAATCTTCCTTGATTGGAAGGTTAAAGATATTTCTCAAAACTATTTTTGTTCAGTCTGCCTGTTACTGAAACTTTTGGTGCCAGGGTACATGGATGGCATTTATGTCTTGATGATTTTCAGCTTAGTTTTTGACTTGCCAATTTATTTATTTTTGAAGACTTGGGAACAATGTAGTTATTGCTCAACGGTTTCCATAGAATTTAGCATTCTTTCCTTAATTTAAGATTTCTTCATTGAAATAGTTTATCCTTTTTTTCCCTACAACCTGAAATTTCTTACTGCCCAATAATTATTCATTTTCATTGTACTACCTATGTATTCATAGCAAGTGGATGTGTGATTTCTTTAACATGAGGGGCTTCTGGTGTTGTAATTCCCTACCTGTAGGCAACTACTCTGTCATGACATCTCCCTAAGGAGGTGCCTAAAAAATTAGGAGGATAAGTGATTTATACATTATTTAAACTTGGAATTCCTAACTCCAAGTCTAACATCCTTGCCACTGTATCACACTTTCTTTATGTGATTTTACTAATGTTCTGTTCTCCTTATTTATGCTTGATTGCCTGTCTTCTCAAAGCTATTATTCTATGATATATTTCTTAGAAGAAGTAATGAAGAAAAATTAAGTATTCTGACAGACTGGAAAACCCAAATGCATCCACATATTCCCATAATACTTTGATCCTTAAACTTCACCCAAATATGCATAGAATGCTTTGATCCTCCTTAACATTATTTTGAATTTAATACACTTTCCCAGAACTATGAAACATTTAATGAGTTTCTTTAGGAGTTGAACAATCCATATGTTAAAAGTGGGTAAAAAAATCAGGACGAACAGGAAACATCAATACAATCAAATAAAGATTTATACTTCACACATTAAACACACAAAGAAACTTTTCTAAAAGACAAAGAACATAACAAATATTAGTCTGGAGTCATTCTGTACTTTTTGGCCAATTTAAGATTGCACTTATCTAAGACATCTCTATTCATTTACCCCCAAATGAACTTTCCTTGAAAAGTTAAATGGGAAGGTTTTCAATTGGTAAATTCCACCATTAGATCTGTCTTCCCAAAATAAAAATAGACCATGTCTGTGGCTAGACCTATTTCTTACCCTGTGGTCAGCCAAAATTCCTGCAGTATTTTAAAAATGTTTCAGTGCGGATGCAGTCATCATAACAGATGTTTCTTCAGAGTTTGAAGACCCATTTCTACAGAAATTCAAATGTAAAAAAATACATTTAATCTGCTTTGATTATGTTTCTAAATTAAACAATCACTTGGGGGATAAACTATTGGAATTTTTTCTTAAGAACCCACCTTTTAGGGCAACTAGGTGGTACAGAGGATAAAGCACTGGCCCTGGATTCAGGAGGACCTGAGTTCAAACACGGCCTCAGATACTTGGCACTTTCTAGCTGTGTGACCCTGGGCAAGTCACTTAACCCCAATTGCCTCACCAAAAAAAAAAAAATTTTTTTAAAAAGCCTACCTTTTAAAACCAATGACATAAGGTAAATAAACATGTAGTAAAGAATTTATAATGATACTAAGAGTTAAGAGGGATTAGAAAAGGCTGCTTTTAGCAGGTAGTCTTTAAATGAGTTTTGAAGGAAATTAAAGAACCTGAGATGGAGGTAACAAAGATGCATATGGCAGACAGAAATAGGAAATGGAATATGGTGTAAGAAACACCACGAAAGCTAGTTTGGCTGGATGGAATAATAAAAGAAGAGCAATGATGTATAAAAAATCTGGAAAGTTACATAAAATAATAATAATAACTAACATTTATATAGTGTTTACTATATATGTGTTACTATGCTAAGTGCTTTGCTATCATTATCTCATTTGAGATAGATTGGAACAACTTTTGAATGCCAAACAGGGTTTATATTTGATTCTTCTAAAGACAATAGGGAGCCAATGGAGTTTATTGAGCAAGTGAGTGATATGGTCAGATCTCAGTTTATAAATTTTTACTTTTGGTTTCCTCAATTATACAGTAAAACTTTTTCACCCACCTGAGAAATTTATTACTAAGTTCTAATGAACAAATACATATTCAAGAAGCCTGAGAGTAAAGATGCAAAGACGAAGTATTATTTGATTTGATACTCAAACTCTCCACTTCTCTTTACATGTATAGACATAGTTTCTGATAAAATAATAATAATAAAAATAATAGCATATATAGAGAGGTTTAATGTTTGCAAAGCACTTTATAAATATTATCTTATTTTCTCCTCACAAAAACCCTGGAGATATAGATGCTATTTTTATCCTTACTTTTGCAGATAAAAAATCTGAGTCAGAGAGAATTTAAGTGACTTGCCCTGAGTTATACATCTAATTGTTTCTGAGGCCAAAGTTGAACTCAGATCTTCCTTACTTGAGTTCAACATTCTGACCATTGCTCTATCGAGCTGCCTTTAAGAAAGAGATATTATATTACAAGTTAATAATAACATAAAGAAATACTATTGTTACACCAGAAATAAAGCATTTGTTTGATTTAAAGAATAGGGATGCCATTTGCAGAAGGACAGGGCAAGAGAGCATCACTTTACATAGGAAGAATAGCCACAGCTGAACAAAATGTAACTTGACTCTAATATAGTGAATTCATTTTGGTCCTCTTCAAAAATTTGGGAAAACAATCAACATAGGAAGATAATGTTGATGACCAAACATACTTGGATTGGTAATGAAAGGAGGATAGCTTCTAATTTTCTTTTAATTAAGCTAAAGGAGCAGCTAGGTAGCATAATGGATAGAGCACTGGCCCTGGAGTCAGAAGGACCTGAGTTCAAATCTGGCCTTAGACATGTAGTACTTACTAGCTGTGTTACCCTAAGCAAGTGACATCCCCAACTGTGTCACAAATAAATAAATGAATGAATAAAAGAATGAATAAAAATTAAGCTTAACTTGCAAGTAGATTATTATTAGGATATATATATATATATTCATTTAATATGTATAACATATTTTCTGTATTTGCTTAACCCAAGAATGACTACAGGAAGCTTTACTGTCAGCTGTTCTTTATTCCTCCAAGCCTTGAGATTAGGCCAAGCCATCATTTATGAGATTCTGTAAACTCAGTCTAGGTTTCTGATCAGTATATTATCAGAAAGAAGTATCTTAACTGTTTTAGGTTTTAGATGTTCTCAAGGTTTGTTGTTGGTTTTTTTATTCATTTCCTTCTCCAAGTTCCGCTTCTTAGGTTCAGAAATGAACCCATGAGATGCCTTATTCTACTTGCTACATGATTCTTTTGTTCAGAGTTTTCAATTTATGGGCAATAACAGAAGAACTTGGAAGGTGTATGACAAGAACACTCCCACCACAGTGTCCTGGTATATTTATCTATGTGAAGGAAACAGAATAATATTAAGGCTTTATGTCAAACTCTGCAGGAATGCAGAAACTTATTTGGCTTTTATTAATCTTTTATTTCTTTAGCTATGTGTCTCAAAGGAAAACTTATCTACTTGATATGAAGCAAATTAAATGAAAACATCAAGAAATCCTTGAATGGTTTCTGAATAAAATGAATACCTCATTTGCTCAGATGTCCTTGACAATCAGTCATTCCATACAATTCAATTTCACCTCAAAGAGACTTATAAAAATGATTTGAAATTCTATCTAAAGAGATAAGTTTTACCACCAAACACTCACACACACATACACACACAAACCTTGCATTACTACATCAACTCTCTCTATATTTCTTACTAGCACAGAATTGCTTAATAAATGCATATAAATAATAAAATGAAGCTGTTAAATGTACATAAACATATAAAACATACATATTATATATACATATATATATACATACATATATATATATATATATATATATTCCTTCTCAAGAAACCCAATTCTGCTAAAAATAGAAACATTAAAAATTGTGTTCTTGGGGCAGCTAGGTGGCACAGTGGATAGAGCACCAGCCCTGGAGTCAGGAGTACCTGAGTTCAAATCCAGCCTCAGACACTTAACACTTACTAGCTGTGTGACCCTGGGCAAGTCACTTAACCCCAGTTGCCTCACTTTAAAAAAAAACAATTGTATTCTTGGGGCAGCTAGGTGGTGCAGTGGATAGAGCACTGGCCCTGAATTCAGGAGGACCCGAGTTCAAATTTGGCCTCAGACACTTGACATTTACTAGCTGTGTGACCCTGGCCAAGTCACTTAACTCCAATTGATCCCCAAAAATAAAATTGTGTTCTTCAAGTCCTAGGGTATGTAAATTTTGGGGTTGATGACTACTCAACAGAAACTATAAACACAATATTTCCTATTTAAATGTTCTTCTATCTCTATTTGAAAACAACTGTACTGATATACCATTAGTAGATAAACACCTGAATAGGTTTCGCTATAGCAATGGTGGCATTTCAAAGAATTTTGATCTCTCCTTTTCCTTTCACTGACAAACAATGACATAGTCGATGATCATTGCTTATACTGCTTTTCCTTGAGATCACTCCCTAACTGCAGGCAGTCCAACTAAACTGAAGTCATCTCCTTAATCACCAAATTCAGTGGCATTATCTCTATCTTCTTCCATCTTTCTTTTGTATTTAGAAGAAATGATCACCCTTTTCTTCTTTCTGCACTTTCTATCATGTCGCACACATTTTCTCCCTCCTTTTCCTTCTCCTTTGTTATTATCCTCATTCAGTCCTAGTTTCCTAACCAGTCTCTTTATCTAACTTATGAACTCCTTTCCTTAATTATTCTAATATAATATACATAGAGGAGCAGTATAACTTAGTGGATAGAGAGCTTGTCTCAGAAGAAAGACTGGCTGAAGAGTCTAACCTCTGACATTTAATGGCTATAGGATCTAGGGTCCTTCCTTATGATTTAAATGCCAAAACTAGGCACAAAAATAGATTCAACAATTGTGCATAAAGCAGCTCCATTAGAATAGACATATTGGGAAAAATGGAGAAAAATATTTTTCAATTCACCAGGAGAAAGCAAATCAGTCAGGCTAACTGGGAAATGTGCAAGGAGTATTCCATATAAATGAGATAGGAATTGTGCTGAGCTGTTATTGATCCTGGGGACTAGCAGAGCTCATCCATAGAGAGTGTATGCAGGTGCATGTTACTCGAGGTGTTAATTATCTGTCAAAAGATTTGTCTAGTGAATACTTAGCCTATTTTTTTGGATTAGCATAATCATAAAAGATCTGCTGAAAACTACAACATGCACTATATTTTCTCTCAGAAAAGTAAGTTTCATTTTAAAAATGCATTGTTTTGAAAAAATTGGAGCATGCACTGCATTAACAAACTTGAGGATTTTTTTTTATTACCCACCCACAAAAATCACCCTTAGCTTAAAAAATAAACAAAACATATCACAGTGGATTTTACTGCTTCTGCCATAATCCAATAGTAGTAGTTCTTGACTTACAAATAATGTCAACACAGAAAGAGTGCCCCAGATATTCTCCCTGACTCCCTGTACATCACAACAATAAGAGTTTGTGGAGAATCTATGTGTGACATAGTTAAAAAAAAAAAAGACTTGCAGCTGATAGTGAGAAAGTTGTCCAGGGAACTAGGAGATTATATAATGTGCCCAGGGTCACACTGTTGATGTTAGAGGCAAGACATAAGTCTATACTTTCTTGACTCTGAGGCAAGTTATCTGTCTGATAGCCCACTCTCCACTTTCCCTATCTCTAAAATATGGGTAATCCTTATACGGTCATCTTCTCAAGACTGGGGTGAGGAGCAAATGAAATCATGTATGAAAATATGTACATGGTAGCTCTAAAATAATATATGTCTATGTAAATTTATATACTATATGTTTATGCACAGTCCTTGGCATGGAGTAGGCACTTATTAAGTGCTTATTGATTGAAAAGATTAAAGTAAAGAGTATTTATTAAGCACTCACTATTTTTTCACCACTGTGTTAAATTCCAGGAATCACATATAAAAGAGATATAATGTATGTTTCCAAAGTGATAATGTTCTCAATGGGCCAAACAGCTCATACAGGTGAATGCAATGGCAAGACCCAAAGGTCTTTAAGGTACATTGGCAGATGAGATGACAATATCCTAGAGTCTGAATATTATGGTAGTGGGGCAGATAGAAAGACTTGGTAGGAGAGTGTAGTAACAGGGCAGATGATAATACCTAGTAGTCTTCCATCTTACCAGAAAAACTATATTAAGTTACTCCCTAATCATCCAAGGCATGTGAGCAGCCAAGGCAGAGTGGGAGAAACTGAAGCAGAAAAAATCCTAACTTAGTGGGGATAAACTGAAGCAGAAAAAATCCTAACTTAGTGGGGATATAAAAAAGGGAATGAGTCTTCACAAGTGTGTTGTTTAAAATCTAAATGTGTGGTCGCCTTAAATGAGAAGTTTTAGCACCAGTCTTTGGGCATTAAGCATTTATTAAAGCATACCAGGTATTCATGTGGAGTTCAGAAAGTTAAGAAAAGGTCTATCTAGTCTAGAGTTCCAGCCTGATCTGGTTCTCCCTTAAGTCCTCTGCCACGAGTCTGCTACAATCATGCACTGCCTCAAACTGAGTGTGGAAGCTTTTTATAGGTCTGGAGCAGAAGTGGTCCTTACACACTGCTTCAAGCTGATTGGTAGGCGTCATCCAAATCCATTGGTTCACTGGACTTGAAGGTGGTCTCAAGTTGAGTTCAAAGTCCTTAACTTCTGAGAACAATACCTTCTTAAGGGCTAGCCAGGTGTGGCTACAATCAATCTAATTAACTTGAAGTAGGCTAGTCAGCAAAATCAATCATTCTCACTTAATTCAATCAGTTTAGATTACTCTCCAGGTGAGCCTTTGAGTATCTGCCAAATCCCATTATTTTCTCACACAAGAATGGAGATAGGAAGGGGCAGCTAGGTAGCACAGTGGATAAAGCACTGGTCCTGGATTCAGGAGGACCTGAGTTCAAATCCATCTTCAGACACTTGACACTAGCTGTGTGACCCTCATTGCCCCACCAAAAAAAAAAGAATAAAAATAGGAGGGGTTGTCACAATCCAGCTTTGACAAGAAGAAGAGAAAAATCATTGACAGGAAGGTTGGGAATAAGGACACTGTAACATCTACTCCTACTCCTCTACTGCCTGGTGGAGATTAGGTGTAAGATGGACAGATATGATTTATCATTCATCATTCCTATATTAACATGGATTGCTTTCTTATTCAATGCTAAGTTAAGTTACACTTAGGAAGCTAGAAGCTTGGTTGGAGGGGTGTCTAAGAATAAATAAGTAATTTTAGAAGAGGAAAACTTTGGGGGGCAGCTAGGTGGCATAGCAGATAAAGCACCAGCCCTGGATTCAGAAGGACCTGAGTTCAAATGTGGCCTCAGACACTTGACACTTCCTAACTGCGTGACCCTGAGCAAGTCACTTAATCCTCATTGCCTGACAAAAAAAGGAGAACTTTGGGTCATAAGAAAGTAATCCATAGGTCTTAAGGTATCTTTATCTTATAGTAATCTATAGGTCTTAAGGTATCTTTAAAAAAACAGCAGCAGCAACAACAATTAAAAAAAACACTGAGTACCTGAGAGCCCAAGGAAAAGAGTGGGAAGTAAGATGTCAATACAAAATGGTAAGGATATCCAAAAAGAAACCTCCTTATATCATCATTTTATCTAGACCTCAGGGAAGGAAGGAGAAGTAAACATTCTTCTTCCTTTACCTCTACTTTCTCTCTATACTCCTTATTCCTTGGACCCTCAGATTGGGTTGGTTCTACTAATACTATGGTTTAACTACCCATTAAATAAGATTTTATGGGCTAGCCTAAGAATTCTCACCCCCCAGTCTAAGCTCCCCCATGCACCTTTTTTGCCATTGAAAAGTGTATTTTCAAACCTCCGCTGGACCTGAAGAATAGTCTTCATCTTCCACAATCCATCCTCTACACAACTATTTTCCCTAAACACATTTCTTAGCATATTAGTTCCCTTCACCCATCTTTCACTAAATGAAATGACCCTCTGTGACTTTTAGGATGAATAACAACTTTAGGCAAGTCTTTTAGGCCTTCCACAATCTCGCTCCGAACTCTCTTTCCCTCTTTATTTTATAGTATTCCCCTTTGCAAGTTTCCTGTGCCAGCCAAACAAACACTTCCCAGAGTTCAACATCACATCCACCAGCCTCTATCTGTTTGATCATGTTATCTCTGGGAATGTTTAGAATAGATTTGCTTCTAATCTTCTAGAATTCTTATCTTCCTTTTAGGCTGAGCTCATGTGCTAATTCCTTTATGAAGCCTTCTCTAAATGTTAGAATGTGAATGCCCCCCTCACTCCAGTGTAAAGGTTCTCTCCTCAAAACGCCTGGTGTTATATTTCTTTGTACCTGTTGCATTCCCCTAAACAAAATAAAACAAAACAAAAAAAAACCCTGTAAACTGCTTGAAGGCAGAAAGAATTGCCTGTTTCTTTTTGTATCCCTAACTCCAGGTTCTTTAGTTTTCACATAGAAAGCACTCCAATTAAATTAAACACAATCTTATCATGAACATGTGACTGCCAATCACAACTTTTACTGTAAATATGCCTGTATAGAGTGCTGCATGTTTAGCTACAAACCTGTGATAATTTTAATGAAGTAGGTTGTTATAGTCGGATCTATCATGTTCTGGTTTATCTGTCATTTTAAAATTCTTGGGAAAATGTCCCCTTTTCTGTTTCATGGATAAGCATGGCCAAAGAATTAATCACCTAGGGGGCAGCTAGGTGGTGCGGTGGATAGAGTACTGGCCCTGGATTCAGGAGGACCTGAGTTCAAATCTGGCCTCAGACACTTGACATTCACTAGACGTGTGACTGGGTTAATCCTCACTGCCCCACCAAAAAAAAAAAAAAAAAGAATTAATCACCTAAGCAGGTGCTAAACCAATCTCCTTGTGCTTAGCTAAGTTGGTCATTAGATGGCAGAGCCTATCTCCGGAATTGTTCTCCAGGTCTTTCCAACTTGGCAAAATCAGCTAGTATTTGTATTCCAATAACCTGTCCTTTGAAATAGTTCTTGACATGTAGAAGGTGCTTAAAAAGACCACACTGATTGCCTAAGAATCCAAGGTCCTTTCATTTCATGATGAGCCCACTAGGAAGATAAAACTAACAAGTAGGGTAGTCAGAGGGGATGCTTGAAAAATGGAAGAATTGCAAGAAAAGTCATGAGTTAAGGTCCTGCTTACTTTTATTATAAAAGTGAATTATTTGTTATGAAATAAAATTTGGTGCTTTTAGTATAGGGGGAAAATCATAGGAAAAAAATTGTTGAGCCTCTATCCATACTACAAAATGAAAGGCTTGTGGGGATTTATTTTTTATTAATTTTAAAGACAATGAAAGACATTTGTATTCATCAAATGCCCGTATAGCCTAAATTAGCAATAGACTGCATATTTCTGTATAAAGTGAAAAAAACCTTAAAATTTTCATCTTTCTAACAGATATATAAACACAATAATAATTCATGATTTGGCTGTTTCTCCGTAATCCAGATGTTAACTAGTGTTCCTTGTTCTTTAATACATATGCATGGAAAATATAGAAACCTGCATGTTCAGATTTCTCCCCAAAGTGTATTAAAATCTTTAAGTGTCTCAGAGACTTGAACAAATACCAGATACCCCATAATATTCTCCGGTCTCTAACTAAGAACAACATTCATGCTACTAGTCAAAGATTGCAGCATCATAGATCTGAAGCTACAAAGAACCTTGGAGGCCATAAAATCTAAATTCCCTTTCCTCCCAACACCCACCATCATTTTACAGAATGAAACTGAATAAAACAGAGGTGTTAAGTGATTTGCTTATGGTCATACAGCTAGTAATTGTCTAAGGACAGATTTATACCCAGAACTTCCTGACTTTAAGTCCAGTGCTCTATCCTTGAAAACCAGCTGCCCTCCAGTACATGGGATAGTGATCCTGCAATATATACAATAATAAATAATCCCAGAAACGCAAACTGTTAGAGCTAAAAAGGGTCTTTGTGATAAGGCATGGAATGGGTACCCTAACCATCCCATCAGACACCTAATTAAGACATC
Organism: Dromiciops gliroides; assembly: GCF_019393635.1. Taxonomy (NCBI): domain Eukaryota; kingdom Metazoa; phylum Chordata; class Mammalia; order Microbiotheria; family Microbiotheriidae; genus Dromiciops; species Dromiciops gliroides. Next base: position 519,315,487 of record NC_057863.1, read on the forward strand.
CCTTTGTGCTTGTCAGGGGTTGGTGGAGGGGGTAGGACAGAGAGAAGCTTATGCACACACACACACACACACACACACACACACACTTTTTCATCTTCAACTTGATGTGTATCCAGTGTCAGGTTGGCAATGAAGTCATTGATCAGAGTACATCTATAAGCTTGTAACACATCTGCATTTTAAAGTAAAGCAAATCTGTGTATAAGTTCATATATATTGAATAAAATGAGCAGTTACGTCAAGTCTTTTCCCGGAAAAAATAGCATTTGTCCTAATTTTGAAATATGCACATAAAATGACCAGATATTATCCTTAGAGTGGTAGCTATAGTCCTTTAGTTTTCTTTTCAACACAGCATATAAAATAATGCCATTTTAATAATTTATAATTAGTAAAAATAGGTTCTTCATTGCAGATGATTTGTTGTACATTTAGGCATGCAAAGAAGCAAGAACAGAGAATCTGGGGATGTGGCATGAAGGATAGATTATACTGATAGGGGAAGGGCACTCAGGGAAGGATGTATCATTGAGAATGGGTGAAAGACATTGTTCTTTTTTTGTTTATTGAGAATTTTATTTTTCCAAATTACATGTAAAAACAAATTTTGACATCAGTTTTTTAGAACTTTGTGTTCCAATTTCTCTTCTTCTCTCCCTCCCCACCCCACCCCCAAGAACTCAAGCTATTCAATATAAGTTGTACATTAGTAGTCATGCAAAACATTTCCACATTAGCCAGGTTGTAAACAAAAACAGACAACAATAAAACTTAAAAAAAAAAAACTATGCTTCGATCTTTTTTCAGATACCATCAGTTCTTTCTCTGTAGATGGATTGTAATTTTCATAAGAAAAGACATTGTTCTACATATATAATCATGAAAGTTATACAAGGTGGGAGAAGCATTTCCAAATTGTGTGATATTGTTCAGCAGAATTGCTGAAGAAGAGAACGTTGAGTGTCAGAGCCTAAGATGTATCAGAAGTATAATTATTAAAGTCCCTGATATGGGAATAAGGTGAATAGGAAAAAATGTGAGCAAGATCCTGAAATCATCAAGGAAGGGAAGAATTGATCTCAATGAAGCCAGTAACAAGGATTTAGAGAAGACATAAATGAGTGGCATTAATTTAGAAGATGGAAGCAAATGAGAGTAATGTATTAGAAATCTCAAAGAAGAACTTGGGAAGAGAGGAAAAGATTAGCTTTTCCTCACCCAAGGACTACAGATATTAATACAAAGTTATCCTTGTGTGGGAAAAGATGGTTAAAAATGTCATCATGAGAAAGCCCAGTATTTTTTTTGCAGGGCAATTAGGGTTAAATGACTTGCCCAAGGTCACACAGCTAGTAAGTGTCAAGTATCTGAGGACATATTTGAACTCAAGTCCTCCTGAATCCAGGACTGGTGCTTTACCTACTGCAACACCTAGCTGCCCCCATTGAGTGGCAATTCTAAAAGACACAATGTAAAGCACTTAGTAGAAAGAAAGACCAGAAGCAAGAAAGGGGGAAACTGAGCTGGTTAGTAATAAGGGCTATCATATTGTAGTATTAAGAGCTACACGCTTACTAGCTGTGTGACCCTGGGTAAGTCATGGAACTCTCATTGCCCTGCAAAAAAAAAAAAAGAGCTATATGAGGGGGCAGGTAAGTGGTACAGTAGATAAAGCACCAGCCCTGAATTCAGTAGGACCTGAGTTCAAATGTGACCTCAGATACTTTACACTTACTAGCTGTGTGACCCTGGGCAAGTCACTTTACCCTCATTGACCTGAAAAAAAAAGAGTTGTATGATATTGTTATACAGTAACAGCAATGGTTTTAATAATCACTTTGAGATAATGTCATTTTGACTATTATAAATATCCAAATTAACTATAAAGATCATATGAGAAAGATGCATCCAGAGAAAGAACATAGAAAAGAAATAGACATACAGAATAGTTGTTACATATATATGTATTATGTGTGTGTGAGTGTAATGGTAGCCCTCTCTAGGATAGCAGGGAGGAGACACAGGGGAAAAAAAGAAATTTACATGCTAACTTTATTATATATTTAAAAGGAATAGCCAGTTATACATAATAGATTTGCAGCTTCATGTGCAATCATTGTTTTATTATACTGTTATGGAAATATTTGTTTTATCCATAAATTAAAAATAAATATGAAAAAAGTAAGAAGAGCTCAGATTTAGGAAAATTTATGACCTGTAAGTGAAATACAATATAAAATAGCCAAAATATGCATATACAGATTTATTCCTGCCAAAAACACTTATTCAAGCTTATGTAGTCACAGACTAAGAATTGCAATTTTTAAAATAAAAATGTTTTGCGTCATGCATGCCATTCTGTATGTGTGAGATACCAGATGGTTAAAACGAACTTTCCTTTTGGCTTCCTATAACTGTATGTAGTATGATCACTGAAATAGAATTGGAAATGAAGCTTAGTTCCAACCAAACCTAGCAGAGAACTGTGCCCATCATAGGCACTCAATAAATATTTCTTGCTATAAAATACATCTGTGGAGCTTACATCTTAAGCTTTTTTTTGACATTATTACTTTGTCCTCCTTGTCTGTTTGTGATTGTGGCAGATTCAGAAATAAACAAATGATTTCTTGGGTTAGATTTACAGTTGGGTCATGAAAATTTCCTTGTGAACAAGGACTGGAATGTCTTCATTTTCTGATGTCTCCACGGACCTTTGAAGATGGATTGTAGCCATATGGTCTCCCAAGGGCAAAGAGATTTCCCCTTTGCAAATAACATGCCTTTTGAAGTGAATGTTCCCAAATCCCATTGAAATTAGTTTGAATTTGTCATGTAAAAATGTTAGTGAAATCCTTAGTGCCAACTACACAGATGCCAACTTCTATATTAAGGAGATGGAGGTAAGAAAAAATGTACAAATTATAGTGGTTAAAAAATAATTTTTTAACAGTAACTAGAAACAATCCATTTTTTCACATTTCTCCCCAAGGTCATAGTAACCATGCTACATCAGCCTGAAAGGTCATTCCACCTCTGAACTTCTAACTCTGGATGTAAATCCTGCCTCCTTATCCCTGTCTTGTTCCTCTCAAAATCTCTATTTTAAGGAAAGAACCCAAGGAAAGGCTAGCACTGTTTTCTTTCCAGACTCCACTCTAGACACTGAACTTTTTCTATCATGCTCGGCAGTAGCTTCTTCCTCTGCCCCCAATTTTTACTCTCTTTTTGTGTTGTCTTCCTTTATTAGAATATAATAAACTCCTCAAGGTCAGGCATTGTCTATCTTTCTCCTTGTATTTGTAACCCAGGGACTTAGCATAGTGCTTAGCACACAATAACCACTTAACAAATTCTTGTTTTCTAAACCACATAAGCTGAACAAATTAGTTGGCAAAATTTTTCCCTTATAAGTCCCTTTGGCTTATTTGTAACTATTATTTTCTTTTACCCCTCTCCTGTTTTTTTCTTGGCTGCTTGGTTTATGATGGGTTGTTGAATACCTATGTGTAGGAAGTTTTTGTAGAGGGAAAAACAATCCTTTAGAATTATAAAAATAGCATCAATAAAACAACATGTGAGATATTAACACACCTCATTCCAAGAGCCCCCCCCCATTTTTTTCCTTTATAAATGAATAGAATAAGACAAATGTGAATGTTTCCATGTATTGTGTCAAAATCCTAACTCCTGGCTAAATCAGTTGATGGGACCATATGGAAAACTTTATTTAGGGTTTTAGTTTCCCACAGAACTATTTAGGGGCTTTTAAAAATATAATTATTGAATTTAACATTAACAATTCTTTTGCTACCATTTTGACTTCAAATCCTTTGAAGCCATTATAGCAGTCCTTTAAGCCTATCAATCATTGATGTGACCAGTCATAACAGCTTTTAAAGGAAATCCCCTGTGGTTGTTAAAATGAAAACTCTGGCCCATTCAATATTCAATCTACTGTTATTAAACATATGAAAGACAGTACCTTATGAAATCTAATGTGAGCTAAAACTACCTATCTCAGGAAACTTTATTTTAAAATTATTTCTCATGTTAATAAGGAGAGGGAGAAATTAACCAAAACAGAGTTTATCAGTTTGAAACAAAATAAAGGAATCCTAGAACAAAAATCAACCACCTTCTATGAAATCAATTTTTGAAGGAAGACATAAGCTTTGGGCTATGGATTTATAGTTATAGATTAACTCAGATCATAATGTCCAGATGATTCTTAGTCTGTTTTACAATCGCACATGTCCACGGGTTGAAATGATTGTATTCTTTTAGATACTTCTATTTACACTTTGATTTCCCATTCAAAGTCAGCATCTTTCCCTCCCTTGTCTCATCTAAAGAATCAGCTGTGTCAACAGTGCCTATGTTCTTGGTTTATATGTTCCTTGAAGTCAGGGACTACTTCTCTTTTATCTTTGTATCACTTCTCAGAATTTGTACAGAGTTTTGCATGTAGGAGCTAAGCTTACTTTAAGAAGATCTCTTTTTCTATTTTACCAACACAAATGGAATAAAAGCGCAGATTTCCGTTCAAATGTTGTCCATGGTGTGTATATTTGTTTGTATGGTTTGGGGATCACAGTAATTAGACCAGGACAAAAAAAATAAGTGCTAAGCTTCAGTAGTAGATAAAGGCAATCATAGTACAGCATGTAGAGGGAGTACCTTGGCAGATCTGCCCTTGGTACCCAGAGGCAAAGGAAAATGCCAGCTGTCCTGATTTTTAGATTATAAATAACAAACATGAAATAAATCTCTTCTAAGTGATAGATCTCCTATAGTTGTCAACTTCTTTTATTTGGAATAGAAATATGACTCAAATTAGTACATTTATTTGAAGATAATATGAGACAATGGTTAAATCTATTATGGTTAGCACTTAATTGGTATTAGCCCAGGCTTGTGAAATTAATACCTCTCCATGACCCTTTAGAAAATTGGAAAGTAGACAAAATTAAGATGCTTGTGAAAAGTAATTAAAACTTCTTGAAGAAATTGAAAATTAAATTATTGAATGCAATAAATTAAAGAGGAATAAGTTGATATAATGTATTTTACAGGATTAGGTTTATGTTTTCTTTTATATTCTGAATGCCCTTCTTCCTTATGTAATCACAGCCCAGTGTGCTAAATTATTTCATATTCAGTGATGTACTAATTATCTAGGGATCATGAAAAGATAACATGAGACTCCCTGAAAGACTAAATATGTCAGGACTAAATGTGGCAGCATGCCTTATGTGTAGAATGGCATTTTTAGGCAGCATGTGTGCAATCTATTCAGTCTCTTTTCTTTCTTTTTTTTGGCCTTTGATTCCCTTACCAGCTGCATCTAAATAATGTAGATGGCATAAGAATCACATGGATATATTTAAATGTAGATTTGATAAGACAGTAAGTAAAATAATTTCAAATAATATATTCATTGAAACTTAAGTACTATTGAATAGCTATAATGCAGGGAACTCTGCTATAATCAAACTCAATTTTCAGTAAAGAAAAACAAATTCCTGGATGAAATTGTGGTATACCAGTGGGCAAATTGTACTCCCGTCAAAAATGATCTTCATGCTTATGCTAACTAGCAAAGAAAAAAAACATACAATGTTTTCATTAAACTATTTTTATTGGATTTATTAATATTGTTTTGCACCTCATGCCTGTTATTTCTTCAGCATATGGAATTCTTAATTCCTGCTCTTCCAAGGTAAATATACAACTGTTCCCTACTTTAAAGCCTTAGAGGTTTGTTTGACCTAGAGGTTTGATCACTGAAAGGTTGAGTGACTTACCTAGGTTCTCATAGCCAGTAGTTATTAGACGCATAACTTGAACAAAGCTCTTGCTGCCTTTCTGTCCACTATACCATGTTTCCTTTCATTCGCCCTAGAATCATTAATATTATTATTATTCCTTATTATAATAATACATTCAATCAATCAACTAGTATTCATTAAGTGTTTGCTATGTTCTAGCCATTGCAGGACAATGGTAACACAATGAGAAAAATTATATAGTCTTTGTCCTCAAGGTGTTTACAGTAATCAGGGGAGACAGAAAGCTCATATATATGTGTGCATGTGTGTGTGTGTGTGTGTGTGTGTATTTGTGTGTTTATGCACACACACAATTAATGTAAGGTAATTTTGTGAGGGAGGAGACCTGCAGCTAGGTTTGAAGTAGAAGTTGGTGCTTGAGCTGAATTCTGAGGAAAAATGGGAATTTGAAGAGGAGTGCAGTTTAGGTATGGGTGATATAACCAGTGCAACTGTGTCATTTGTGGGCAAGAGCAACAAGACCAGTTTCCCTGAACAATAGAGTGCAAGGAGAGAAATAATGTATAATGAGGCTGTGAAGTTAATTTGGAGCCAAAATATGAAGTTTGGGGTTTTTTTGTAAATTTTTAGCAATTTATTTTAAACTTAAATACAAAACAAGAAAAGAGGATTTGATATAAAACAATAAATTTCTATTTCAAGAAAACCTATATAATAAATAGTATACATTGTTTTCAAAGCTGCCTAGCTTTTCTTTGCTTTCATGTAGGTTTTCTTTTGTTCTCTGCTATGCACTTTTTACTTTATTTTTTTCTTTCCCTTTCCCCTCTGGTGAAGAAGACTACAATTAAGCATGGAGATAGATGAGATAGAGAGAGAGAGAGAGAGAGAGAGAGAGAGAGAGAGAGAGAGAGAGAGAGATCATAGATACATAGATATCTATAAACATGCACATATATGCACATATATACTCACACGCAGATATGTAAGACCGAACTATGCTTATTTCTACTTGTAATTTGCTTCTCTGTGTGAGAGTTTTAAATGCCAAACAGAAGAGTTTATAGTTGATCCTAAAGGCAATAAGGAGTCATTTGAATTTGTTGAGTAGGGGAGTGATCAAACCTGAACTTGAGGAAAAGCATTTTAGCAACTGTGTGAAAAGTAGTTTGGAGTAAGGAAACATGAGGTAAGAAACCATTTAGGTGCCTGTTTCAATAATAAAATTGAGAAGTGATGAGAACATGAACTAGAGTGGTACCCTGTAAATAGATAGAAAGATATAGGTGACATTAACTCCATGTCTACACAAGTATATATTTATTTATTGTAGCATTTTTTAATTTAGTCTTAATATTTAGAGCAAGAAAAGGTCTTAGAGTCCATCCAGTTCAATAGCTTTTCTGACACGAGGAGAGTGCTGTCTATACAGATAAATTGAATTGTATGGGGAATAAGTAGCAAAGCCAGAATTTGAAGGAAGGAATTTTGACTTCAAATCTAATGCTCTTTCTACTGGACTTTCTGTTGCCTTGCATTAATTCATTAATTCAACAAGCATTTATTAAACACTTGCTTAATATTAAATATTAAGCACTTGTCTAGATACTAAGGATTCAAAGAAAAAAGGCCCTACCTTCAAGGATCTTATATTCTATTACATTTATGAAAATGATTGTTATTACTAAAGTATCTTGGCATAATTAAAATTTATTATTATTATCAATCTATTTTCATAGTTGTTGCATAAACATCCCTCTCTTCTCCGTATCATATCTCTCCACCATTACCTTCACATACCCTTACCTTTTGTTTTCCCTAGTTAATTTGTCCTGAAAAATTATTCAAACTCCAAGATGAAAAGAAAGAAATCTTATCTAATTGGCTCAATACAGCCATTTCTAAACCCATTATGTTAGAAGTATAGAATGGCTTCTGTTAAAATTTCCCCAACTATTGCCTTGCTAGCCAATAAGTGGCTGCTCATTTTAACAGTAAAGAACTTAGAAAGCCTGAATGATACAACAACTTATCTCCAATTTGGGTTTAAAAATAAAACATTTTCTTTAAGTGGTGTGAAAATCAATGTTGGAATTTTGATTCTGTGTGAAAGTTTTGTTTACAGTTGTTTGGTTAGGCCATAGTTATAAGATTATATTACTAGAAATTAAAATAGGTTATCACTAGCATTTTATATGAAAGAAAAACTAAAATGGGATATCAGTTGTATCATTTCTGTTGGAGAAATAAAACAGTGGGGTTACTTTTCCCTGGGACCAAATTAGCCTAGGCAACAAAAGGGATGAGATGGTTTAAGTGCTTCCTCAAAAGGAATAGAATGACATCTCATTCTGATTCAGACTCTGATTACATAAAACTACAGATAAGTTTAAAGATAGGGCCTGCCACTAAATACACTGTTGGCAGTCATAGAATCCCAGCACCTCAGGATTAGAAAAGCCCTCAAAGGTCATTTGATTCCACCCATATCTGAGAACAAAATACTGTTTTACAACATCCCCAACTGGTGGACTTTTTAAAGATGATCCCAATTGATATCCTTCTTTCTGAAGTCCAGTTTAGAATAGGTCTAATTCATAAGAAATATCTCATTATATAAAGTGTCCTTATAAAAAGTGCTACTTTATGATGTTTAGCTCATTAGCCCTAGTTCTGCACTATGGGACAAAGCAGAGCAAGTTCTTCTTTGATGTGGCACCCCACCTTTGTTCAATGTGTTCAGTCATTTTTCAGTCATGTCTGACTTTTCATGACCCCAGTTAAGGTTTTCTGGGCAGAGATACTGGAGTGGTTTGCCACTGCCTTCTCCAGCCTATTTGATAGATGAGGAAACTGAGGCTAACCAGGTTACTTGCCCAGAGTCACACAGTTAATAAGTGTATGGATTTGAAATCAGGAAGATGAGTTTTCCTGACTTCAGGACTGGCACTCTCTGTACTGTGTCACCTAGCTGCTCATTTTTTCAACAAATGAGTCAATTAAATTATACATATTAAGCATGGAATATGATATTCCAGAGGGCAAAGGAATTGGGATTACAACCCAAAATCACCTACCCTGCAAAATTGAGTGTGATCTTTCAGGGGGAAAATATGACTTCAATGAAAAAGAGGACTTTCAGGTATTCGTGATGAAAAGACCTGAACTGAATAGAAAATTTTACTTTCAAATTCAAGACCCTAGAGAAACAAAGAAAGGTAGACAGGAAAAAGAAATTATGAGGAATGTTAAAAGGTTAAACTGTTTGCATTCCTATATGGGAGGATAATACTTCTAACTCAGTATTAGGGCAGCTCAGAGGAATAAATTTGGGCAGAGGGCACAGGTTGGAATCGATTATGAAGGGATGATATCTTTAATAGCATTTACTGTTTGTTTATCAGGATTTTTGTGGAGAAGTCAGGGTTGGGGGGGCATGCACAGGGTTGTACAGTTGGGGAGCATCTTATGTCTGAGGTTGGATTTAGGCCCAGGTCCTCCTGGGTCCAGGGTGGGTGCTTTGTCCACTGTGTCACCTAGCTGCCCCATGATGACATTTTTAAAATAAAATTAAGGTTGAGAGGATTGCACTGGTAGAAAGGGAAAGGGAGAGGTCAAATGGGGCAAAGTATCTCACATAAAAGAAGCAAGAAAAAGCTTATGGAGTGGAAGAGAAGAAGGCAGAGGAGAAGAAGAGTGAATGAGCCTCACTCTCATCAGAATTGACTCAAAGAGGGAATAACAAACACACTCAAGTGGGTATAGTAATATATTTTGACTTGCAGGGAAGTGGGAGGGGAAGGGGATGAGGGGGGAGGGGTGAAGGAAAGGAGGACAGATTAGGGGAGGAGCAGTCAGAAGCAAAACACTCTTCAGGAGGAATAAGGTAAAAGAAGAAAATAGAATAATAATCATGGGGATTTATTTATTATTTTAACACATCACCCTAATAACTATTATTGATATATATATTTTATATAATTTGTGTGTATATGATATATATGTGTCTATAGGTGTGTGTGTGTATATATAAATATATATTTCCTTAAAGTTTGCCAATGTATTATTTCATTTTATCATAATAACAACTCTATAAGGTAGGTAATATAAATATTATTTCCTCCATTATTTGGACATGGAAACTGATAAACAGAGAATTTAAGGAATTTTCCCATATTCACACAGCTAATGTGTCACAGGCAGGATTTGATCCTAGGACTTCCGATTCCAAGTCCAGTTATTTCTATTCCACCATACAGCCTTTATAGAGTTGTGAATGTACTTTAGGCATTTAAAAGGCAATAGTATCCAGAAGAGGGTGACCTGAATGGTGAAAAATTGCAAGATTATACCATATAAGGTTCATTGAAGGAACTGGATTGTTTAGTCTGAAGAAGAATAGTCTTAGAATCACAATCGCTTTCCTTAATTACTTGCAGGGTTGTCACATGAAAAATTAAACTTGTTCTGCTTGGCCCCAGAGGGCAGGAGTTTGACTAATGAGTGAAAAATGAAGAGAAAAATTTAGACCTTATATAAAGAAAATCTGGATGGCAACTAGGTGGCACAGTAGATAGAGCATTGAGCTTGGAATAAGGAAGACCCATCTTCATGAGTTCAAATCCTGTCTAAGACAGGACAATGACCCTGGGCAAGTCAGTTAACCCTGTTTGCCTCAGTTCTTCATCTGTAAAATCAGCTGGAGAAGGAAATGACAAACCACTACCATATTGTTGCCAAGAAAACCCCAAAATAGGGTCATGAAGAGTCAGACATGATTGAAATTATTCACCATCACAAAAGAAAACATACCTAGCAAATAGGGCTTACAATGTTATTGTCCTCACATCATCCCAATTCCCTACCAGCACCACTAGAAGGCTTGAGGAAAAGGCTAAGGTGAAGGTGTCAGTTGTCAGGCATGTTTAGAAAGGATACTTATTTGGGCATGGGTTGGATCAGGAGAGCTCTAAGTTCCCTTCCAACACTGACATTTTGTGATTCTGTAATTACATGATTGTTCTGAGTCACTGCTCACTCAATTTAGCACTCCCCTCATTGCTGTTTAAAAAAAAAAGCAACTGCACACTTACAAAATAAAATCTTTAGGCTTCAAGAAAAATTGTGACATTAATTTTATTTTTAAAGATCATTCTTTATTTCCCAGGTGTGATGGGAGAATATGAGCCGAAAATTGAGGTCCATTTTCCTTTCATGGTTACAGCTGCTAAGGGAACAACAGTCAAGATGGAATGTTTTGCACTTGGCAAGTAAGTACATATTCTTTGATAATTAGACAAAATTGTTTATTAAAATGTGATATATGCAATTTTTGGTTCAGCTCTTTTTGTTGGCTTTCATTTTCCCAGAACATCATAGGTATATACTAGTTGTTTGGGGTTTGTTTGTTTTTAATAAGACTGACAAGTTGAAATTGACTAAGTAACCAATTATAAACTCCTTGGCTAATGATTAACAAGGATAGTAATGTATATGATTCTGGCATGTCCTCTTTTCAACATAAGAAGTGAACTTTTCCTAGTAAATGAGGAGATGTCAAATATATTTGCCAACTTTTCATAGAATTATGTGCACTTATACTTGTGAATATGATCATGTTTTATACTATTGTTTCCTTTAGCTTTTACATAAATCTTCGAATTGGAAGTCAACTAAGATGATAATATTGCTAACCAGTTTCTAGCTAATATGCAGATTCTGATAAGAAATAATGAGAAAATGTTTGAAAAATCATAAGTATCTAATTATGATAATAGTTATACTGATCCCATGATTACTTCTACATCTTCTGAGATAATGATAAAATGATAGTAGCAGCTGTCTCCATGTAAAACACCTAATCATTTAAAAAATCAGGAAGATGATTTATAGCAGACCCAACTGCCCTGCTCTATTTCAGGTTTACATTTGTAATAGTTTGTTTTCTGCAAAGGTACAGAAACTTATCAGTGATGTTTGTTTACAATACATATGCTGGAAGTTGGAGGGGGGCTTGGAATTTTGATTATCTTTGATTAGAGCATGATTATTTATTTTCAACATCATATCACTGAGGGCAGTGAGACTTCAAGGTCCTTTCTAGACCATATAATTATAATTTGCTTGAATTGTATCTCTGTGTATCAGTGTTCCTAATCATTTTACTTCACTGGTTGATGAACTACCAAAACATTTGTTTAGGGATTAAATGAGCTACATAAAAAAGCAAGTGATTATTGAAGTTATTATAACACATGGTTGAGAAATAGTACTGCAAACAATTATGGGTTAGAAAGATAAAATGGTTTGATAAAATGATCCCAATGAAACTTCCTCCTAAGGTGAAAATTCCAATTGTAGTTTTACTTTAACCAAAGTATTACCAGTTTGAGAAAAAAAAAAAGGTCTTCTATTTAATCTGAGTGGGCAAATATTCCACAATTATTCTAAGCAAAGAATATTTTTAACTAATATTGTGTGGAATAGCATAGTGAAAGAATTTAACACTCATCAAGATAATATTTTCCTTTGTTACAAATATGGATAGTCAAAGAAAAGAAATTCCCACATGGGCCATGTCCAATAACATTGTTTCATTCTCGGAAACTGTCCCTTTCCGCACTTCTTGGAACAAAACATTATCATTTTATTTCCATATGTTGTAATTTGTTCAGCTGCTCCATAAATAATGGCCATTTTCCTAGTTTCCAGGTTTTTGTCACTACAAAAAAACAGCTATAAATATTTTTGAACATGTATATCAAAGTAATATTTAACCAGGTATTTTAGGAAACTAAAAAATCAGACATTAGTGAATGAGTGATTTCTGAAAACAGAAAATTAAATAGTATAGAGAAATGTCTGATTTCAACATCTGTCTGTGTTATATCTTGTATACTTAAAAATATCTGTTAATCTCAGTAACATTTAGCAGGCTTAACACTCAAGTGTACCTAAATCATAGCTTAAGATATTTGACTTGATGCCAAAGGTTTACCACAACCCCAAATTAAACAATTCTTTTTTTTTTCCTTTTTTTTTTTTGCGTGGCAATGAAGGTTAAGTGACTTGCCCAGGATCACGCAGCTAGTGTCAAGTGTCTGAGGCCGGATTTGAACTCAAGTCTTTCTGAATCCAGGGCCAGTGCTTTATCCACTGCACCACCTAGCTGTCCCCTAGTTAATTCTTAAACAATAGTATTTGTACTAACCCCCCCATATATATATATATATATATATATAGAGAGAGAGAGAGAGAGAGAGAGAGAGAGAGAGAGAGAGGGAGAGGGAGAGGGAGAGGGAGAGGGAGAGGGAGAGGGAGAGGGAGAGGGAGGGGGAGAGGGAGAAGGAGGGGGAGAGGGAGAAGGAGGGGGAGAGGGAGAGGGAGAGGGAGGAAGGGAGGGAGGGAGAGGGAGAGAAAGGGAGAGGGAGAGGGAGGGGGGAGAGAAGTCATATTGAGAACAAATTGGAGAGTTAGATTTATACAGCAAAAATAATGTTTTCCCAGGGCAGGCTTACTTAATAAGTTAGAACCACTTGCTTTTGGAAAGTTATGAAATATATTTAGTAAATTAATCCTTAAAGTTATCTTCATCCCAAGAGCCATCAGCCAAATCATACATCTTCCTTTGTTAATATTCTATTTTACTTTATTCCTCTATTCCTCTTATGTTCGAAATGGAGAAATGAACAGGACATAGAAGGGATGGGATTGGCATTGATAGGGAAACCCTCAGTAGATTAATACTTGGGTTTGATTCCCTGTCACTGGAACACCATGATTACTCACAAAATATATTTTCTTTAAAATAATGTGATTTGGAGTCTGTCTTCTGAAAAGTCCAGTTGTAAGCTCCTTGAGGGCAGGTAGTATTTTGGTTTTGTCTTTGTATGGCCAGTGCTTATCCCATAGTGAGTGCTAAATAATTTTTGTTGAATTAAATTGGACTATAGTATTGGTACAGACATGTCTCAATACTCATTAATATTACAGTGTTCCATAAAACAGAACTTTAGTTCATAGTAGTGGTGTTACTAGAAGATATGCTCATTAAAAGCATTAAGATTTGTGAATAAAGCTAAATATCGGTCTGTAGACACAAAATAGAGGAAATGTGCTTCGTCTGGTTAGGGTTTTTACAGTATGCTAATAGACCTTATGCAAGTAATTTTATTTTCTTGGTGCCCTAAGAAACAGTTTAGAGACTTAAAGTAGCAAAACCATAAATGGAGGGAGATTTGTCATCTGGAGTTATATACACTAATTAATTTGCATGTCCAGACCAAAGGGAAAAAAAAATATCAAGTGAAACCTTATTCCCTAAGTAATCAAAAGGATCACAAAATTTCTTGGCAAGGAGAGAACAAAGAATATCACCTGGGTGATAGAATAGTACATTATGAAATAGAGATGTAAATCATAGAATCACAGAATTTCTAGGTTGGAAAGGCCTTCAGTGCAAGAGAAATCTAGATTAATTTCATAGTACAACTTAGGTTCAAATCAGAATACCATTGAAGTATGAGCAACAAGTGGCCATGTGACCTTTATCAGAGGACTTGCATTGAGAAAGAACCCATTGCTTACTGAGGAAATCATTCTTTGTTTTTCTTTGCAAAGCTTCAATTATTAGAAAGCTTTTCTTTTATCAGGTCTAAAATTGCCTCTTTGAAACTTGTTTCCCTTGTTTCCACCTCCTCCCTCTAGATAAGGGGTCAGCAAACTATAGCTCTTGAGCCAATTCTGGCTTGCCATTTGTTTCAGTAAGACCTGAGAGCTAAGAGCACTTATAAAACCAGGATGCTGGTCATTTTACTGACCTCTGCTTTGTAGTTGTTTAGTAGTTTGGATGAATCCAACTCTTATGAACCCATAGACCATAGCACTGCAGGTCCTTCTATCCTCTGCTATTTCTCAGTCTCTCCAAGTTCAAGTTTGTTGCTCCCAAAACAGTATTTCTCCATCTCATCTCCTGCTGTCTCCTTATCCTTTTGCCTTCAATCTTTCACAAAATTAGGGTCTTTTCCAATGAGTCCCATCTTCCCATTATGTGACCAAAGTATTTAAGCTTCAACTTCAGTATTTGACCTTTCAGTGGATAGCCTGAATTAATTTATTTAATGATTTCCTTAATTCTAATTTGATCTTGTTACCCAAGAAACTCTAAAAAGTCTTCTCCAGCAAAACATTCTGCAGAGCTCAGCTTTACTTATAGAACTCTTTCCTTATGGACCTTATAAAACTCTTACAGCCACAAATAGCTACTGGAAAAGCCATAGCTTTGACTGACTATATATGTGGACCTTTGTTGGACAGGCAATGTCTCTGCTTTTTAGAATGATATCCAGATCAGCCATAGCTTTCCTTTCACAGAGAAAGTATCCCTTAATTTCATGTTCACAGTCACCATCTGCAGTGATATTTGAGCCCAAGAATATAAAATCTGACCTACGACAAACAGCAACAACAATAAAATCTGACAGCGCTTCCATTTCTTCTCCTTCTGTTTGCCAAGAAGTAATGGTATCAGTTGTCAGGATATTAATGTTTATTTTGTTGTTGTTAAACTTCAACTCAGCTTTTATATTCACCTCTTTCATTCTTATCAAGAGGCTTCTTAATGCCTCTTCACCTCTGCTCTAGAGGTTCAAAAAGAGTCCATTTCAACATGACAACATTTCAGATATTTGACACCTACTATCTTAATTCTGAACCCTTTCCTTTCTAATACAAATGCCCCAGTTCCTTTAAATGATTCTCATAAGGCATGGACTTAGGGACCTTCATTATTCTGGTTTCCTTCCCCTAGGACCTCTACAGTTTATCAAGGTCCTTTCAAAAAATGTAGCATTCAAAATTGAATACAATCTTACAGAAGCAAACTGAGCAATTTAGAGCATCAGTGAGACTATGATCTCCCTATCCTCCAAAATTATATCATTCTTAATGCAGCCCACAATGATATAAGATTTTCTGACCAATATGTCAGTCTTCTCACCTGCCTTGGGTCCTCTAGCAACCCAAGATCTTTTTTCAGATAAAGTGTTCTCTAGCCAAACCTCCATTACATTGTGTTTTTTACTTTATATTCAACTCTATTAAATGTCAGCTTGTTTGATTCATTTTTGTAGCCAGTCAAAATCCCTTTTTGATCCTGTCATTTAGTATATTAAGCATCCCTTCTAGCTATTACTAGGTATCTTTTTATCTAGATAACTTATAAAATACATTTTAAAAAGAGAGTCCAAGAGCAGATTCCTGGGACATTAAAATGGAAATCTTTCAATTTAACATGGATTATTGACAACCTTTGAAACCCAGTCATTAATGCTGCTCTGGATCCATACTTGTATCATATAGACCAATGATGACAACTCAAATAGAAACAGGGGCAATTAACTCATGCATCATTATATTGCAGGTGTATATTGACCCATAAAACTGTATCATAACATTATCTATGTTCTGTTGTATTTTTGTTCCTTTTGTTAAATGTTTCCCAATAATATTTTAATCTAGACTGCACTCTAGAGTGTTACTGGTAGCCCATAGGTTATATGTCTGATACCTCTAAGGTAGACCACATCTCTCTATCTTTGCCCACAAGAATAGAATGATATTTTATCACTTTTCCAAAATCTAGATAAGCTACCTCTCTAGAATTTCCTTGATGTTCAGGTTTAGTAACCCTGTCCAGAAAAAAAAAAAAAGGAAATAACAATAGTAATATATAACCCGTTCTTGATAAAGTCATATTGATTCTTTGTGGTCATATTTTCCTTTTCTAGATCTTCAGTATTTCCTTAATAATATATTCAAGAATTTTTGCAAGAATCAAAGTCAAACTCAGTGACCTTATATGGTTTGTAAATTCCATTCAATTTTCTCTTTTTGTTTTTATCTTTTTTGTTGTTGTTTTGTTCAAAACTAAAATATATCATTTTCTAGATCTGCTAGATGGAAGATACAGGTTTGAGAGAAAAGTTAGTTGGGTAAATCAAACAATTCACTGATACCACTTTAAGTAAATAGTATCTTAAAAGGCAGTGACTAGGAACAGTCTCGACAGGATACTACCAAGGGGTTACCTCCAAAAGTTGGTGCTTAAAACTTGAACAAGTTATCCATGAACCAGGAGAAAATCAAATAGAGAAATGGATCTAGGAGTGGCAGTATTGACAGTCTGGTGCGCCTGTCTTTAAGTATTTTGTTGTTGTTGGTATAGCTGTTCTAAGGCATGTGCTATGTAGTTTGAGATGTCATGGTCCTCTTCCAGAATGAAGGACAAACGACAATTTAGTTTGAGAGGATAGTGGGGACTAATGAAGGTTTTGTAAGAGACAAACTTGGACCTGTTAATATACAGCAAGGCTAGAGACAGGTTGAAGATTAGAGATAAAATGAGGATAATGTAGGTGACAGGCAGTTTTTTGATGAAAAGAGGAGGGGAGAGAAACAAGGGTAGAGGTAAAGGGGATGGCTTTGTGGAAAGACTACCATGTTATATGAGACTGAAGGAGTGGAAGATGATATCAAGGGAGTTGGAAATAAAAAGAAGGGAAGAAAGAGATCAAAGCAAATGGTCTTTATTTTCTCAGTAAAGTATGAAACAAGGTCCTCAGCTTAGAGAATAAAAGGAGAAAGAAGTATGGGAGGTTTGACGAAAGGAGGAAGGGTTTTTACCAGCATCTATGGAGAGTAGGATCATTTAATTAAGAAGGAGTAAAAGGATTGCTTTTGCTTCACTGAGGGCACAGTTGAAATTGGATAACAGAAACTTATAGTGAACATAGTCAGCTCAGTTGCTAGAATTCCCCAGCTTTGTTCATTATCTTATGACTAGGAGCAGAGGAGACAGATAATGGGAATAATCCAAGGTTGAGGTTTGACAAGGTATGAATGGTAAAAAGGATTAGAAAGCAAAGGTTTTAAGAGTAGAGAAGAGGATAGAGTTAAAATGATTAAATATCTGTTGAAATTAGGAACATGAAAATGAAGTCAGCAGAGTTGCTTAGAAAGTCCTGAAGGATAGAGTTTAGATATCATTTTAAAGATAAAGAATATGTATGAAGTTTTAAAGTAACAGAGAAGCTTAAATGAGGAAATATTATGATACAATATAGGAATGCCAGAATTTTTGTCATGAAATTGGAACTATTGTGGGTGATGGCAACATCAAAAGCATTGTTATCCTTTTGTGTAGCTGAAGTAGATTAGAAGTATAGGCCAAGAGTGGTCTTTGGAGAACATCAACATATGCATTGAGGTCTTCAAATGCAAGAGAAGGAATTGGGGACGAGGAAAATGTCTATGAATCAGATACAGTACTCCTTGAAAAAGAAGGTATAATGACTTGAGGGCTAAAAGATAACAACTACCACCATATGGAAATGTATCAGTAACTAAAAAATAGATAAAATACCCACATTAATAAAATGAGAACTATAGGTCTTAAATGAACCAATCTCCTGCAAGGAAATCAAACCAAATCTTGTTTTTTCTACTTTCATAATACCTTCCTCCTTTCTTCAAACCTCCCACACTTCTTTCTCCCTTTATTCTCTAAGCTGAGGACCTTGTTTCATACTTTACTGAGAAAATAAAGACCATTTGCTTTGATCTCTTTCTTCCCTTCTTTTTATTTCCAACTCCCTTGATATCATCTTCCACTCTTTCAGTCTCATATAACATGGTAGTCTCCTTCTAGTCTATTCACAGAGCTGTTACCCTGGTACCAGTCCTTGTGCCATCTTGCTAGGGCTATTGCAATATCCTTTGGGGGAGCAATGAAGGTTAAGTGATTTTCCCAAGGTCACACAGTCAGTAAGTATCAAGTGTCTAAGGTCACATTTGAACTCAGGTCCTCCTGAATCCAGGCCTGATGCTTTATCCACTGTGCCACCTAACTGCCTCCTATTGCAATAGCCTTTTGACTGGTCTCCCTGACTCAAGTGTCTTCCTCTTAATATCTCCTTCTTCTGAGGTTTTATTGTGGTCTACCTTAGCCCCAAAAAAGTTTTCGATGGTCTTCTGCTTACTCTGCCTACTCATCCTGGCTTACTATTTCTTGGCTTTTAACTCTTTCTTAAAGTGTGGTGCTGCTTCCAGGACACACTGTTCTTCCAATGCCAATATATCATCCATGTCAAAGTGATTTTCCTAAAGTGCCTCCAAAGGACTTCTAAGTGAATTATATCAAGCATATAAAGACAAATGAATATATATATATATATATATATATATATATATATATATATTACAAATTTTTTCTAAATAATGGAGGCAATAAGGACTAGAAAGAGACAAAGAGGAACTGTAGACTAGACTCACTAGTGAATACTGATGTACAAATATTGAGTAAAATCCCTGTAAGGAAACTATAGCAATACATCCAAAAATATTTTTAATATTACTGAAGATTTATGCCATGGATATGAAGATGATTAAACATTACAAAATCCATTAGCATAATTGTTAACATAAAGGAACAAAATAAGAAAAACATGATTATTTTAAAAGATTTAGAAAAATCCTTTGACAATGTTTAAAAAATAATTAGGTTTGATTTATTTGAATGAAACCTAAAAAGTATACATATGAAAGAACCCTTCTTAAATGTAATTTTTATAAAAACACTTAATAGAAGGAAAAATTATATATGATGAAGAAACACCAGAAGATTTCTCAGAATAAACAGGGGTAAAACAAGGTGCCTCTCTTGATACTTGTTATAGTACCAGAAACTCTAGCTATAGCAATAAGAAAACAGACCAAATAAGGGTGTGAACATTAACAAATAGGATGCAAATGACACAATAGTTTGTTTAGAAAATTGCAGGAATCAGTGAAGGAATAATTTGAGACACTTGCTTTAGTAAGGTAGTAGAATACAAAACAAATCTACAAAATTCAACATTTCCATATATTACTAACTGGGGAGGGAAAAATGAAAAGACAGATTCCAAAATTTAAAAAGTGTCTGAAAATTAATTTACAAAGACACACAAGATTTATATAAATACAACTACAAAGCACTCTTTATAGAAACAAAGAAAAACAAATAGAGAAATGTTTACTGCTCTTGGTTGAGCTGGGCCAATATAATAAAAAGTAGAGATACTATTTTAATGTATAAATTTAATTCTATACCAATCAGATTATGGAAATGGTAATTTTATGAATTAGAAAAAAAACAAAGTTCACTCAGAATTACAAAATGCCTAGAATATCAAGTAAAATAGAAAATGTATGGATAGTATATTTTTGATCATGAGTACTTTATAATAGTGTGTGAGATCTAGTAATGCAAGGGTCATAACTTTTTGGATTGGTAGGGTCCAGTGAAATTTGTTTAGGGTACTGCTGTGGAATTATCAGATTTAAAACTATGTAATGTAGTAGTTATTAAAACCATTTAGGAATAGTTAAAAATAGAGTATTAGATTAGCAGATTAGACTAGATAAGCATGAAACAGATGTAATCAAAAATCATACTTCAATGTCTGATAAACAAGAATATCAATTATTTGGGAAAGGATTCCCTTCTGGACAAGAATTTCCAGGTATAATGGAAAGTATAATTTGGCAGAAATTAGGTTTATACCAATACTTTATACCATTTGTGACTTGAAGTTTCAAGTTAATTCAGTGTTTGAATATAAAAGATAACATCACTCAAAAAAATAGAGAAAGGAATTGGTACTTTTCACTACTATGTCTGGGAAGAGAATTTTTAACCAAATAATGAATAGAGGAAATCTTCAAAAACAAAAGCACATTATTTTGATTATATAGAATTAAAAATCTTTTGTATTATTAGAATCTGCGAATATAGAGTAAGAAGATAAATTATAGAGAGGAAAAGATTAGCATCAAATATCACCAATAAAAGTCTGATACATAAACTATGTCAGAAATTGTCACAAACATATGATACCTAGAGGTAGTGTGGTAGAGTAGTAAGAGCACTAGACCTGGTTTCACGGCACCTGTTTTCCAATCCCAAATAAAATAATCTCACACCCAAATAAAAATTTCTAAAATCTCTCTTTTAACTATTAAACTGTAAACTAATTCATATGATGAAAGTCAAATAGAAGTACCACCAGGGAACATAATAGTCTATTTAGACAGTCAAATGAATGGTAAGATAGGTGTTTTTAGGCCATTCAGCAATAGCAAATCAGATCAATTAAAGTTTCCATTCAGGTCATTTGACTTTTGTAGCTCTCCTGATACATTATTGGATACTATGCATAGCCACCAGTATAAGGAAGAGCAAAAATTGGCTGCTAATGCTTAAATGACTCCATGTGGAAGGGCAAATTTGGCATTATGCTTAAAAAATAAAAGAAAAGCCCTATGCTATAAAGCAACATGAGGTTATCTAATAAAACAATCCTGTCTGCTAATAATGTTCCAGGCTTTTTTTTTCTCTACACCCTCCTTATCTTGCTTTTCCAGCCATTAACACACAATCAGATCAGTCTAGCCAAAGAGGCCTTGGACCAGTTACTGTAATAATTATGTGAATGACCTTTCCAAACTCATCTGCAAACTGAAGGTAGAGGTGGGAGAGAAGAACACATTCAATTTCCTGCCCTTTTTAGTTCTAGCTTATCTCTCTTTCAGATAGCATTTACAAATCCGCTTTTTTGTTACACTCCATCAAGTGCTTATTAGTGAACCAGGACATTAAGGGTTTGTCCCCTCCTTTTTATGTGTTTATTCCAAATAAGAAAACATCAGTTATCAATTGATGAAGTCATTTTGCTGTGGTTTGTGTTTTTTTTTTTTTCTCCCAGACTTTAGCTGAGCTGTCTCAAATGGATGCTCTTCTGGTCCATTGTAACAGTGAGAATGACAAATATTCCTCTGAGATTTTCTGTGGTATGCAATTGGCAAGTCTTCCTGAAAGAGGCTGCTCTTTAGTTACAGATTAATGATTTATTAATAGTGTTTATTTGCAACTGCCAGTCACTAAGGGCTGTAGGAATTAAAAATAAATTGGGGTTGTGCAGTATTTGTCTATCAAAGTAAAATCAAATTACTTAATCACTAGATTGACAGAAGATATGGGGAAGAGAGTCTGTCACTAGGCCAAGGGATCAATAGCTGTTCATTCCTCAGGGGTAAGTGGTGCATGATGGAGCCAAGAGGGAATAACCAGGCCCAATTATTGGAAGTCTTTGCACTGTTGCTACTGAGATCAGATCCTTAGTACAGATGGAACTGATATGAAAGACTTCCATTTTATCATAGTAAGGATTTTCCTGGCAACATTTAAGCATATGAATAATTAAAATTAAGGGCATTAGTGCATAGGACCATGAATTAGGTTCCATCTAGGAATCTGCCTTGAACACAGTAAATCTTTCTACTGGAAAATTAACCCCTTTGCTTCACTGTTCCTCTCTGTATTTTGATACAATAGTTTTGGAAGGCTCACATAGAACAATTCCATTTTCTTTTATCTCTTTGGTTGTAATTCTATCATTCTAAGATATCGCAGTACCCAAATATTAAATAATACATGTCTCACTAATATAGATTATGAAGATTGTTGATCACTTTATATGTTTCCACATGAGCTATGAAAAGTAACAGTTTGCTCTCTTCTGTATGGCAATGTCAGAGCATTTGTAATGTTTGCCAATTTTTATTATTTAAATTGTGCTGAAGAAATACATATTAGGGAGTATACTGGGTAAAATGTGACCCTTTGGGAAAATTCGAGATCAAGGAGAGGAAGTATTTGTGTTGTAATGGATAAAATACTAGTCTTGAAGTCAAGGAGATCTGAATCCTGCCCCTGATACTACTTGTATGATCAGAAAATCTCAGCTGTCAAATGGGATAATAATAACTGAAAAAGACTTAAATGAGTAATTTAATAGAGCATACCATATAGCATTATAACCAGATCAACAGATCACAGAGGCAAGATAAAAACATTGGAAATATTTACACACTGCTTAAGTTTTTCTTACTGATAATTTGATTGGAAATTCTATTTTTTTTTTTACGGCAATGAGGGTTAAGTGATTTGCCCAGGATCACACAGCTACTAAGTGTCAAGTGTTTGAGGCTAGATTTGAATTCAGGTGCTCCTGAATCCAGGTCCAGGGCTTTATCCACTGCACCACCTAGATGCTCCTGGAAATTCTATTTTCAATGAATTTAATTTCATCCATAGAGAAATAACTTGTCTTCAATTGACAAACAAGATGTAATGCTTAGATAAGATTTTTTTCAAAGGAAATATTGATGTCCTAAGATCAAACCTGTTATCTTTGTGTATAAGTAAAACACTTTTACTTTTTATAATATTGAGAAGCTACATTTTTCTTTGTGCTTAATCTATTTAGCAAAGTGAGAATATAATTGTTTTACAGAAATGTTATAATTTGAATCTCCTTTTGTTCAGGTTCTTAGTCATAATAAAGTCAAGGCTAAAAGCAAAAAGAAGCCTTCCTTTACTCTTCCTTTAATGGTGAGCTCAGGTGCCAGTATTTCCTTGAAACTTCCCTGGTACCTCCTACTGAATGGAATTTAGAGGATTTTTTTTTCCCTCAAGTTGTCTTAATGTTCATTGAATGTAATTGAATTTTATCCCATTTCCTTCATGATGAACAAGGACTAGGAAAGAATCATAAAGAAAGCTACCTAAATAGGGTTATTGTCCAAGAAGATTTGATCTTTGGCTTATTCCTCTTATTTTTCCCTATTTCTTCACATTTTCATGCACTTTCATGTTGTAACCACTATTATGGGGCTGCCTACCTAGTCTTTATTTCCATATGTAATCTCTCTCCCAAGTCTCATATTTCTGGCTATCTGCTAGACACTTTTTTTACATGTGTAGTCATGCAAAACATAATTCCATATTAGTCATATTGTGGAAATAAAATGTAGACCAAAAAAAAACCCTCAAGAAAAATAAAGTAAAAAAAAAGTATGCTTCCATCAATGTATTCGAACACTGTCAGTTCTTTCTCTGGGGATGGACAGCATCCTTCATCACAAGGTCTTCAGAGTTAGAAGCTTTATTTAAACATGGAACCATAACTTCTGACAACATCTAAAACCAAACTCCTAATCATTCCAGTCAAAGTGGCTTCTTACCCTTAATTCAATAATTTAGGTAATGTAACCACTACTTTTTTTACATCCAAAGTGAACAAGCTTTAATTCCATTGGGCTCCTTCCTCTCTCTCATGCCCTATATCGAGTTATCATGTTTGATTCACCCTCTGATTTTTAATCATTATTTTAAAATTTATTATTAAATTTTATGTGTTTATACATTTTCTCCCACAACTGGATTATATAAGCTCTTTGGGTCAAAGGGATATAGCATATGCTTCTTGGTAGAGGAATTCTGAATTATGGGGAACCAATTTGGCAGGAAAGATTAGATTTAGACTGAGTGTCAATATATATTTTAATAAGCTGCATCTTGAATAGTCCATAAATTTTCTCTAAGTCTTTTTGTGAGTTGTCAAAAATTCCTCCTGTTTAGTGGATAGTATATTATATTTAGGTTCAGGTTCAAATCCTGCTTCAGATACTTATTAGCTAAGTAACTCTGGGTAAATTTCTTAACTTCTCTATGCCTCAGTTTTTTTCATTTGTGAAATGATGGTGTTGGTTTGCATGTCCTTTGTGGTCTTTTTTAGCTTTAAATCTATGATTCTATGATACTAGGGGTATCATGGTCTTTGTGTGCAATCCTCTCAGAGTTCAACATTAATATGGGTAATTGGCTCTATTTAGTGATGTTAGACTTTATAATTATCCTGGAATATAATTATATTCTTCTGGAATAAGTATATGTACATCTGGGTATTACTGGATTTGTCAATGTTGATAGACTATATAGACCTGGCAACAGACTTTATGTCTATTATAGGAAGACTAGCCCTGCTAAATATGGAATAGCTCATCACCAGAGGGTTGACCACCAGGGAATGACTTTTGGAAGGCCATAACAACTCATTAGATGACCTAACACAACATGGAATAATTGAAATCCTCATTGTTAGAAGGAGTAACCTCAGGATGAAGTTATACATGCTTAAGAATTAAAGCAAATACTGCTTATGGACTTCATCATCACTTGGTACTCAGAAATTTCTTTTCTATGAGATGTCCAAAATGCTATATTTCTATGCAATGTGCATAGTGGTAGTCAAAATATTTATTAAGTAATGGTTTTAATTAGTGCAAAATATACAGGTTGAGGGATATCAGCCAATTATATTTGTAGAGTACCTATGCTGTAAAAGTCATTATGGGGAATTACAAAGGAAATAGCAAAAAAAAAAAGTACTTCCCTTCAAATTGCTTATAATCTAATTGAGAGATGGGACAAAGCTATACGGAAAAGAAGTAAGAATACAACAACAAACTGATAAATACAATTCTGTATCTAAGTGTCAAAAACAAGAGTTATCAGGCCAGATATACTCCACTTTTTAAAATTGACAAATCGTCCTACTATTTTATAAATCAGTCTATTATAACATAGGTTAGCGTGTATAAAGTTACACAGAATCCAATCACTCTGAATGAATAATGATATAGGATTGTGTATGTGTCTGCTGAAATCAATAGAATATTCCTTCAGTAGCTTTTCATCTTCATCTGAATTAATATAATTCATGATCGTACTTTATATTATAAAACTCTGGGACAGGCTACATTAGAACCTCAGAAACCACCCAACATTATTCTCATCATAAATCATAATGGAGCTTTTATCATAGCTTCCAAGCTTATAGACTTAAAATTACTTTGATTCCCTCCTCTCCCTTTCCTCCTTTATCCTATCACAAACACGTATGTATTTATACACATATGTATGTACATATGTTTATAAACATACATATATCCACCCCTTGAATAAATGGTGACCTTATCAAGATAAACCTACCCTTTGAGGCTCAGTTTGAATCAGCATTCCAGTTTCTACACTAGCAACAGATTTCCACTTACAATGTTGCCTTAGGCTTGTGTTTTACAGTTCATTAGTTTACTTTATCTTTTCCCACAAGATACATAACAGTTCTGTGATGTTTTATGATAATATTAATGGATGTTTGCTGAGATCCTCATATTATAAGCTAGGCCAGATTTTTAAAATTCTAAGTCTGATTATGAGCTATTCATATTAAGATGATAACAAAACCTTCTATGTTATGTCCCACTCCTTCAGGGGTTTATGTAAATTCAGACTAAGGGTGATTAGATTCTGTATAATTAATTATTATTAACACATGCCATACTGTATTGGTTTGTAAAACAAAAAAGACAATTTGTGAATTCATCAATTTACAAACTGGGGCATATTTGCCCTGATAACTAGATCTGGTAATCTATACAGGGCTCCTCTTTCCTGGTGGACAAAATCTACAAAGGAGACAAAATTATTATTTAGAAAATTGGTTGATGACCACAGGATTAGAGAAGAGTGAGTTTGGTATTCTTTTTGAATGTATCCTTTTTTCCAAACCAGACTACTCCCACTTGTTGACAATCTATACAAAAGTGACCTACCTCCCACCTAAACCTGTCTGAATAGAATACAGTGGGCTGGAATTTACCTGGGGTAGATTATTTTACTTTTTAATCAGAACTAAACTTCCCAATTGGAAAGGGTCTGTAATAAGACTAAGGTGAAGGTTAAATCCAATCTCATCATTCAGAACCCTGTTCTGAATAACCTACAAGGTGCTAATTTCTGAATGAGGAAATAGAAATGGGAAAACCTTAATCTCAGTTAATAATTATTTATTAATATAAGAGAAAAATCATTTATTTCTATTTCAATTTTTAATTTTGATACAAATTTAAGATTCCTCAGCAAATACATTTCAATATATAACAAGAAAAATTATTGTAGAATTAACTTTGAATTATTCCATTACTTTGTTTTTAAGCTAACCATATTATATACACATACATACATATACATATATGTACACATACACATTTATAGAAACATAAAATTTCTTTTGCTTTCTTCATTCATTAGTTCATATATCTACATTTGCTTTTCTGAATTTTTCATAGTCATTGTTTCATACAATGTAAAAATGTTCCATTATGTTCATTTACTTTAGTTTGGTTACTTCCCAGTCCATAGGCCCCTACATAGCTTCTAGTTTTTTGCCACTATAAAAAGTGCTACAAATGTTTTGGTGTATATATGATTTTTCTGTCTTTGATTCCTTTGGAGTATATGCCTAGTAGCAAGACTGCTGAGCTAAAGGGTAGGAGCATTTTAGTCACTTTTTAGCATAATTACAAATTGCTTTCCAGAATCACTGGACCAGTTCACAGCTCCACAAAAAGTGTACACTAATTAGCTGTTAATTGGCAAATTTAAACTTCTCATTCTTAGTCTTCATTCTCCACTAAAGATCTAAGGAGACACTCTTAATGAGTCATAGGGACTCTGAGGAACAAATATGGCCTGGGATTATGAAGGACATAATCTGAGGTTAATCTTAAGGTACAAGGTGGAAAGGATAAAATGGGGAACAGAGGGGAAATGGGGCTTCTTTTGTTTGAGTAGGTGTGAGGGGGAAATGTTGGGCAGTTCCCCTGCACATAGACAAATAGTTTTGTTCTAAAGGTATTTTTTATACATTTATTTAGGAACTAGTTACTTTAGTTAGTTGGGGAAGCTAAATGGCACAGTAGAAAGAGCACTGGGATTAGAATCTTGAAGACTTATCTTCATGAATTCAAATCCTGCCTCAAATACTAGCTGTGTGATCCTAAGCAAGTCACTTAGCCTTGTTTGCCTCACTTGCTCATCTGTTAAAAAAAAAAAAAAAGGTGGAGAAGGAACTGGCAGACCACTCTAATACCTTTGCCAAGAAAATCTCAAATGGAAACACATAAAATCAGATGTAACTGAAATGATTGAACAACAGCAAAAGAATAGTTAGTTATTTTACATTCCCTGCTTCAGGATGAAGAGATTTGGGCTTTGTTGAAGGATTTTTATTTGTTCATTTGTTTTGCTTGTTTGAACTTCTCTGTAAAGTTATTGGGGAATTCAGCCAGTTCCAAACCCAGATTGATTTAAAATTAAGGAATTTATGGGTATATAGTAGAAGGGAAAAAAACAACATGTAGTCATTATTTTTATACAAAAATGTATTCAGGACATGTTGCCTCTACAAAGAGAATGAATGATCCTTGAGGGCAGAAACTATTTCATTTTAGGTTTTGTTTTTTTCTTGAGTGTCTAGAATATAGAGGTATTTAATAAATTTTAATTGAATTAAATCTAGCTTTTTCTTTCTGTAGGATTTGACATTATTTACCATGTCATTCAGGAAATGATTTTCTGTCCTCAAGGAGACCACTTGTAACTGATTCTTCTCCTACTGGTCTTACTTCTTCTTCTCCCAACCCCTTTCATCTTAGAGTATTCTTTTCCTTTTTAGAATATTCATGTGTTTCTTTATCAGAATCTCTCATTTGCCCCTAACACATTCTGTTCAGTCATTTTGTTAGTGGTGTCTGACTCCCCATGACCACACTTGGGGGTTTCCTTGGCAGAGATACTGCAGTGGTTTGCCATTTCCTTCTTGAGTTCATTTGACAGATGAGGAAACTTGGGAAAATAGGGTAAAGTGACTTGGCCAGGTTCAAATAGCTATTAAGTAAGTGTCTGAGACCAGATTTGAACTCAGGAAGATGAGTCTTCCTGACTCCAGGCCCAGCACTCTATCCACTGTGCCAATCTAGCTACACATTATATTTTATCTCACTTTATACTTCTCTTATATTTGTCATATCTCTTCTACTAGATCATAATTTGTTAAAAACAGCAATGGTGTTCCCCTTTCTTTGTATTCCCAACCCACATAACAGTGACTTGTACATAGCAATGACTTTTTAAAATTTAATAATTTATTTATTAAGCCCATTTATTTCTTTTTTTAAAAAATTAGAATTTTGTTTTCCCCAATTACACGTAAAAATAATTTTAACATCCATTTTTAAAACTTTGTGTTACTAATTCCCTTCCTCCCTCCCTGCCCATACCCCCTTAAGAATGTAAGCAATTCAATATAAGTTATAAATGTGAAGTAATGAAAAACATTTCTACATTAGTCCAGTTGTGAAAGAAAACATAAAAAATACTTAAGAAAAAGAAACTTAAAAAAAATATGATTCAATCTGTATTTAGACACCATCAGTTCTTTTGTTGGAGATGGATTGCATTTTTCAAAAGTCCTTTAGAGTTGTCTTGAATCATTGCATTGCTGAAAATAGTCAAGTCATTCACAGCTGATCATCTTGCAAAATTGCTGCTACTTTGTATATAGTACATCTTACTTTGCATCATCTCATGTAAGTCTTTTCAGGTTTTTTTCTGAGAGCATCCTGCTCATCATTTCTTATAGCACAATAATGTTACATCATAATCTCATACCACAATTTGTTCAGCCATTCCCCAATTGATCGGCATCTCCTTAATTTTGAATTCTTTGCACCAGAAAAGGGCTGCTATAAATATTTTTGCACATATAGGTCCTTTAACTTTTTAAAATCTGTTTTTGGATACTGGCATAGTAGTGGTATTGCTAGGTCAAAGAGAATGCAGGGTTTTATAGCCCTTTGGCCATAGTCCCAAATTGTTCTACAGAATGTTTTAATTAGTTTACAACTTCACCAATAGTTCATTAATGTGTCATTTTCCCCATATTCCCTACAACATTTGTTATTTTCCTCTGCTGTCTTATTATCTAATCAAATAGATATGATGTAGTAAACCAGAATTGTTTTGACTTACATCTTTCTAAAGAATAGTGAGTTAGAGCTTTTTTTTTTCATATGGTTCTAGAGAGCTTTAATTATTTCATCTAAAAACTGTTCATATATTTTGATCATTTATCCATTTTGTAATGGTTCTTATTTTACTAAATTTGATTCAGTTCTCTATGTGTTTGAGAAATGAGGCCTTTATCAGACCATTGCTTCAAAATTTTTTCACATTTACTATTTCTAACTGAATTTCCCTCCATCCTACTCCCTCACCATGCTATTCATTCTATTCTCCATTCCCTTTTGTCCTTCCCCTCCTCAAAGGTGTTCTGCTTCTGACTGCTCCCTCCCCCAATCTGCCCTCCCTTCTATCATCTTCTCCCCCCATCCCCTGTACCAACTACTTTCCTTGAGGGTAAGATAGATTACTATACCCAATTGACTGGTTATGTTATTCCCTCTTTGATCCAATTGTGATGACAGTTAAGGTTCATTCACTCCTTAGCATCTTCTCCATCTTCCCCTCCAATCCATAAGCTTTTTCTTGCTTTTTTATGTGAGATACTTTACCTCATTCCACCTCTCCCTTTCCTTTTCTCCCAGTGCATTCCTCTCTTACCCTTTAATTTTAATTTTTAAAGATATCATCCCTTCATATTCAACTCACACCTGTGCCCTCTCTCTAAATATACTTCATCTAGCCGCCCTAACAATGAGAAAGTTCTTATGAGTTATAAGTATCATCTTCCCATGTAGGAATATAAACAGTTTAACCTTTTAATATCCCTTATAATTTATTTTTCCTGTTTGCCTTTTTATGCTTCTCTAGCGTCTTGTATTTGAAAGTCAAATTTTCTATTCAGCTCAGGTCTTTTCATCGAGAATGCCTGAAAGTCCTTTTTCATTGAATTCTCATTTTATTCCCTGAAGAATTATACTCAGTTTCGCTGGGTAGGTGATTATTGGTTCTAAGCCCAGTTCCTTTGCCTTCTGGAGTATTATATTCCAAGTCCTCCAATTGTTTAATGTAGAAGCTGCTAAATCTTGTGTTATTCTGACTGTGGCTCCACAAGACTTGAATTATTTCTTTCTGGCTGCTTTCAGTATTTTCTCCTTGACCTGGGTGGGAGCTCTGGAATTTGGCAATAATAATCCTGGGAGTTTTCATTTTAGCATCTCTTTCAGAAGGTGATGGTGGATTTTTTCTATTTCTATTTTACCCTCTGCTTCTAGAATATCAGGGCAATTTTCCCTGACAATTTCTTAGAAGATGAAGTCTAGGTTCTTTTTTTGATCATGGATTTCAGGTAGTCCAATAATTTCAAGTTATCTTTCCTGTATCTATTTGCCAGGTCAGATATTTTTCCAATGAGATATTTCACGTTGTCTTCTATTTTTTTTCCATTCTTTTTGTTTTCCTTTATTGTTTCTTGATTTCTCATGAAGTCATTAGCTTCCATTTGCTCAATCCTAACTTTTAAGGAGTTATTTTCTTCAGAGAGATTTTCTACCTCCTTTTCCATTTGACCAGTTTGGCTTTTCAAGGCATTCTTTACCTCATTGGCTTTTTGTTCCTCTTTTACCATTTGACTTTATTCTGTTTTTAAGGTGTTATTTTCTCCAGTATTTTTGTGTCTCCTTTACCAAGCTGTTGACATTTTTTCATGATTTTCTTGCATTACTCTCATTTTTCTTTCCATTTCTTTCTTCTACCTCTCTTACTTTATTTTTTATTTTTATTTCTGTTTTTTTGGCAGGGCAATTGGGGTTAAGTGACTTGCCCAGGGTCACACAGCTAGTAAGTGTTAAGTGTCTGAGGCCAGATTTGAACTCAGGTACTCCTGAATCCAGGGCCGGTGCTCTATCCACTGTGCCATCTAGCTGCCCCTCTTACTTTATTTTCAAAGTCCTTTTTGATCCCTTCTATGGCCTGAGACCAATTTGTATTTTTCTTGAAAGCTTTGGATGAAGGAGCTTTGACTTTGTTATCTTTTTCTGAGTGTGTATTTTGATCTTCCTTGTCACCATAGAAACTTTCTATGATCAGCATTTTTTTCTGTTTGCTTCTTTCCCCAGCCTATTTTTTGACTATTGACTCTTTGTTAAAGTGGAGCACTGCTTCCAGGGTGGAAGGTGCACTGTCCCAATCTTCAGGGGGTTTGTACAGCTGTTTCCTGAGTTACTTCTAGGAATGTATAAGTTTTTAGTTCTTACAAGGTGATATGATTTAAGGAGAGGTGTATTTACTACTCTTATAGCCTGTGTTCTGGTCTGTAAGCAACCAGAGGCCTGCTTTTCTTTCTTGGAACTATGAACAGAGTCCCATTCCACTGTTTCTGCAAGCTCTTGTGTGCTTGTGCTCTCCCCAACGTGGGACCTCCCCCCAAAACCATGACCAGGATCAGAGTATGGGCAAAACAACAAAATAATGCTTCAGTGCTAGCAAAGAGATCCCTGTAATCTCCTTCTGGCCACTTGTTTGATCCCCTTACTGTCTGTGGGCTAAGTTCCAGAAGCAGTTACTGTCATTGTTGATTCAGAAACTCCCAAGTCCAACTCCTGGTTTTCTGTGGCTGTGGCTGGGTCTGTGCTTTGGCTTGGTCTGTGCAGCCTGGTCTTGCACTGATGTGGCCTGCCCTGGGCTGCACTCCACTCTCACCCTGATACAGCAGACCTTTCCTGCCAATCTTCTAAATTGTCTTTGGCTGGAAAATTAGGTCACCCAAGCTTTTTGTGGGTTCTGCTGCTCTAGGAATTTTCTTATAGCATTATTTTGAAGGTATTTGGAAGAGTCTTGGAGAGAGCTCAAGCAAGTTGCTGTCTTTCCTCCACCAACTTGCCCCATTTATTTTGCTAATTAATTGTGAAGTTTTGCCAACTAGATAGTAGTTAAGGAAAAAAAAACACCTTTCTGGAGCTTGGGCATTAAGCATGTAGAATGAGATGGAAAACAGAGACCTGATTATGTATTAAATGGATATTTAAATATTTACAAAAAACAGCAATCACTTAATAAATATTTGTTGAAATGAATAAATTGCATTGGGTCCCTCCTGGAAAGATTTCTATAGATAGTTAATTAATAATTTATTTATTAATGCATTAAACAAGTATCTATTAAGCATCTATAACATGCCAGTCCTTTCCCTCAAGGAGTTTTTGTTCTATTTAGGGGAAGCAAAAAAACACATATAAGTAAAAACAAAATAAATATGAATTAAATTTAAAAGTCAATTTCTATGATTGTTGCATACAAAGAATGGCATTAGCCTTTATTTGCATCTATTTCATGGTCTTGAAATTAAAATTAATTCTAATGATTGCAACAAAAATTCTGATTATAAAAAACCTTAAATCAAATTGAAATATGGCACCTCATATTCCTTAGTTATATTCAGCAAATCCAATAGTGCTTCCATTAGATGAAAGTTAATGAAACATATTTGTATCCATAATAGATAATTAAAGTGGTTTGAAATTGCTAATTACTTCATATGGTCTCACCTCATATGTCTTACTTTATCATTCACCCCCTATTGTTAGCTTGATTTGGGTCACATATGACATTAATAGAAATGGTGTTATTTAAGTGAAATTGGTTACTCCCTACCTTCATTGTCCCCTGTAGCTATGTTAGGGCATGGGCATTTCCATTACAACAATGAAATTTGAATCTATTAGTATTGATATGATGACTGTCTATGTCTATAAATAGTTAAACCCTCAGAAGCTAAATGACAAAGACAGGAAATCTAAAGGAAACAAAAAAAAGAAAGAAAGAAAAAACCTAAATGCTTTACTTTTTAAATTCTTTACAACATAAAATACCAGCACCTGCAGTTTTTCACCTGTCACTGTTATATGGTATAGAACTCATTTTCCCATAAAATTTTTATAAGATTATCTTCCATTCAGAAAAATAATTTTCAGTTAATAGTCAAGGGATCAAAAATTATTGTGTAATTTTGTGAAAGTAATCTAGCCTGTTCTCCAACTAATATTCAATTCTGGGCCCTATTCAATGTCCATCTTCAGTGTCTGATCATAATAGTTGGCAAAGAACTTCAGTGTTTTCAAAGCATTTTGTTAATATTATCTCATTTGTTCTTCATAACAAATGTGAGCAGTAGGTGCTTTTGATCCCCATTTTATAAATGAGGAAATTGAGGCTCAGAGGGTTAAGTGACACATCCAAAGTTACATAACTAGTATTGTCTGAGACCAAATTTGAACTCAGGCCTTCCTGACTCCCAAGTCTAGCACTCTATCCACCATACCACCTAGTTGCTAGAATACGTGTTAATGGGTTGACTCTGTGGATTGACCTTCCAAATATTCTGGACAATAGGTATTCTTTATTCATTAGATTTTTAGCATGTGTAGTTAGACTGACCTCTTACAAGTGATTATGAATCTCACTTAGGAAGCTTTGCAATATTTAAAAATTGTTATAATCATCATGTCATTATGACACAGAAACATCTTAAAGATGATCTCATGTACAAGGAGTTTCTCTATTTTTTGGATTATGTTCTGGATTCCATCCCTGAAAATGACCAACACCGTTAACAATCAGATATTTCCATATTTTTTTTATTTGGTTTATTCAAATAACCAGAGGATCAACAAAGTTATTTATAATTTTGTATCTTTTAATGAGCCTTGTATTATTTTTAATATAATGTTTTTAATAAAAGTAGCACAATAGTTTTAATGAAGAGAGAGGCCTCACAATTAAGAACCAGGGAGACCTGAGTTCAATTTTTACCCCAGATACATACTCCATGACCTTAAGAAAATCTCTTAAATTCTCTAAGATTAACATTAAGCTCTCTAAGATTAAAATCACAGAGAAAGTATCAAGCTGCATTGATAGAAGTTCCTGACTAGGAAGTACTTACCACTGGAGAAATCACAGATCCAGCTCAAGGCCTACAACAAAATTGTTGAACATCATCAACAACTTTCAATGACCCCCAAATTCTTTTTGATACTAAAATCCATCTGCATTTTTCTGGTGATGCTATATGAGTACAAAATAGTCTCTCAAGAATTAAAGTGGTAGTTAATCCCATGAGCCATGGAGAGGTTCATGGAGGGTCTTATTATACTATAATATATCAGCAGCAAAGAACTATACATAAGAAGTTATATAAAAGATACTAAGAAGAGTATGTATCTAGTCAAATACCTCATTTCACCAAAAAGAAAAATGAAGCCCAAAATGACTCAGTCCAGTTGAAATTGCAGTTAGAAAGACATAAACTAGATTTCAGGTCTCCTGACCTGGGGCCAGCATACTCTCTATTACTATCTCCTTCCTTTAGGAGATAGTCCCCTTCTCTTAACAAGGAGATCCAAAATGAATTATGCTTTTTTAGCAGTTGATAAATATTATAATATAAATATATTTATTGATGGGAAAATTATTAAAATTTTCAAGGTAAAAGAACATCAAAACAGATTATTCCAAATATTTTCAATGGACTAGTCACACATATCAACAGCCTCAGTCACATCATAACTATATTATTGCTTCTGTTTCAAACATGTCTTATAAAATCAACATTCCAGTGAATATAATTCAAAAACCTCAAACCTTGTTCCTCACCACTATTCTGTGTCTCTAGGTCTTACCCTCTGCACATATCCAAAATTCTAGAAGGCATTTTTAAAGAGGTGGTTAGTGATCATATGGAAAAAAAATGTTGGTTATTTATGATGTTACCTAAAACAGCTCCTTCATACAAAAAATAAGTGTATTTCCTTTTATGTCACAGTAAACTAGTAAATCAGTTTGGAATGCTGTAGCAAAGCTGATAAAGAGAATTTCTCATGCTGTTCTTGTGGAAAAGATGGATCAATGTGGGCAAGATTACAGTAACATTATGTATTCAAAGATAGTTGAATGAATAGACCCCTAAACTAGTTATTGATCATTCATTGTTGACTTGGCAAGACTCCAGGTACCCTAATCTATTGAACATGTTTATCATTGGCTTGAGAAAAGAAATAGATGCTATGCTGATCAAGTTTATCAGTGACACATAGCTGAGAGGGGCATTCAAGATAGGGTTAGAATTCAATCAAATCTTAATTGTCTAGTAAATTCTGCTGAATCAAATAAGATAAATAATATCTTACACTTACCTTTAAAAATGCACTTTACAAGTCCAAGATGAGGGAGCTATGACTAGAGAGTATTTCCTCTGAGCTTATTATGGGATACAGTATCAATATCGACAAAAATATGATGAGGAAATCTAAAAAGTTAATGCTAGCTTTGACTATCAAGAAAAACATAGTATATAGGACCAGGACTAGGATAGGTGAAATGAACTTATATCCAGCCCTGATTAGAATATATCTAGAGTCCTGGAGTCAATTCTGGGTGCCATTTTGGGGGAAGGGCATGGTGAGTATCCAGAAGAAAGTAACTAAGATGATGAATGGCCTTGAGTTTAAAACTGTCTGAGGGAACCAGAGATGTTAAATCTGATAACAGAATATGATTTAGGGAGATTTTCAGAGATACATGGAATGTCAAGAGGAAAAGGGAATAGACTTGTTCTGCTTGACTGCAGAGGGTAGTTACTAGGTAAGAATTATGTGGGAAATTTAATCTTCATATGAGCAAAAGCTTCCTAAAAGTTAGAGAACTGGGCAGCTTTAAGGTGGTGGTGGTGGGGAAGGTTAGGAGGTTCTTCCTCATTAGAGTTCTTCAATGAAAAACTAACTAGTCACTTGTACAGTATATTGTAAAAATTGTTTCTTGTTCAATTATACTTTGGATTGGATTACCTGATAGATTCCTGAAGGGCCCTTTCAACCCTGAGATTTCTGATTCTGCGTTCTGTCTCTACTGTGTTGTTGCTGTTGGTGGTGGTGGTGGTATGTGTGTGTATATGTTGGGGGAAGGATGTTGGTCTTAGTGGATTTGAGTTGAATCTATGATTTTTATGGTGTAAGGAACTGCCAGGTAAAGTCTCTTTTTGAATGTAGAGCATCTTCAGTATTGGAGCTTAGAGCCTTCAATTGGTACCTAGAGGACTTAGAGGTTAAGTGATTTGTTCAGTTAGTATGTGTCAAAGGGGAAATTTAAACCTAGATTCTCAGACTCAGAGAAGGAGTCTCTTTCTTCCCTGTGGCATTGCCTACATGGTAGTAATATTTGGAGAGAGATATCATAAATCTTGAAGAAATTGAGGTCCAGAAAAATTATGTTACTTGTCAAAGGAGGTTCAGGTAGTAAGTATCAAAAGCATGGTTTGAATGGACTAAGAAAGTGATCTCTGGGTCCCTAAGAAATCCATTATTAATAGTTATTTTCTCACAAATCACATATATAAATCTTAAGAAAATATTGAATGTGTTTTATTTATGATTTCTCCAATGTAATCACTGATCTGTAAGATGAATATATTTAAACCAATAAAAAAGCCTCAGTGAGATTATGCTATTTACAAAAAAAGTTTTGTTTTTTTTCCACAAAGCCTGCCCAAAGGATATTAAGTGGAAGTCCATGTAGGCATGTCCATTCAATATATTCAATAATTTCCTTTTTCTTTCTGAAATTTATTGCACAGATTTTCACCAAGCCATAAATCAAGTATTTTAGGACCTTGTAAGAATTTAGCCCCACTCAATCTTTCACTTCTTCAGCTGAAATGAATCGTGGAGAATTCTTGTATTATCTTTTGGCTTATATGTTGTCATGTACCATGGTTGTCAAACAAAACTGTCTACCTATGACAATGCATCTACAAATATAATGCTTCAGTTATTGAGTGTTGGTGAAGAGGGTCAGCTATCATTTTTTACTATAGTTATGAGACCAATACCTTCTTTTTCTCTAACTCAAAAACTATTACTTATCTCTAGTTTTATGTACTTTCCTAACTATGTGTTTTCATGTTATTGTTACTGATCTTAAAACCCTTTTTATCAATCCATCAAAAAACATTTCTTAACCACTTAGTATGTGACAGGCATTGTGCTAAGTGCTTAGGATCCAAAGAAAGACAGAAACAAGGTTCCTGCCCTCTCGGTTTAATTGTTGTTTAATTCTCACAGTGAAACTGACATACCTAAGGTAGATCCTGTAAGATAACAAAGAGAATGTGGTTGCCTTGATGGAGATTGAAGAAACTAATACTACTTGATAATCCTTAGGAAAATGCATAAACTTCTTACATTGAATCACTGAATGCTGATCTACTTCTGGTTTTCCTGAACTCTTAAGATACATATTCCTGCATCCAAATAAGACTAGCCTTAGCTGGATGACTGGCTGCAATTTGTAGAAATTCTATGGAGTTGTTATATCAAAACCTTGCACTTCATCTATTTTAAAGGACTTTTATGCATTCCCTGGCCCCAAACAACACACCACAAAAATGAAGCTAAAGTGCGGGTTCCTAATGAAGACTACTACTGTTTTGGGGGTTCTTTGCTCTTATCTTTGTGCTGTGTTCCATATTTTCATCTGGAAAACAGGATTCAAGGGATCAGTGCATCTTCCCTAATGTATTTTGTGATAACTTTTGGACCTCAAGCATAAAAGCAGAAACTCTCAAATTACCATTCTTTTGGCCACCAAGGAAAAGTGAAAGATTTGAAAAATGTATGCACCTTGATTATGTGTCATAGAATTGAATTGACAATCTTTCAAACACCAAATATGGTGTTGCCAGGCCTCAATGTTAAGGATAATGAACTCTCTTTCTTTGAGTGGCCAATAACATTTTGAAATCATTCTGATGATGAAATTAGAAACTATAGCATAACTTACCCTTTTGTGAAATTCTTATCAAATTAATTGTACCCTTTACTTTTTTTATTTTAAGACTTAACTAAAAATAATGGCTAATAATGTTACTTTTAAATGGAAAAAGGTTATGAAGCACACCTTCTGCCCTTTCACTCGATCTTTAAAGCCCTCATGAAGGCTAACTTGCTGGTCTAAGAAATCTTTCTTGTCTTTTTTCTGCCCTTTTCTGAATTTTTAAAAGCTAAAATCAAGTGTTTTTAGGGAAAAACACTTACATTTAATCTATGGTCTGCAAAATTTGTGGTCTCTGTCTGTGTATTTACGTCTCAACATAATTCCATGTCTTTTCTTCTGTTTCCTCCACATCTTAAACCAAATCCATCAAAGAGATAATATTTTATAGCAAATGTTTCTAGCACGAAGTTGACATTAACAAAAAATTTAATCCAAATAATGTTCATAATTATTAAATATATGTGACAATATTGACTCATTCAGAAATTTTGCCAAGACGATGTTATATAAAGAACCCTAAATGAGGTTTCTTCCTGCTCTGAGACCCTGCGATTTTGACATCACATCTAATCCCTTCAAGTAAGGTCTGAGCTTTAGTTTTGGTTGTTTGGTTGTTTTTCTAGTAGCAGGGATGACTGTGTACTTTTTCAACTCCAATTGTTTTAATTAATGCATGAAAATGGGTTTACAGAAACATACTTTCATAGTTCAGCAATATAAATACCTTCCATATTGTGTACCTTGTCCCTGAGAAGCCTAAAAAGCAGTGTTATAACGCTATCCCTTAAGCTAGCCCAAAGCAGTTTTTATACAGAAACAGCTAGAAATGAACTTTATTTTACCTCTCAAGGAAATATAGGATTTACCTTTACATCTTTGTTGTCCTTTTTCTAAAGCACAGATTCTAAAATTGAACATATTTTTAACACTATCCAGTTAATTGGCTCTTTGATGCAGCCTGGCTGTGTTGATGAGACTTTAAATTGCTGCTGCCTCCCCCTATAGCAATCCTAGAAGGGGTTTTTGTCAGGACTGGGTGATGGTACCTCATCACTGTCTATTGTTCTCAGGAAATCACCCAGCCTTCCTTCTAAGTGATAATCTCCAGAGATCATCACCTTGTCTGTTAACTCTTCTCAATGGGGAACTTGCTTCCTGTTTCAGTTGAATATAATTTTAGAATCTGAGAATCAGAGACACACAAGATAACCTAAGGATCATCCAGTCCAAACCTTTTATTGCAGCCAACAGACTGAGCCCTGGCAAGATTGAAGTTTGGTTATGATCTCAGAGCCAGTTAGTGGTGAATCTGAAATTAGAGCCTACATCTCCTATCTATACTTCTGGCCTTCCTCTAAGGCAGGGATTGTTTGCATTTTTGTCTTTATAGGCTCAGTACCTTAAGAAGAAATAGGCACTTTGTAAATTTCTAGTTGACTGAATAATTCTAGATAGGTACTGTTTTGACTATGGTAGAGTAGACACCCTGGAGAAAGATTAAGGCCTACTTCCTGCATAGTAGAAGTGGGTCTTCCATCAGAGGACCATAAAAACATCTAGCCAGATCTGAAGAAAAATCCAGGAACTTGTATTTCTTAATACAGTGCCTGGCATATAGTAGGAACTTAATAAAAATTCTGCATTAAGATTTCAAATGGAGGGGCAGCTAGGTGGTGCAGTAGATAAAGCACTGGCCCTGGATTCAGGAAGACCTGAGTTCAAATCCAGTCTTAGACACTTGACACTTACTGGCTGTGTGACCTTGGGCAAGTCACTTAACCCTCATTGCCCTGGAAAAAAAAAAAAAGATTTCTAATGGAGATGGGATTTTGTTTAAGTGTCTGATAGCATGTATTCCTAGCACCAAAATGTGAATGGATTAATTTGGCTTCTTGTATACTAAAAGAGGGATGAAGTTATACTTAGGCAGCTAGTTGCCTTAGTGAACGGAACGTTGTATTTCAACTCAGGAAGACCTAAGTTTGAATCATTTTTCAAACACTTACTAGCTGTGTAACCCTGGCCAAGTCACTGATCCTCTCTCAGTCAGTTTCTATAGTGTAAATAATAGTACCTACCTCACAGGATTTTTGTTTGATAACTGCAATAGCCTGCTGGTAGTTCTGCCTGCTTTAAGTCTCTTCCCATTCCAATTCAGTCTCCATCCAGGCATAAGTGAATTCCCTAAAATAGATATCTGATTGTGTCAAGCTCCCTCCAAATCCCCCATTCAATAAACTCCAGTTTCATTCTATAGCCTCTAGGAACAAATGCAAAAAGTCCTGGGATTCAAAACGCTTCCTAAACTAGTCCCTCTTACCTTTCTGGTATCCTTATACCTTATTGCCTAAAAGTATTCTTCTATTCAGCAACACCAGCCTCCTGCCCGTTCCACAAACAAGACACTCCATCTCTCATCTCCAAGTATTCTCTCCAACCGTCCTCCATGCCTAGAATGCTCTTCCTCCTTCATTCTGACTGCTAACCTCCCCAGCTTCCTTTTAAGTCCCAACTAAAACCCTACCTTCTAAAGGAAGCTTTACCTAACTCCTCTAATTCCAGTGCTTTCCCTCTTTTAATTATTCCCTTTTTATCCTGTATATAAACTGGGGTTTGTTAATATGTATTTGTTTGTATGTTCTCTCCCCCATTATCTTGTGAGCTTGTAGAGGCAGGGACTGTCTTCTACCTTTTTGTATCTCTAGGGCTTCACACAGTGGCTGACACATAGTTGGCATTTAAAAAGTGTTTATCAAACTAAATTGAGAAATTTGAAGTCAAATGAGACAATATACATAAAACACTTTGAAAATCTTACTGCACTATAGAAATGTTAATTATTATTATACTTATTATTACAATTATTTCTAAGTGTTTATACTAGCTCTGTACAAAAGAGTCCCTTAGAGCTTAAATGTATCAGATCAGACTAAATGTATTTTCCTAAAACTTAGATAAAATTGTTACAATGAATTTGTATTCCTCTCTCACAGCATACAAATAACACTCAATTTGAAAGTGATCCATTTTATAGTTTTCCAGGGTATGTTTTTGCCACAAAACTGTACTATATTATTTTCATAAAGAGGGTCTTCTATGACACATGCAGTAATCAGATTTTTGTTCATTGAAGACAAGTTCATACATTATTTTCCATCACAATATTATATAACCAGCATCCTTGAAAAAATCTCTTACTGAAAGTGACAAAACGTGATCAGGCATAGAAATCTAAATACCTTGATTCTTTTATGAGAACCAATGTTATTCATCCTGTATCTTTGCAAATTCAATTGACCAAAAAGAAAAAAAAATGTGAAATAGTTTCATATTTCTTCTCAGTACATGCATAATTCTATTTTGAATATGTATTCCTGGTAAGCATGTCAGATAGACAATAAACATTTATTAAGCACCTACTATATGCCAGGCACTGGGGATACAAGGAAAGGAAAAAACAAAACACAGTTTCTGCCCTCAAACTCACATTCCAATGTGGGAGACAACATTCAAACAAATTTGTACAAAGCTATATACAGGTGAAATGGGAAAGAATCAATAGGAAAAATAGCACTAGAACTAAGAGGGATTGGCAAAATGTTATAGAATGATGAACTTTAGCTGGAACTTGTAAGAAGCCAGGAAAGCCAAAGGCAGGGATAAGAAGGGCAAACATTCCAGGCATGAGGTATAATCAGTGAAAATCCCTGGAGATGAGATGGAGGGTCTAATTCAAATAATAACAAAGAGGCTAGTGTCATTAGATCATAGAATATGTGGTAGAGAGAAAGATATAAGCAGACTAGAAAAGTACGTGGAGGCTAGTTTACGCAGGGCTTCAAACTCCAAACAGAATATGTTGTATTTGAACCTAAAGACAATGATCCAAGACAATCCCAAAGGACTATTGATAAAACATACTATCCACCTACAAAGAAAGAACTGATATTGGTGGAACACAGACTGAAGCATGCTATTTTTTACTTTCTTTCATTTTTTTTCCTTTTATTCAAATTTTCTTAGACAAAATGACAAATATGGTAATGTTTTACATAATCATATATAAAGCCATATCTAATTGCTTATGGCCTCAGGGATAAAGGAGAGGAGGAAGGCAAGGAATAATAAAAATTGGAACCCAAAACTATAAATAACAATGTTTATTACTTGAAAATAAATAAATGAATGAACGGATGGATAAATGGATGGGTGGATGGATGGATGGATAGATGAATGAATAAACAAATGAATGAATAGTTAAAGAAATAAATGAGTGGATGAGTAAATAAGTAAAAAAATAGATACATACGTAGATGGATAAATAAATAAATAAATGGATGAATAAATTTTAAAAAATAAAAGAAAGCCAGTGGAGTTTATTGAGTAGGTAGGTGTTAATTGTGCTTTAGGACTTGCAGTTAAAGAAAATCACTTTGGTCACAGAATGGGAGGTGGATTGGAGTGGGGAGATATTTGAAGTAGGCAGACTAAACTGATTAATCTCTTGCAATTAGATATTTATTGGAATTGAAAGCCTGAAAAGCATCAGCAAAAAGGCTCTCCTCAAGCTGCAGAAATGCCACTGTGAATTTAGTCATCACAAATGCTTTTGTGTGAACTTACTTCAGTGCTTCAAAATCTAGGACTTCATTGGTATGTATAATCCCTGGATAAACAAAGATAACATAACCACTTTTGCTCTTATTCAGTCAACAAACACATTAAATGAATACTTTCTCCAGTTGTTATTGTCTTAGATTATGGCAATTTTAGTGCAACAGAATGAGGCAGGCATATCGCTATCACATCATGACCACAAAAGAAATTTAATGTGATAAACCATCTATAACAGTAGCTCTAAACTTCTTTTGTGCCATGGACACTTTCTCCAAAAAAAGAAATAATGTGTGTGTGTGTGTGTGTGTGTATATATATATATATATATATATATATATATATATATATATATATATATATATATATATATATATAATTTTTTTAAGTTGTCAAGGTGGATCCAAGATAGCAGCATACAGACTGGGATCTAGCTCAACTCTCCTAACATTCCACTCCAAGCAACTTTAAAATAACACTTTACATGAAATTTTGGAGCAGCAGAGCCAGCAAAAGATTAGAGGGAGGGGCAGCTAGATGGCGTAGTAGATAGAGCACCGGCCCTGGAGTCAGGAGTACCTGAGTTCAAATCCGGCCTCAGACACTTAATACTTACTAGCTGTGTGACCCTGGGCAAGTCACTTAACCACAATTGCCTCACTAAAAAAAAAAAAATTAGAGGGAGAAA
The DNA here is from genome assembly GCF_019393635.1 of Dromiciops gliroides. Classification (NCBI taxonomy): domain Eukaryota; kingdom Metazoa; phylum Chordata; class Mammalia; order Microbiotheria; family Microbiotheriidae; genus Dromiciops; species Dromiciops gliroides. The sequence goes on from NC_057863.1 coordinate 519,359,153, forward strand.
TTTTGGAGGCACATAGGAGAGATCTGTAACACCTGGATGATCTCAGGCCCAGAGTATGGCAGAAGCACCAGTGGTGGACCATGGAAGCAATTGCAACAACAGCAGTAGCAACAGCAACTTCAGGAGCTCTCAAATCGGCAACTATAAGAGAGTCAGACACCTGGTCAGTAGGATATTACAGGGGAAATTTTGCTGGCAATGGGTGCAGCTAGCACTGATTGGCAACTCTATTGCTCATATGCGATTCTAGGTCACAGTTCTAAGTCATAATTCCAGGGCAGAGAGGAACACTAGTACTTGCAGCCATAGAAAAGCAGGGGCTTTTCCTGGGTAAAAACCATAAAAGACCAGAAGATTAGTGAAGAGATGTCTCCTCAAATCACACCAGCTTAGAAGCACCAAAAACTTGCAGAAGCCTAGAACTAATTCTGAAAACAACAGCATGAAAAAGCCTGAATCTTGTCACAGTGCCTCCCCACCACCAAGTAAACAGTGCCCGTTGTTGTTATTGTTTGTCATTCATTCATGAAGAGAACCATGACATTGGAATGATGTCATGACTTGCATTGAATTGGATTTAAGTGAAGGAGGGCTGCCCAAGGTCACCAAACTCACTCTCTCCTCCAAAGCCAGTGGCAAGATATAGATCATGATGACTAGAGATGGTCCCAGATGTTTAAAGCTAGTGGGGTTGTGACTTGCCCAGAGTCACATAGCTAGTAAGTATCTGAGGTGAGATTTTAACTCAGGGCCTCCTGACTTCAGGGCAAGTGCTCTATATACTACACCACCTAGCTGCCCTTTAAACAGTGCCCAACTTTAACATAAAATCCCAAAACAAGAAATATGCTTGAAAAAATGAGCAAACAACAATAACAACAACAACAAAAAAAACTTGACCATAATGTGCCACACCAAGGGTAAGGAAAACCAAGACATAAACTTAAAAGAAAATGACAATGTCGAACAGCTATAAGTAAAGCCTCAAAGAAAAATGCCAATTGGACCCAAAGCCATGAAGAATACTTAGAAACATTGAAGAAAAAATTAAGAATGATAGTGGCAAATTTTGGAAAAGAAATTAAAATGATTCAAGAAAATTATGAAAAGAGAATGAACATCTTGGTAAAATAAAAGTCACCACATGACTAATGTAGAAATGTTTTGAATGACTGCACATATCTCAAATTGATTTCCTTCTGAATGAGAATGGGATGGAATGGGAGGGGGGAGAGAATTTGGAACTAAAAGTTTTGGGAATGTATGTCAGAAGTTGTTTTTGCATATAATTGAGGAAAATAAAATACTAAATTTTTAAAAATGAATTAAAGAGACACCAAAAAATAGTGATAAAAGTAACACCTTAAAAACAGAATTGACCTAATGCTAAAAGAGACACAAAAATTCACTGAAGAAAAGAACTCCTTAAAAAGCAAAATTGTCCAAACAAAAAAGGTATATAAAATTTCACTAAAAAAAAAATCCTTAAAAATTAGAATTGGGGACATAGAGCCAAGATGGTAGAGAAAAAGGCAGTGAATAGCCTGAATTCTCCCCAAATCCCTTTAAATAGTGCCATAAAAATAATTCCTGGAGCAGAAGAACTCACAAAAGAAAAGTGGAAAATAATTTTCCAGGCAAAGACAACTAAGAAAGGGTATGGGATCTGTCTTACCCAATATGGAAATAGGAAGGAAAAAGAATGAGATGTGGAGGTGGTAGGGAAAAAAAAGTGAAGGTGGATTAAAGAAGGTAGTGGCCAGAAGCAAAATAGACTTTTGAGGAGGAACAGGATAAAAAGCAAGAAAGAAGGTTAAACAGAAGAAAATAGGTTGGAGAGAAGTACACATTAGTATTCCCAACTAAATGTGAATGGAATGAGCTCACCCATAACATAGAAGGAGATAAGAAAATGAACTAGAAACTAAAATCCAAAAATATATTGGTTCCAGGAGACATACTTAAAACAGAAAGACACACACAGAGCTAAAATAAAGGACTGGAGCAGAATTGATTATGTTTCAGCTGAAGTTAAAAAAAAAAAAGGTAGCAGTAATGATTGTGGTCTCAAACAAAGTAAAAGAAAAATATACCTAATTCAAATAGATAATCAAGGAAACTACATCTTGCTAAAAGGTACCGTAGACATTGAGGTAATTATCAAAAAATGGTACAACAATTTTCTTTGATAAAATCTCATTTCCCAAATATATAGGGAAATGTTTTTGTTGTTTTTGTTCTGTCATTTCAGGCATATCCAACCCTTTTTTACCTCACTTTAGATTTTCTTGGCAAAGATGCTGAAATGGTTTGTCATTTCCTTCTCCAACTTATTTTACAGTTGAGGAAACTGAGGCAAATAGGGTTGACTTCTCCAGGTCACTTAAGTAACTGTCTGAGACCAGATTTGAACTTAGGTAGATGGGTCTTCCTGACTCTAAGCCTGGCCTGACTAGCTGTACATAGAGAACTGAGTCAAATTTCTAAAAATAAGAACCATTTCCCAGTTGATAAATGGTCAAGGGATATAAATATGCAGTTTTCAGAATAAAAAAAACTCAAAGCTATTTACAGTCATATGAAAAAAAAATGCTCTATTTAGAGAAAGGCAAATTAAAACGTCTCTGGGGTACCACCTTATACCTCTAAGAAATGACAAATGCTGGAGGCGATAAGGCAAAATGATATGCACAGTTCTATAGCCCTTTGGCCATAGTTCCAAATTGCTCTCCAGAGTGGTTGGATCTTTCTACAACTTCACCAACAGTGAATAGCATCCTAGCTTTCCCATATCCACTCCAACATCCAATATTTTCCTTTTTTGTTATATTTGCCATTCTGATAGGTGTGAGGTGATCCCTTGGAATTGTTTTAATTTTCATTTCTCTTATTAATAGTCATCTATACCATTTTTCCATATGATTATATATAGCTTTGATTTCTTCATCTAAAAACTGCTTGTTCATATCCTTTGACCATTTATCAATTGTTGATGGAGCAGTGAACTGCTCCAACCATTCTGGAGAACAATCTGGAACTATGCCCAAAGGGCTATGAAACTGTATTTATCCTTTAATCCTGCAATATCACTACTAGGTCTGTATCACAAAGAGATCAAAGGAAAAGGAAAAGGACTTATATGTACAAAAATATTTATAGCAGCTCTTTTTATCGAGGCAAAGAATTGGAAATTGTGCTCATCAGTTGGGGAATGGCTGAAGAAGTTGTGGGATATGATTGTAATGAAGTACTGTTTTGCTGTGGGAAATGATGATGGTGCATAGTTTCAGAAAAACATGGCAAAAACATGGCATGCATGAACTGATGCAGAGTGAAGTAAGAAGAACCAGCACAGTACCAGCAATGTTGTAACAATATTCAACTGTTGGAACAATATTCAATATTCAATGTTGTAACAATATTGGCTACTCTGATCAATACAATGATCCAATACAAACCCAAATTACTCATGGTGAAAAAATGCTATCCACCTCCAAAGATAATTGACAACTCTGAGTGCAAATCGAAGTACAATTTTCTTGCTTTTTTTTTTTTTGCTTAGTTTTGTGATATGGCTAATATGGAAATATGCTTTGCACGATTTCACATTTATAATTGATACCATTTTGCTTGCCTTTTCAGTTGGTAAGGAAGGATTTGCAGGCAGGGAAAGAATCTAGAACTCAAAATTTTAAAAGAATGTTATGAATAAATAAAAAAATAAAATTTTAAAAACTAAAATGTTCTCAGCCTCATCCTAAAAATCCCTGATCTGGATAATACTCACTTCATCCCTTCATATTTTCTCATCCTCCACCCAATCTATGGTGACTTCTTGGCTTTGCATCATTGTTTCAAAAAGTTTTCCTACTTTCTGCCTAGATCTGGGTCTTTGTTACCTAGAGAACTCTGGCTTGGCCTGGCCTTGCAAGTTGGGGGGGGTGGGGATGTGTTGGGGGGAACAGGAGAAATGAATTCATCTCTGCCAATAAACAATTAACTGGGCCCAAAGGGAAGAATTCTTCTCCTGGGTAAAGTGCATATCATCCAAGTTATAATCAGAGGGAATAAGTAAAGAGTAAGCAGGATGCCATACATTGCTTGTCAAACCAGAATTCATGAAATGAAAAAAAAAAAACAATCAATCAAGAAATATTTATTAAGCTCTTACTACATGTGATACCATACTCCCAATCCCTCAAGCTTACCACCTAGAAGTTGTTATATTTGACTTTTCACTAATCTCTCATCCAACAAGGTTTGTCAATTTCATCTTTGCATCATTTCTTGATTACAACCCCTTATCTCTCTCTTCTGCTATTACCACCACCCTGCTTCAGGCCCCATCACCTCACACTTGAATTATTGCAATAGCCTGCAGGTGGGTCTGAATACCTCATATCTCTACTCCAAACCATCCCCCATTAAGCCACCAAAGTGATAGTCCGAAATTGTAGGTCTGACCTTACCACTCCCCTACTTAATAAACTCCAGTGATTCCCTATTGTCTGCAGGATCAAATATACAATCCTCTATTTTTTGCTCAATGCCCTTCATAATATACCCCTACAACTCCCTTTCTAATCTTTATATACCTTACTCCCTGCCACATACTCTTCAATCCAGTAATACTGTGCTCATTGCTATTCCATAAACAAGAAATTCCATGTCTTGACATTTTTTCTGTCTGTCCCCTATGCCTGGAATGCCTCATCATTTCTGCCTATTGGCTTTACTGGCTTCTTTTAAGCCCCAACTAAAATCCTATCTTCTACAGTAAACCTTTCCCAACTCCTCTTAATTATCATGCCTTCCCTTTCTCAATTATGTCCTAGTTAACCTGTACATAGCCTTTCTGTACATATTATTTTGCTTGTTGTTTCCTCTATTAGATTTTAAACTCTCTGAGGGCATGGTCTGTCTTTTATCTCTATTTGTATCCCCAACATTTAGCAGAGTGCCTAGAAAACAGTAGGTGCTTAATAAATGTTTATTGACTGACATTATTACATAATGTAGTTTAAAATACTTTAAGATATTAAAATCATTTTCTTATACATTTCCACTTTAATGTTAAACAGTAAAATTCAAAGCTAACTTCATTCTAAAAGAAAGAATATCTTAGGGAATTCACACATATTTTGATCAAAATATTCATTTTATTTATTTTACGATGATAAGAGAATACCATTTTCTCTTCACTTTAATATAAGAGGAGTAGAATTTGTAACTGAATATGCACTCTGCTTCAGTTCCATTTTTGTTAGTAAAATACAATTCCCAATATGTTTTCTAACACTTTATTTTTCTAAAGTTTCTATTGTTGGGCAATTTTGCTTTTCAATATGGTATATACTTTAAATTAGTTTGTGGGTGAGAAACATAAACTAACCTGGATTGAATATTAAGTGAGGCCTCAGTAAATCACTTAAAAGACTAAGGGAAGGGAAGAACGCAAGCTACTCTATTTTATTCTCTATGCTTTTTTCTATATATCACATTCCATTCTTGATAAGCTAAAATTCAATAACTCCAGAGGATCAAGGTAATTTAGGCTAATTAATTGAAATAAGGCTTATAGTAAACCTAGATATGTAGGCTTTGCAATGTTTCAACCTGGAAGCTGCAAGCCTTCTGGCAACATCTTAACCTCTGAGATGAGAAGAATAATCTACTGTTATTTATTGTTGGAATTAATGGTTTCTGGAATCAAAACCATTTGGAAACTCAGGAGCAACATTGGATTCAAGTATGAACTCTCAATTCTGAATGGGTGACCCTTTTTCCAATTTGCAAGCAGAGTCTGATTGAATGTGAATGTTTATTTCCGGGGCCATTTGCATTTAAACAATTTTACTGTTGCTTTTTAAGGAGTGATAACATTTTCCAAAGGGTACATCTTCTGATATCAGGAGTTAACCTTTTATTCCTCATTTTCCTATCTCAATCATTTATATTCCTGTGTTTAGGGATCTATTTGCAGTTGCTGATAATGTGATTCCCACATTGTGCAGTTGAGGAAACTAAAGCAGACAGTAGTTAATTGACTTGTCTAGGGTCACATGACTAGTAAGTATCTGACTCCAGATTTTAAATCAGGTTTTCTTGACTGCAGGCCCAGCCCTCTCGCCACTCTACTACTACTACTACTACTACTACTACTACTACTACTACTACTACTACTACTACTACTACTACTACTACTACTACTTCTTCTTCTTGTTCTTCTTTTCTTCTTCTTTTCTTCTTCCTTCTTCTTTCTTCTCCTCCTCCTTCTTCTTCCTTCATTTTTTTAAAATTTAAACTCCTGTTTGCACTGGATCCAGGCCATACCTAATAATTGCTAAGGGCCAAAATTTCTTTCATCTTTCCTAGATCATCTGAATTACTAAAAGGCTCAGTCTTTTAATAAGAATATAAAAGCAGCTGTTCCTTAGCTGTTTATACTATAAAAGTAGCTAGAATATCAGCTGGGTAGTCAGAAAATAGTTACCTTGTGCCTCAGTTTAGCTTTTGTTCTAGTTCAAATGCATTTACATGCTAAAATCAGAGTAGATTTTGTGAATTTCTAACCCTAAGAGAGATAATTATATCCGATAAAGGACTCTGATATAGCTCCAGACACCAATAGTTCAAAGAAAGACTAAATCTTAGCCTAGGGGCAAAGTCAGCAAGTCTCCTTTTTTTGGGTGGTCTAACTTATAGCCTCTGGCTGTGACTAAAAGTTGTCAGCATGCCCTTATTAGACACTGGCACCCTAGGAGACAGGAACTGAAAATACTAACTGGTAGTCAAGAATCCCAGAGGCATAAGTCCAATTGTATCAAAAACTAAACTATAACCCATGTCCAAATAGGAACAGGATCAATGGAAGCAGTGCAGTAGAATCATTAGGAGATATTAGCAATCCTCTGTGTTGATGGTGTAAATCATGCTCTGTATGTGTTTCCTATATGTGTGTCCCCCCATAAGTGTTTCCTAGCTGTGGCTGTGGATGCAATATCATAGTGATATAGTTACATATTTGTAAGAATATCTGCCCTAGCTTACACACACCCAGATATATGTTTATATAAAAATGACATCTACACATGTAATTTCATTTTGGTTTCTGTACTTCATATAGTATATATGCTGAAAATAAATAATAAATATTTTAAGTAATGAAAAGTAATTTGTTTAGTACCCAGAGTGCTTCACTTTCACATATGGGGCCACAGAAAATCTTTATGAGGTTCAAGGTCCTATGATGATTTCCATACCCTCTAAACTATTACTCAAAGTTCCCACCAAGGTATTTGTTTTTACTAGTCAGCTAGAGGAGAGATTTAGTATAAAGAAAAGGCAATTAATGGAATAGTAAAATTAGAAAAGTAGCAATAGGCACATACCTTCCCCTGTCCTTTTTGTCCTGCAAAACACACACCATTTATAGATTTTATTTATTTAAGATCATTGATGACCAGATACATATAGTAGGTACTTAATAAATGTTTATTAATAGATTGAATGTTTATTGATTGAGATGAGGGAATTGAAGTTCAAGGAAGATGAGATTTTTCCAGCTAAAAGAATACCATGCCACCCTCAGGGATAAGATCACCACCTACAACTTGTCATCAATCAATCAATCAAATTTTTTTAAGTTCATACTATGTGCCAGGTAATTTTGCTAACCACTAGGTTTTAAATGAGCTTTGAATGCCAAAAAAGAATATTTTATATATACTTCTAGAGGTAATAGGAAGTTACTGTAGTTTATTGAGTAGGGCAGCTGACATGATCTGACCAGTGTTTCAAGAAAATCACTTTAGTGTCTGGAGGATGAATTGTACTGCAGAGAGACTCAAGGCAGCCAGAATCACCAGAAGGCTATCAAAATAGTCCAGGTATGAAGGATTAGGGCCTTCAGCAGGATGGTAACAGTGTCAAAGGAGAGAAGGGGACAGTCCTTGGCAATAGATTGGCTGTGGGGGGGAGGGGCAGTAAGATATAGTAAGGAGTCAATGATGACTACTAGGTTGCAAGCCTGAGTGACTGGAAGGATGGTGCTGCCCTCTGCAGTAATAGAAAAGGTAGGAAGTGAGGAGGATTTAGGAGGAAAGATGAGTTCTTTTTTGGTCATACTGAGTTTAAAATGGCTACTAGACATCTAGTTCAAGATGTCTGAAAGGCAGTTGGCGAAGCAAGATTGGAGGTCATCAGAGACTGGGACAGGATAGGTAGATTTGAGAATTGTCTGCCTAGAGATAATATTGAAAACCATGGGCACTGATGAGATCAAGTGAAGTAGAATAGGAGAAGAGGGCCCTGAACAGAACCCTGAAGGACAGCTATGGTTAGAAGGTGTCATCTGGAAAAGGATCCAGCAATGAAGACAGAGGAGGAGAAATTAGATAGGTAGAAGAGCCAGGAGAGAGTGGTGTCCTGAAAACTCAAAGAGAGGAAAGTATTAAGAAAGAGAGAGTGATCAGCAGTGCCAAAGGCCAAAGAGAGTTCAAGGAGATTCAGCTTTGATATTCAGCCTCTCAAGTACCTCTCTCCTCTGATTAGGATGGAGGTAAGAGCAGTAAGCTCCTCCCAAAGTTTCCCTTTATGGAGGACTCAATTTGCCAACTAAGTCTACATGTCACATCAGGTTCTTGGCTTTCAACTTTACTAACTACCCTCATCTTTCCTTGTGGGGTATCATCCTTGTGAGGCACCCCTCCCTCCACACTTTTCAGATTTCTTTTGTATGTTATTTTTCCCTCATTAGATTGTAAATTTCTCAAGGGCATAAATTAGGCTATTGTTTATTTATTGGCTAAGTGTATTGTCTATGATCACACAGGTTATAGCATCAGAGGTGGTATTCTTTTGTCAAAAACAGAAACTAGTCCCCCACAAAAACAAACAAACAAACAAACACAACAAATAAGAGTGAATCATAGTTATAAAGACAAGCACCATTTATTCTTCTCAGAAACCTGATTATATACAATGCATGGTAAACTCTCTCAACAGAGACTTCTGCCAAGTTTTGAGAAAAGGAGAGTATTTAAGCAGTTGAAAAGGGGGAGGGAGGAGTGGGCAGTCCCTGGATCTACCAGGTCCAAATTGATTAACTCACCACTTCCTAGTTTGCTACTGGATTCTCTTAATTCCTCAATGCTCAATGCAAATCAGTTTGATAGCTCACTCCCTGAAGGCAAACAATGTGATAGGGAATTCTCAGGGAATTTTTTTTTTTTTTTTAGTGAGGCAATTGGGGTTAAGTGACTTGCCCAGGGTCACACAGCTAGTAAGTGTTAAGTGTCTGAGGCCAGATTTGAACTCAGGTACTCCTGACTCCAGGGCCGGTGCTCTATCCACTGCACCACCTAGCTGCCCCTCAGGGAATTTTTGAAGATAAGAAAGGTCCATGTGACTTCCCCAAATGGCTCAGGAATGTGAGGAAGCCAGCAGATAATGATGTCTCTGGAAGGTTCTAGGGAAGCCTGCTTGGTTGGTGTTTCTGTTCTTCTTGGGAATGTCTTACTATTTGCATATTATCCAGGTTCAATCTCTGTTACTATAAGGGACCTGTGATATGTTAGGCTAAACTGTCTCTGGAAAAAATAAGGGGATTTTACCAAAAAATCATCACTCCGAACCCATATCCTCAGAATGAAAGCCATTTTACTACACATTATACTATGCATTTATTAAATAATTACTGAGTGCACTATATACAGGGTGCTTGGGGTACAAAATGAAAGTTTCTGCTCTCAGGTAGCTTACAATTTTTTCTAGTGGAGGAAAGAAACAAAAAGTACATAAGTAAATTTAAATCATATTCAGTGATACAAAGTAATGTTAAAAGGAAGCGAGAAGGAACAAGCTAGTGGATTAGGAGAGACCTTGTATAGGAGCTGCCATTTGAGCTTTTCTTTGAAGAAAGCTTGGAATTTTAAGAAGCAGGTGTAGAGACTATGTTCCAGATATCGAGAACTACCTATGCAAAAGTACAGACCTGAGGAATCCTATGTCATATACAAGGAAAAATGAGCAGGCTGATTTTACTGGAATGGAGAATAGCTGAAAGAGCGTAGTATAAAATGAGACTGGAAAGGGAAGTGTGAGCCAGATTGTAGAGCAGTTAAATGGGTTCTAAGATCTTTGCCAGCTTTAATTTAAAATCCTAGGATAATGACTCGTAAATTAGGGTTATCCTCTTGCTACCTTTATATGAACAGGTCTGTGCAGGTTGATAGCTATCAGAGTACTTCAGTGAATAGAAAGGTTCTTTCTAACTGCTCTCAAATGAATATCCACTTCTGGCTGAAAACTCCTGTTCCAGCCCATTTGATTTCAAGGTCAGAATTTTTGTGATAATGTACATAAATTAAAATGTAATCTGGTAACAATATCTGTTAGATTTTATTTTCACTTTTAATATGGAAAACTTTTTGCTTCCAAAAATGCTGCATATTAAGTAGACAGTTGTTATCACCCACGTTAGCAGTTAAGTTTTGTTCTCTCTCCTTTTTTTTTTGAGGTACAAGCATATAAAAGACTAAAAAAAACTATCTCAATAGTTTTTTATGATGGCTTTTTATGTGCTTTCTTAGTGAAAAGTTATAAAACTTGGTTCTTTGAGTTCCTTTCATAGATATACAATATTTCCCTTTTTTTAACCCAAGTCACAAAGGAGCAATATCCATATACATTTTCACATCAGAGGTAAAATTCATCTCTCACTTGTGACTTATGCAAGGAAAATAGGAAGCTCCATTAGACAGACCTACAATTTGTCTGTGAATAGTGATTTGCAATTGGGGAGTGCTTTCCTTTGAAATCATTAAATCTTTGCAGCTAAGTATTCTTTCTGCCTTGACAGATTCTACAAGTTGCCTCATCATAGATATAAAAATGATGTTTAAGAAATATAGTTAATGACTTCAACAATGACCAAAAGTTCATCTGATGCTTTTCTTGCTTTTCAGAATTTGGCACGGCAGCACTTTTCATGCTTTCATTTCAACAGCAAATGACAAAAAGGCTTGTGACAGAATTTCAGTGTTGTTTTACATCGTTTTCTGCTGTTATTAGCTGAGAGATTTTTGAAGCTAATGAGCAGTGCCAAGCTCAGTATTAATATTAGCGAGCAAAATGCCAGTTTTTCTCCACTCAGCTGTATTCTTTTTTTGCAAACGAGAAGTCAAAGTGCATCACACAAACATAACTTCAATATTAAACTAGGATGGGGTAAAACGATGCCACAATATGTTGTCTGGTCAAAAGTCAGCCCTGGCTTTTGAAGGTGCCCATGGTTGAGATTGAATTCAGTCTCCTTTCTTAAAACAACAACCCCTTTTAAAAATTCTTCTTGAAATCCTTTGGTTTTTTCATCAGTCCATCTCTCAATATGTTGTCTCTACCTCTCTTCCAAAGAGGCATGCTCTCCAAATAAATAAATAAATTATTGAAGTTTAAAAAAACTAAACAGGAAAGCTATCTGACAAATCAACAAAGTCCCACATTTTATATAGTAAAGATGAATGGAATGCATCCCTTTTCTATATACTTTATAAGAAATAATTTCCCCTTAAAGACATGTTCAGATCAACTTTGTTATTTTCATAACTTTACTAAATGTATTATTATAATCGGCATCTGGTTAGATTCATATATTTTATTAGTTTAGAATAGATTTTTCTGTATATAAATTAGCCCTACATTCAATGACTGGCAATGTACATTTAGAGACAACAAAACTCAGGTCAAATAAGGTGGTCAGTACTGGTACCACAATAACATGCATCCTCCTTTCTCCATTAATCAATAAACCACAAAAATGGAAAATGGCATGTATTATCTATTGCAATTACAATATTGACTGTGCTGTTGCTTAACAATGTATTTTGTAAGGAGTTTGCTTGTGTGTTTCTTTGGAAACTTCTGCTGTGATCAAACAAAAAAATCACTGAATTGATTTTTTAAATAAAAAAGTAAAAAGATATGGAGTATCCCTTTCAGTGGACCTTAGCCATAATTATTTAGCACATAATACCTATGACCTTAAAATAATTAACATATGCTTGAATATCTAACCCAGATTTTACTTGGTATATTTTTGTTTCCCAATAATGGCTTTTAAAAACTAACTAGAAGTAGCATGACTAATTTATGGAACAATGAATTAAGATTTGGGAAGACCTGGATTTGAATCTTGTCTCAGACACTTAGTACTTGCATTCCCCCTAGATGAGACATTTAAATTCTCTGAGTCTGTTTCCTTATCTACAAAACAGGCATAGCAATTGTACCTTGCTCACAGGGTAGCTATGAGGATCAAATGAAATAAAATATACAAAGCACTTTGCCAATTTTAAATTGACTACACAAAAACCTGCTGTTGTCATCATTATTATCATCATCAGTATTCTGGATCATCTGGATCAGGTACATACTGGTCCCAAGTGCAGGGTCAGGATTTGCTGAGACCAAGTCAGGTTGAGATTGAGTCAGCTGTAAAAGCAAAAAAAAAAAAAAAAAATATATATATATATATATATTACCAGACAACTACAGAACTAAAACATGCAGTTTCAGCAATACATGCCCAGGTTGGTCACATAGGATTGAGAAGTCCAGAGGTGCTAGGTTTCACAGTGGATAAACACCAGCCCTGGATGCAGGAGGATCTGAGTTCAAATCTGTCCTCAGACACTTGACACCTACTAGCTGTGTGACCCTGGGAAAGTCACTTAACCCTCATTGCCCCAAGGGGGAAAAAAATTGAGAAGTCTATCAAGTCTACACAGCTATACCCCATCTTGGAACTGGCTTATATGGGGTTTATCACATCACCAAAAGTAGGTTTTAACACATCTAGACAATCTGTGAAGCAAGCATGATTCCATCTCCCAATTTAGAACTTGAGTGGACTATATGTATCTAAAGAACAATACAGTATTGTGGTTCTCCCTATGTATTTCTTTCATATCTCATGTTATATTACCAAAACTAGGAGTACACAAGAACCTTGAATTTCTAACTGTAACAAGTAGCCTGATCAGCCCCTTAAGGACTATTACATTCCTTCCCTTGGTTGTGGTCCTGGTGTGGCCCCACACAGGCTGAATTATATTTTATACCTATTTCTAAATGAGCCAGATCTTGGTTCTTGATGCTAACAGGTGAGATACCCAGTAGTAGCAACACTTAAGGAATACTCTTGGAAAAGCTAATATAAGTGGAAAAGAAAGCAATTATGGCCCAAACTACAACTTTCCCTTAAAGTAAAAAATCTTGTAATGCCACTAGGGTCACAAATAGTTGAGAGGGCACAATGCATGTGGGAGTCAAGAGAAATTGACAACAAGAAGATGGGCTAGGAACAGAAGTCAGATCAATAGAACCAAAAAGCTTCAAAGAACATCTCTGCTCTGAAACATATGCAGATTATATTTAAAAAAGGAACTAAGGATATAGAAGTTTGCAATTTCTTCCTTGACCTGAGGTGATGAGGCCTCTCCTTTTATGCTACCACTTTCTGGGCCACCACCTCTCCTCAACCACACACTCACCTGGATGAGTTTGTTAAAATGAAAGTCAAATAGGGATTTTGGAGAATGGCTTCTGACCATGTAGAAGAAGGACAAGTGATCTCATATAATCTGAGTGAGAAAAACTAAGTGAATACGGCACTGCTCAACTGATTCTTCTCCCTCATCTTTGGGTAAAAAGGTTGGCATTGAGATACATGAAGGACATCAGGGACCATCACCATCCAGGACAGAAATTGTGGTTCCACTCACTTAGGTCATGGTAAATGAGCCCATGAATGAGAGGTGGTGGCCCAGTGAGTGGGGGAAAAAAGGAACAGGCAGTAGAATGAAAGGAGAAGCCTCACCTCAAGTCTGGGAGTCTGGATATATATGTGGTAAGACCCATATATGTGTAACATGTACAGCCAAGGTACATGAATGGGTGTGGGGAGGAAGCAATGCATGCCTTCAACACAGAAGGACTGCATATATAATCCAGTGATCTTATTTACATACATTAGGCCATGCTCCTAATAGGTTTCATAGGACACATTGTTTCTGTCATGCTTATATCTCAAGATTTGGGCATAAAGTAGTCTCTCAGAGTAGTTGCTTCTTTCCATTCCCAAAGGGTCACTGCTTAATGACATTTGTAATGATTGGAATGATGCCACCTGCTGGAGAGCTACTATAGGAAAGCTCCGCCATGAAGAGAAGGCATCTGAGGGCAAGTTATGTGGTTTTCCTTGGCATCAGGAAGTGACATTTGCTCCTGGGTACTGTCAATCAAGGCTACCAGCCAATTAGCTTAGAGATGTGTATGCGTGTGGATGGGATGTTCCCAGTGTCACAGGAGGCTTATGGGATGAAGGAGGTGTGGCTCACTCTCTTTCGTCTGGACTCTCATGGAGAGTGGAGCTAAAATGCTCTCTCCCTTTGATAAATAGATGAATCTAGGCCTCTTTCTCTCTCTCTTCACCAAATTCTTATTCTCCTTAATAAATGCTTAAAAGTCTAAACCTTTGTTAAAACTCCTAATTTATTGGTAACCACTCATTACATATTTTAGACAGACAAGCTAGAATTTTAGCTCCTTACACATTCCTCTGGTCCTCTTGTCCTCTGGTCATTGCTAGTTTCTGCAAGATGTGGTTCCACTGGGCATGATGTTGTGGTGCTCTCCCTACTTCCAGCACCTGGTTTCAGCTGAAATCATTCACTTCTATGTCTTCCCCATAAGTGGAAGAATAGTCTATGCCCTCTTCATTTTGGCTTAAAGCCCAGTGCTTTAAGTTACTGCTCTTTTACAAAGCCAAGATCTCCATAACACAGTCCTCAAACAAGGGGAAAAGGACTGTAATTCCTATGCCACACAGTGAATAGCAGGACCTAGAGTCAGGAAGACCTGAATTCAAATCCAGCCTCAGACATTTACTAGCTGTGTGACCCTAGACAAGTCACTTGACCTCTAAGCATCAGTTGCATCTCTCTAAAAGGCGGATAATAATAGTACCTACCTCCCAGGGTTATTACAAGGATAAAATGAGCTGTGATGACTTTGCTCTCTCCAATAGAAGAATCCTCAGCCCACACACTCACCTTTCCTCCTGGATGGTTTGTTAAAATGGTCTCCCTGAAAGTCAAATCGTGATTATCAGTGGAGGGAGGGAGAGTGGCTCCTGACCAAATGGACAAGATCATGCTCTTAGAACATGGAACTGTGACTCACCAAGAATCCCTCTGAAGCTCTAGGCCTATTTTTTTTTAAATTAAGTTCCTGCTTATCAAGGGCAGCATCTCTGTGCTATGTAGAGCCCTCTATGATTTAGGATTAGAAAATTCTTATAACTCCCTGATCAATATCCAGATGGCAGACCTCACCCATTCAGCACAGAGGCTTCCCATAAAACCACAGGATGTCTTCAGGGATTGAGAATCCCTCTTCCCTTCTTTATTCAAACTCCAATATTCTTTTGCTGGGCCATGAAACTGAATGGGTGGGAGAAAGTCAAAGACACAAAAACTTCTATGTAGAGCTACTGGAAGTATGTCCTTTCCTTTCAATCCTTAATTTAAAATTCCAGCTTTTATTATGTATATGTAACCAGATTATTCTTTTCCTGCTTTGGGCAACAATATCTGTATCTCTATCTATTTATCTATCTATCTATATCTTTTTTTTCTGGGTAATTGAATGAGAAACTGAGAAGAAAAGGAAAGAAGTAATTATGTTAATCCTAAACAAATTCACTTATTAGTGATTGGATGTACTTTTCTTTTTACCTAGTTTTGGGGGAAACTGACTAAAATCACTGATAAAATGAGTTTAGGTTTTTAAGGGTTTATTGGAAAATAGAAAGAAAAAGATTGAGAACAGAATTCCAACAGCCTGGCATTCCTATCTTTCCTCAAATTTCCTGTGAAGTCCTCTGCCGCCACCACCACCATCAAGTCAGGAACCCAAAAAAGAGCGAGAGCTCTCCGCGTAGGCTCTCTTTCCTCCTTCCTATCTCCTCCCAGAAAATAGGAGGCTCCTCAAGTTGATTGGCTGGTAGCCTTGATAGACAGCACCCATGAGCAAACACCACTACCTGACACCAAGGAAAAGCCACATGGCCTTGCCCTCTGAGGCATTTTCCTCATGGTGGAGCTTTCCCACAGCAAGTCTCCAGTAGGTGGCATCATTCCAATCATTACACATTGTATTTGCATATTTATATTCCTATGACTAAGTATTTAATAAAAGTTTGTTCATTCATTGATTGACGTAAAGATCATTGTAACTGGCCTGAAAAGAAGTATCTTATGTATTGATAAGGCTGGAAATATTACCTTAAAACACAGGAGCAAGATGCAACTTGAAGGAATTTAGTAGGACCCAGGTCAGATCAAACACTGTCCAAGTCAATGGTGGAGACATAGGCACTAGCCTGGCACAGTGGAGCAAGCACTAAATTTGTTATGAAGAAAGAAGTGTGTTTATGAATAAATCACTTAGCCTCCCAGAGACTAGATTTCCTCATCTATAAAATAGAAATGATAATAATATTTGGACTGCCTGTTTCACAGGGTCATTTTGATAAACCTTAAAGCACTGTCATAAATGTGATTTCTTATCAGAGAAAGTATGTAGATAGTGGTATGTGGTATTTATTATCAGAGAGAAAATGTGGCATAGTGGCTAGAGTGCTTAACCTGGAGACAAGATGTTTTTTTGTTTTTTGTTTTGTTTTGTGGGGCAATGGGGGCTAAGTGACTTGCCCAGGGTCACACAGCTGGTAAGTGTCAAGTGTCTGTGGCCAGATTTGAACTCAGGTACTCCTGAATCCAGGGCTGGTGCTTTATCCACTGCACCACCTAGCTGCCCCCCTGACAAGATGTTTTTTTAAAATCCCACTTCAGCAAATAACTCTGTAGGCCTCATTTTCTTCATTTGTAAATCGAGGAGGTTAAACTCCATGTTCTCTAAAGGCCCTTGTAGTTATTATAACATGTGCTCTGGAGTTACTCTCCCAATCCCCACTGGCACTGACAGAGTCTGCAGGAGGTGGCTGCTTTCTCTCTCCTCATGGGAGTGAGAGGCAGATCTTTTTTAGTACTAGTACTCTAGCTCATAAGTCTAGATTGGTGAGTTTCCCTTCATGATTATGTTGATATCAATTAGTAAGCTAGACTTAATTAGCTTCTAGAAAAAGATATAACTAAAGTAGGATAGTTGGTACAAAACATTTCTCCCTAACATTTATGACACACTCTCCCATTATTACACAGAGCTTGGGGACAAACAGATTAGAAAGTACATGTAGCAAAAGGTTAGCGCAACAGCTACTAGAGACCCTTTGGCTGGCATCTTCAATATGTTCCCTTAGGGGTGGTAAAATTTTTGTATTTGGCTCCTTGTAGAGTCTCAAATCTGCCTCTCCTTATCATGTTCAATCTATCTTTGGCTCCCAGTGCCAACACTTCCTGAGTTGCTGTTGCCCCAGGGACACTTCTACTATGACAATGAAAAAGTCCAAATCCCTCAGGAAAAAGTTCCAAATCCTCTAAGTTCACAGGGGCAGCAGAGAATGAGGTGCTTCCACCCCTCCCCTCCCCACCAATTCCTTTTCAATTTGTTTGGCTGAAGGCTTCTAGCATTAAGCTTCTACCACTAAGATATTCCAACCTAGGATTTGAACGAAGTCCGCTATTTTACAGAAGACCCCCAAAGCATAGACAAGTCCCTCAAACAATCTGAATAGAATTCCTGGGATACCTATTGGAAATGTTTTCAGGTTGATTAATTGAATGATTTACAAGGCCTTATTCACACTTCTGGTTGATTCATTGAAATATGTTCTCTACCTGATAAAGTATCTGGGCTAAGTGGGATGGGTTGACTGTGATCTCAAGCCTTACACTATGACACAAAAATAAAGGTGGCAATAACATGGAGATCAGCAGTTGCTGCACCAGTGTTTTTGGTCATAGTGTGTTTATCTTTTAACCTGGAGAGCTTTAAACAGTGTCCAAGACTGGGAGATGGTCTCCACCAGTTAGGGTTCCTATCCAAATAGGATCAGTTGCAACTACTTTCCCCCTCCATACACATACACCTTAATCCCTGTTTTTAGGGAGGGTAACAGGTATTTATTAAGCATTAACTATATGTTAGGCACTGCTAAAATCTGTGAATACAAATACAGAGCAAAAAGAAAGGGAGTGCTTTGTGTAAAGAAGCTCATGTTCTAATAGGGAAAGCAAAAACATAAAAGGTCACTCCAAAGTAGGAGAGGAGAAGATGAAAGTGTCCAGCTCAGGGCATGGTAGAGAAAGTCCAAAAAGTCAGGGGTACAGGGAAATGAAGACAAGGCTAGCCTGAGCATCCTTCTTAAAGTGGAGGATCTGAGGGGCAGCTAGGTGGCACAGTGGATAAAGCATCAGTTTCAGGAGGACCTGAGTTCAAATTCAGCCTCAAACATTTGACACTTAGTACCTGTGTGACCCTGGTCAAGTGACTTAACCTTCATTGCCCCACCCAAAGAAAATGGAGTATCTGATAGTAAGCAGTCAATCAAAAAGAGATACCACAGGAGTGGAGGAGACTTTCAGTGTTAAAAGTCTGGGGTTACAGTGAAACTTCCAGGGTGAAGAGGTTTCTGGGGCAGGGCATAGAATGTTTCAAACATATTTATTTATCTTCTTTCCTGTACTATTGGATATATTTTTGAACTCAAATTCCTCTTCTGTACAATTAAGGGATTGGCCCAGATGATTTCTAAGGTCCCTTCTAACCCTCACGTTCTATGAGAGGATGTCCAAATAGGTAGAAGGCTACTTTAGATGTTTAATTCATCATAAAGATGTAAAAGGGAAATATATTTTGCTGGTTCTCAAAAGTAGGAAAGATGATCAAGAATATATGACAGTATCCAGATGGTGCCACTCAAGTTATCCTGAAATATCTGTGTGTTGTATATGTGTATATATGTGGGGATAGAGATAAAATTTCCCAGAAATATGAAGGAAAAGGAAAATTTTCACTTATACCATCACCCTGTATTAAACGTTCCAAATGGAAAGGGAAGTATATCAACCAGCACATGGACCTTAATTGTGATTATGTTTTATTACTGCTTAGCCTATTAAGTGCTTAAATTACCAGATAAGAGAATCTATGTTTCTAATAGTGGAAAGTATGTTAACACTACTCTCACTAACTGTTTCAGCCCTGTTCCAACAATATCGTGGATGAAGGTTAATGGTTATATTCCAAGCAAAGCACGTCTGCGGAAATCTCAAGGAGTGCTGGAAATACCAAATGTGCAACTAGATGATGCAGGGATATATGAATGTAGAGCTGAAAATTCACGTGGAAGAAATTCTTTCCGTGGACAGTTACAAGTCTATAGTAAGTATGGTCTGCAATGAGGCAGAGGCACTCCCCTCCGACCCCTCCCACCCCTCCCCCCACACACACATAGACATCTTTTTATGTATCAAGTTTAAATGCAGATAAAAGTGATGTAATATAAATTCCTCGAGGACAGGAACTGTCTTTTGTCTTTTTTTTAATTTTTGGATTTTCAGTACTTAACACAGTGCCTAGAATATAGTAGATACTTCATGCATGTTTATTGATTGCTTTAGAAAATGCACAGTTACTTTTTGCCAATTTTATAGCTTGCCTTATATTGGTTTTCATTCCAAGGTACTCCATACCTTAACTATACACAGATTTTTACTCTAAAATTTTGACAAATATCAGAGTCCTTATAAATTATAGCATTTTTCCTTAAAATAAAGGGTGTTTTTTTAGGGCCCTAAACTATTGCCCATATTTTGGTTGTATTTATTAACTCTTTTTGTCTACCTGGCTAATGGACTATAGTCTGAAAAGGGATTATCTAGTAGCCTAAAAAAAAGCTAAAATAGTTCCCAAAGGTGTCAAATTTAAATCCTACCCTTGGAAAACCTGGTTTAAGAAGGAAGGGAGGGAGTAGATAAGCATTTATATAGCCCCTAGTATGAGTGAGGCTTTACACATTCCCATTTAATTTTCACAACAACCCTTTATCCTCATTTTACAGTTGATGAAACAAGGTAAAGCGAGGTTAAATGACTTGCCCAGGATCACACAGCTAAGTATCTGAGGCTGAATTTGAACTCAGATCTTCCTGACTCTTTGCCCAGCACTCTATCCACTAGACCTGTAAACTGTCTTCAAAGAGAAACCATTTTTGTTTCTGTTTTTGATCCGGGCTTATTTTTTCTTCAATGTGGGAAACTCCTACTATAGAAATACTCCCCCACCAATTGTCTGTAACTTACAGTCTTAAGAGAGTTATCTGGAACAATGAGAGATTAAATTATTTACTCATGGTCATGAGGCTAATTCTCATGAGGTAGACCATGAACCCAGGTCATCCTGAATTCAAGGAAGACCCTCTATCTGGTACCTTAAACTCTATACTGTAACACCACAAACCATAGCACTGAAAACCTTATTGAATAACTTTTTCTCCCCTGTTTACATTTTTAAACTTCTCGTGAGTATTCTATGGTAAAATCAAATTTTCTATTCAATTCTGGTCTTTTCATCAGGAAACCTTGGGCAGCTAGATGGCATAGTGAATAAAGCACCGGCCTCAGATTCAGGAGTACCTGAGTTCAAATCTGGCCTCAGACACTTGACACTTACTAGCTGTGTGACCCTGGGCAAGTCACTTAACCCCCATTGCCCCCGCCCCCCCAAAAAAAACAAAAACAAAAGCAAACAAACCAAAAAAATCAGGGAACCTTGAAAGTCCCCTATTTCATTTAATGTACATCTTTTCTCCTGAAATAGAATGATCAGTTTTGCTGGGTAATTGATTCTTGGTTGCAATCCAAGCTCCTTTGCCTTCAGGGATATTATATTCCAAGCCCTGCTATCCTTTAATGTTGAAGCTGCTAGGTCCTGTGCAATCCTGACTGTGGCTCCATGATATTTAAATTGTTTCTTTCTGGCTGCTTAGAGAATTTAATCCTTCACCTCATATTTCTGGAATTTGGCTATAATATTCCTTGGAGTTTTCCTTTTGGGGTCTCTTTTAGGAGGTGATTGGTGGATTCTTTCAATGATGATTTTATCCTCTGATTCTGTAATATCAGGGCAGTTCTCCTTGATAATTTCCTAGAATATGGTGTCTAGACTCTTTCTGATCATGGCTTTCAGGTAGTCCAATAATGCTCAAATTGTCTCTCATGAATCTATTTTCTATGTCAGTTGTCTTTCCAATGAGGTATTTCACATTTTCTTCTTTTTTTTTCATTCTTTTGGTTCTTTTTGACTGATTCCTGGTGTTTCATGGTGTCATTAGCTTTCATCTGTCCACTTCCAATTTTTAAGGCATTGTTTTCTTCAGGAAGCTTTTGCACCTTCTCTTCCATTTGACCAAATGAATTTTTTAAGGAATTGCTTTCTTCAGTCAATCTTTATGCTTCCTTTTCCAAGCTGTTGATTCTTTTTTCATAATTTTCTTGTGTTGCTTTCATTTCTCTCCCCAATTTTTCTTCTTCCTCTCTAAACTGATTTTTAAAATCTTTTTTGAGTTCTTCCAAGAAGGCTTTTTGGTCTTGAGATCAATCCATCTTCCATCTTGAGGCTTCATGTGTAGGCAATTTGAGGGTATTGTCCTCATCTGAGTTTGTGTTTTCTTCTTCCCTTTCGACACAGAAGCTCTCAATGGTTAGAGATCTTCTCTGTTTCTTATTCATATTGAGACTTATTTTTTAAAGTTGAGGTCTGCTCCTGGGGCCTCTGTCGCTTGTGGATTTCTCATCGCCCTGTGCTTGCTCCGGGAACTGGGATGGCCAGGCCAAGTCACACCTGGCCCCTGAGTGGCCCTCCAGCTGGCATCCTGCCCTCTCAGCTGGTTCTGGCAGATCTCACAACTGGCTCACTGTGCCACCAGCTTACTGAGCCAGGATCAAGGGGCCTCAGTTGCTCTGCTGTGGCCAAGAGCTTGCTGCTGACTTGCCTAGACCCCCCTCTGTGCTACGCTGTCTGGACTATGCTGTGCTCCCCTTTTGCCTGAGTGAGACTGACCTTTTATGAGGTCTTCTAAATTATCTCAAGTTGGAAGATTGTATCCCTCTGTATTTTTGTAGGTTCTGTTGTTTCAGAATCCATTTAGAGGCTTGATCTAATGTTCTTTTTGAGGGAACCACAGGAGAGCTCAGGCAACTTGCTGGCTTCTCTCTGCCAACTTGGCTCCACCTCCTAAGAACTGAAAACGAAAATGCTGAGTGTGGTGTATTAGAGAGGGAGGTACCCTAAAGCCAGGAAGGACTGTGTTCAGGTTCTGCCTCTAATACATGATAACTGTGTGACCTTGGGCAAATCACTTAAACTTTCAGTGCTCTATGCAACTCTCTAAGACTTCAAATTTCAAAGAAAGTGCTAGCAAGCATTGGTAGGATATTCCTCACCTGGGAGTTAGCTATACTGATAAAGTTATATGTCTATAGTCAAAGATCATTTTATTTAATTTGTCACATTAAATTTTTGCAATGTTTGTTACATATTGGGGATGAGAGGATTTGGGGAAGGTAGGAGCAGGGAGTAGGACCATTAATTAGAGTCTGAAGGCCAGAAAACAGGCTCTAGTATTTACTACTCAGATGACTTCCGTCAAATGACATCCTCTGCAGCCTTCAGTTTCCAACTCAATAAACATTTATTAAGAGCCTACTACATGCCAGGCACTGTGCTAAGCTGTGGGGATATAATTAAAAAAAAAGACAGTCCCTGCCCTCAAAGAGCTCACAATCTAATGTAGAGAGACAATACACAAAAAGAGGCAGAAAGCGTTTGGAGAGACCAGAGCTACTTGGCTTGGGAGCATCTTGTTATGTGGAGCTGAAAATAGGCACAACAGCAGCAGACAAAGAGTGGAGTGAGCCAAAAAGTCCACTTTCTGCCTTCTATAAAGGAATGCATTGGAAGGCATTTGGTACTCTACCTGCCAAGCCTTCAATCAGATGGGAGAGGGAGCTGAGTGAGGTGGTTTAGGTCAAGACTTGAATTAGCATCAAAGTGATAAAAGTACAGGTGATGAGCTAAAGTGGGGATAATAATGCTTATATTATATAATTCACATAATTAGAAGGCTTTTAGAAGCCTTGGTGGGTTATGTAAATTTAATTTATTCTTATCAACAATACTCAAAAAATCTGAAGATTGACTAAGATATCTTCCAGTCAAGTCAATGAATGCCTACTAGGTGCCAGTCATGGTGCTGAATTGGGAGCAGGGGGAATACAAAGAAAGGCAACCAACAGTGAAAGCTCCGAAGGCACTCACAGTCTAATTGAGAGAGAGCATGCAAATAATTATGTACAAACAAGATAGATGCAGAATAATTAGAAATAATCAGAGAAAAGGCACTGACATTAAATGGGATCAGGGAAAGCTTCTTGTAGGACAACGGTGGCAAACTCAAATAGAAATGGAGGCAATTAAACTGCATACAAGGATCACTGTAGGCCACATATTAATTTAGTTTATTGAATGAGGTGGAGGGCATGACATAACCAGACATGCCCTTAGAAATATCAATTTGACAGCTAAGTGGAGGGTAGACTGCAGTGGGGAGAAACTTGAGGCAGTGAGACCCACAAGCAGGCTACTGCAGTTATCCAGGTATGGAATGAGGGCCCGCATCAGAGTACTGGCTGTAAAAGGAGACAAGGGGGTATATTTAGAGATGCTGCAAGGGTAAAACTGATAGGACTTCACAACAGATGGGATGTTATTGAAGGAGAGATAGTAAGGAGTCAAGGTTATCAGGCTAGGTGACTTGGAGAATGATGTTACCCTTAACAGCAATAGAAAAGTTAGAAAAGGGGTTATTTTGGGGAGAAAAATTATAAGTTTAATTTTTGACATCATGATTCTAAGATGTCTATGAGACATCAAGTTTGAGATGTCCAATAGGCTGTTGGAGCTATGTCGAGAAGTCAGGAGACAGGATATGTAGATCTAAGAATTATTGAAATATAGATGATAGTTGAATCAATTGGATGAGATCACCATGTGTATAGTGTAGAAGGGAAAAAGAAGAGAGACCAGGACATTACCTTGAGAGATGTCCCCCATTAGTGGGATTGACGTGGATTCAGGTCCAGCCAAGGAGATTCAACTCAGTTGTAATTACCTCAGTTTTTAGTCATGTCTGACTCTTCGTGATCAAATATGAGGTTTTCTGGGGGCGGCTAGGTGGCACAGTGGATAAAGCACCGGCCCTGGATTCAGGAGTACCTGAGTTCAAATCCGGCCTCAGACACTTGACACTTACTAGCTGTGTGACCCTGGGCAAGTCACTTAACCTCCATTGCCCCGCAAAAACAACAACAACAACAACAACAACAACAACAACAACAAAAAATATGAGGTTTTCTTCACAAAGATACAAAAGTGGTTTGGCCCTTTCCTTCTCTAGATCATTTTATTGATAATGAAACTGGAGCAAAAGTTAAGTGACTTGCCTGGGTTTACATAGCTAAAAAGTGTCTAAGGGCAGACCTGACTCATAAAGAAGAATCTCCCTGACTCCAGGGTCCACACTTTATTCACTGTGCCACCTAGCTTCCCAGCAAAGGAGGCTAGGTGTTGGTCAATAAGTAAGGGAGAGTTACTAGGAGAGTAACATGTTTAAAGGAGTGTCAATATGTATGTTAATTCACCAAGCATAAAGGCAAGATTTGGGGAGGTGAGAAAGAGTATGAACTAAGCCCTGACTTTGTTGAGGAAAGAAGGAAAATTTCCTGGAGGTTAGCAAATAGCAGCTGTCAGAATCTTGATTTTTCCTATCTATTTATCCTACTGATGAGGAAACAAAACCGACAGAAGTTAAGAGAGAGACTTGTCCAAAGTCATACAAGTAGCAAGTGGTAGGGTGAGGGGTCAAACCTAATTCCTCTGACTCCAAATCCATCACTCTTTCTACTCTATTACACCCAAATTCATTATTTTTCCTAATCCTTACATTTTATCAATTTTGCTACTAGAACATGATGTCCAGGTGTCATTCACCTCATAATCAGCATTCTTAAACATTTAGATATACTTCCTTCGAGTAATCTCATATTTAATATATGGCTTCTGTTGGTCTCTCCAATCTTATTTCTCACTGCTCAATATTCTGCAAAAGAATATTCTATTGGCCTACTATATTAAATTTACTGAGCATATATTTGCTCCTAATCTTTACTTATGTCACTTATTCTATCTGGAGTTCTCATCATTTATACCAGTTCCCTCCATTTATTTTCTTTTTCTTTTCAATAACTAATTTAGGATATATATATATACACACATATACATATATATATATATATACATATATGTGTCTGTGTATATGTTGATGTATACATATATATGTATACTATGTATATATTGTGACTTGTGAAACTGAATGTGTGGTGGTCTATCTCTGTCCCAAGTGTAGGGAAAACTAGCTAGGGTTTACTTATAAATTAGAAGCTTTAGCACCAGTTTGGGGCATTAAGCATTTACTAAAGTATATTAGATGTTAGTAAAGAGAGAACATGTGTCTCTGAAAGCTAGGATCTAAGGGAGAGAGAGAGAAAAAGCCACTCTCACCTACAAGTCTCAGGCCCAAAAAGAAGTTCCTGTGCCTGTCAGAGAGGAAGCTCCCTGTGGGTCTGGAAGAGAGGTGGAGCCTACACACTGCTCCAAGCTAATTGGCTGGTAGCATTCAAGTCCATTGATTTACTGGACTTGAGGGTGGTCCCATGGTATTGAAGTCAAAGTCCACACACACCCTCTTCAGAGTCAGGAAGGTGTGGTTTCAATGAAGTCAACTTCAAGTATGCTTATAAGCAAAGTCAGTCAATCAATCCAATCAGTCCAAATCAATCCCAGCTGGGGCCTTGGCAAAGCCCATTATTTTCTTACAATATACATATACTATGTTTGGTGATACATACATAGATACATAGATACAAACATATATACACATACATATCATCTATATGTACAAAGCATCATCCCTTCCCATAAAAGATTTTATAATCTCCTCCTCCAAAATCCCCTACGTGAACTATGGGAGTTCTTTTTGCCTCAGTTTCCTCATCTGTAAAGTGAGTTAGAAAAGGAAGTGGCAAACTACTCTAGTAATTTCCACTGACCTCTCTGAGTATTGAGCCATGCCAGCGATCATGTCCCATCTCAAGAAGTTTATTATCTCTTGGTTCAGATAACTCTATAATCAAATCACTAAATATTTGTGTTTGGGGGGGTAGGTGGGAAGCAGATTTAGATAGTGGTTTTATAAATAAATAAATGATAGAAATAGAACAAATATGCTTCCATATTTGCTTGAATAACTAAAGTTAATTGATATGTTATTTTATATTTATTATGTTATAATACTTTTAAAAATTTATCTGAACCATCAACCCACAAGAATATAAGCCCCTTGAGGGGAGGATGCATGGTATATCTATTTGTATCATAAAAATCTAGCATGATGCTGGGTACAAAGCAATTGCTCACTAAATATCTGCTCATTATGATGATTATAATGGTGATGATTGTGATGATGAACCAAAGTAATTGTTGACAATATGAAAGAATTTTTACCATTAAAAGTGGTCCTTTACATAGCATACTCACAGAGACTTTAAAATGGGCATGTGGTACTATTTCTGGACTTGCAATATAGTTAGAGCATAGATTTAGATCTGGATAGGGAATTGATAAGTTATCTAATCTAATACCATCATTTTAGACAGTTTAAGTGAATCACTAAAAGTTATACAAGTGACAAAGATAGGGTTTGAGCCCAGGTCCTCTGATACTAAAGTTTAAGGAGGGAATCATCATTTTTTTTTTTTTTGGTGAGGCAATTGGGGCCAAGTGACCCGCCCAGGGTCACACAGCTAGCAAGTGTAAAGTGTCTGAGGCCGGATCTGAACTCAGGTACTCCCAAATCCAGGGCCAGTGCTCCATCCACTGCGCCACCCAGCTACCCCCATCACTTTTAACATTATGTAAGTGTTGTTAGGTGGAAATAAACATTGACGAGCTGACCCCTTAATTTCCAGAATGCATTAAAATTTCTTGAGACTTGTCCTAAGAACTGTAATGATAGATTAGTCTGAACGTATTGTGTTTGTATTTCCTTTTTATTCCAGCAGTTATCCTCAAAGAGATGTCCCATGAGGAAACAGTGATCCCAATCCAGATTTTTTTTTTAAAGACAGTGGGGCAGCTAGGTGGCATAGTGGATAAATCAACGGTCCTGGATTCAGAAGGACCTGAGTTAGATAGAAAAAAAGATAGATAGAAAAAAAGAAAGAAAGAAAGAAACTGACAAAATCATCACCAATTCTGATATTCAAATCTCCAAAAATTACCCAGGAAATTTATGTGTATTGATAAAATATCATTTTAGATAGCTCTCAAATTGATACAAGAGAATATAATTATTTATGAAACAATTTTAAAATTCTCTGTTATACCTCGGACCAAAGAGCCTTTTAGGACAGTTAGAGGGTCCATTGGATAGTGTTGACTTGGAATCAGGAAGGACTGTGTTCAGATTCTTATTAGCTGTGGGACCCTAGGCAAGTCACTTAACCTCCCCCTCAGTTTTCCCCATCTATAAAATGGGGATAAGAATGGCACCTATATAACAGAGTTATTTTAAGGATCAAATGAGATAACATGTACAGCACTTTGCCAACTTTAAAGCACTATATAAATGCTAGATAATATTACTAATTTAGGGAAATAGAAAATCATCATTTTATTTTTATTTTAATTAGATATGGGTGGAGCAACTTTCTGAAAATGATGTCCCATTGGACATTAGATTGGACTGACAAGAAGGCTTAAATATTATTAGATATTATTGAGGTTATGTAAATTGAACATTGAACATTGAAGGACTTCATCCCCAAAAGAAGACCTCTTAGGAGTTGGCTTCTTGGCTCTCAGTTCAGGGTTTTGCCTAAGGACCACATAGTCCATAGTCCATAGTCAGATAGGGGAGCAGATAAGCTACAGTGAGTCAGCATCGAGGTATTCCTGCAATATGCCATACAAAACACAAGAAAATATCAAACTGCACTCTCTCTCTCTCTCTCTCTCTCTCTCTCTCTCTCTCTCTCTCTCTCTCTCTCTCTCTGGATTCACCAAAATACAAATCAATTCATTGAAGTTCCATTTGTACCTAGACCTCCAGAGACCATGTCATGGAGGAATTTCATTCACTCATCTTTGTGATTTCTACTCTAGGGTTGAAATGTTTTGATAGCGGAGTTAGTGAATACCAAATCACATAGTCCACTATATCTAACTGGCCCCAGAACAGACCATGGTTTGTATCCCATATAGTTATACACCTTGACCATCTTTTTATCATTTTCCCTGAAACTATGTTCATACCTTCCACAAGCTGCTACCTCTGCTTCTTGCTTCTTGGTCTGTGAATATTAACCAAATTATTACCACCAAGGTTCTCTCAATCCAATGATCTCTGTCTTCATTCAGCATCACTGTAACTCTCCAGAGAAAAACACCCTTCTCTTGCCACCATTCCCCTATGTATGTTGAGTCCCTTATTAGAATTAAAGAGTTCTGAGATCAGGGACTTTTTGGCTTTTATATTTGAATCCTCAATCATTACCACAGTGCCTGGTACATAGTAAGCACTTATATAATGGTCTTTTTTTTCATTCTTTCATAAAGTCATTCATTCATTTGTTCATTTTCAAGAGACAATTTATTATATGAATAATAATGAGTCTTATCTTACTAGCAAAAAATGGAAGACTATTAACTTTGGGAGGTGAACTAATTCATTTACACAATTAAATTCTACTTTTAAAATGCCTTCTTTTTATTTGTTTGGCAATGTCTTGAGAGAATTAGTATAAATATTTCCTTAAAATGAACAGTTTGTCCACTTTTTAAAAAAAAGGAGAATACCTAGTTATTACTTTCCATGAGTTATAACTTTATGTTGGCATCCGTGTTTCAAATATGTTTTTCCAGTCTTTTCAGTTGAACTTTCATGGTGTCTCAAATTTAGTTGAAAGTAAAATGCATTATATAGTCATATAATACACTGACATAGCACCATAGTTGGACTCACTCTTCAAAGGAATCTGGAATCAATAATGGACTGCTTAAAATAATCAAATGATAGGCTCTTGACCATAGACCATGTTTGACCTGAGACTGGTTGATTATTGAAAAGGGATTTAAATTGAAAAAGAAGAGATTGATCAGATACAACTTCTAAACCTCAAGATTTTAACTTAAGGTAATTATAAACTCATAGGAATCAAGAAGACTTGGTGAGATTCAGCTCATTACTGAAATACAGTATGGAAAGGGTTACCTTGCTCAAAAGGAATACATTAGAAAGGACCATAAAGTCACATTGCATATCAAGAAGATAGCAATCAATGTGAAATTCCATGAACCTGAAGGGGTCATAATGGAGAACATTAAGACTAAAGAAGGAATAAACTAAAGGAATATCACAATACTAATATCCTATAAACCACCAACTCAGATGGAAGAAATAGATAAATTCATAATTAATGTGTCTGAAGCAGTATATTATTGTGATGGAAGACTTCAATGATCTAGACATATTCTAGAGATCTCTCTTTGCTAAAATTGGAAACTAATATATGGCAGCTAGGTGGTATAGTGGATAGAATGTCGAGTCTGGAGTCAGTAAGACTCATCTTCATGACTTCGAATTTGGCCTCAGACACTTATGAGCTGTGTGACCCTCGGAAAATCACTTAACCCTGTTTGTCTTAGTTTCCTCATCTGTAAAATGAGCTGAAGGAAATGGCAAACCACTCCAGTATCTTTGCCAAGAAAATTCCAAATGGGGTCATAAAGAGTCAGACACAACTGAAAAATGACTGAACAACAACAAATTTTTTTTTTCCTTTTCTTGCTGTTAATATAATCTGAAAAGAGTGAAAGCATTTTTTCCCTTGCTTCTGCTTCTCATCAGTAAAGAAGAACTATATGATTAAGTGGAAATAACAGGGAACAGGAATAGAAGTGACTGTCATTTTAGTGTTTGTAATAGATATAGAAATCAAATTCAGTAGTATGTGTGCTGGGCTTTAGAAGAGTAGTGTTCAAGAAAGAAATAAGAGGATAGGTAGGCCTGTATAGCTAGCTCTAGGACTTACAAGTATGATTCCCTAGTCATCATAGTCTCAAGGAGAGTTTTAAAGATATATTTTTGTAAATTGAGAAAAACTGCTATATAATGGAGAAAACAGTGGATTTAGATTCTCAAGATCATATTTTAAATCCTGGTCCTGCTGTTTATTAAATGTGTAATCTTGGGCAAGTCACTTAACCCATCTAAAACTCAACTTCTTCATCTGTAAAGTGAGGATAATAACACTTTCACAGTCTATGTGGCAGGATATCTGTGAATCAAATAATTAACTCATGAAAAGAACACCATAAGGGAAGGGTACAATATAAATATAACCATTCTTATTAACACTCTTGATGAGGATTGAATTACCAGCTTTCTGAGGTCCCTTCCAATTCTGTAATTTTATAATTACATGTAGTCAATCTCTGAGCACTTTCTAATAGTAAAAGAAAACTGTTACTTCTTCCACAAACTATAACAAAGAATTGCTGATTTTTCCTCAACTCATCTTCCCCCTTTCAAATGGGTCTCACTGTTTACAATTTCTTCCCAATCCAATTTGCCATCCACATGACTATCAAATTAATATACCTAAAATATAGTTCTGACCATATCTTCTTCTGCTCCTCTACTCATGTACTTTAAATATCTCTCAGTTTACTCCAGAACAACATCAGTTCCTGTTTGGCATTGTGGGGACCAATTTTTAATTGGGGAGTGTTAGCTAAGCAGCTCGCCACAATATTGGGGCAAGGAAGGAGACCGGCAGCCTCTCTCAAAACAGAAGAGGATTTATTTTAATAAGAACAAACTTAAAAAAACAAAACAAAACACAAACAGGGTCAGTAGGATCAAGGGAAAGGAAATAAAATGGGGAAAGAGAAATTATACAACCTGAAAAATACCACTGCCCAGGAATCAGCTGAGAATACACAGCAGAGCTCCTGTCGCCTTCCAGCTTCCAGCCAGAATGCTGGAAAGAAAAAAACAAACTTCCTTCCTCCCAGCACACTCCACATAGCCCCCAGCCAATTGGATGACTGCTCTGACAGTCACATGACTGCCCTCACTGGGCTTCCAATCATTATAATTTTGCCAGGCCCATGTAGGCATCTGGGAGTGGTGATGATGTGAGGTGACAGCGCCATGGCAAC
The DNA here is from genome assembly GCF_019393635.1 of Dromiciops gliroides. NCBI lineage: Eukaryota > Metazoa > Chordata > Mammalia > Microbiotheria > Microbiotheriidae > Dromiciops > Dromiciops gliroides. The sequence continues at coordinate 519,390,518 of NC_057863.1, forward strand.
TAGTGGGTTGGAGCACTGTGCAGTTTGCGGAGCCCCAGGCCAGTGCTTGCCAAGGCATAGAAACCTCAAATAACAATTAATTCTTTACAGAATTTAGAGTCATTCACAATAGGCACAGGCTCCAACCTATTACACATTAGTTTCATGTTCTTCTCCCTCATTTGATGTCTGTTTTGGCCTAATTGGCCTACCTGCTCTTATCCATATACTTTATATTCCCTTATTCAATGACTTTGCACAGGTTACCCTTACAGCCCAGGAATAATCACCCTTTTCACCTTTGCCTCTAGGAACCCCTAGCTTCCTTTAGGATTCAGGTCAAGTGCTTTCTTCCCACCAATTATTAGGGCTCCTCCCCCTCAAAATTACTTTGTATTTACTCTCTCTCTCTCTCTCTCTCTCTCTCTCTCTCTCTCTATATATATATATATATATATATATATATATATATACACACACACATATGTGTGTGTGTGTGTGTGTGTGTGTGTGTGAGATGTTTTTCCCCAGTAGAATATAAGATTCTTCAAGGGAAGAACTACCCATTTTTGTCTTTTTGCCCACTACATTTAGCACAGTGCCTGCTCCATGGTATACACTTAATGAATACTTATTGAATTGAACTATATTGAATAGAACTCACCTAGTTGCTTGATGGAAAAATATAGAGATTGCCCATCAGACTCCTGGGGAAAATACCCAATTTCCCTCTGGGGTAGTAAGAATTTAGATATCAGGGGCAGCTAGGTGGCACAGCAGATAAAGCACCAGCCCTGGATTCAAGAGGATCTGAGTTCAAATCCAGCCTCATACACTTGAGACTTATTATCTGTGTGACCCTGGGCAAGTCACTTAACCCTCAATGCCCAGAAAAAAAAGAATTTAGGTATAGAGAATAGTACTTTTTAAACAACACATTGTATAGCCTATAGTCAGAGTATGTGTTGGTATTCTTCCTAGAGCTGTCTTGCATCCCCTTGGCCACTTATCTGTAGACTGTAACAATTTTCATTGGCTGCATAGTTGAGAATGTTGGTTTTATTTGCTATTACTTTCGTGCCTCCTGGTAGGAAGGCAAGCTGGTAAGGAACAATCTGTGAACTCTTGTTAAGTCATGCGCAATTAACTATAAACTCTGGGCCGAATGGACACAGGCAAACCCATGGTTATACTAAGCATTAATCTCCCAGTAGAAAGAAGAACTGGATATTTTCTAGAAAAAGAAATTGGAACTGACTGGTAAGTTGGCAGTCGTTTTTGTCAGGTTTTAGAGGACATCCTTGGAAGTATATAACCCTTCAGGGTAGTACATGCTTAATGTGGCTTCCTGCCATGGATACTTTTTCTCTCTACAAAACTTTAGAGGAACAATGAGGCCTTTATGCCTTATGCTTCATAGACTCAGTGATAAAGGTAGAAGTTAAAATGGTAACACCAACTTGACTGGGTATATATACATATTTATGTATATAATTAGTGAAATTGCTTTAGGAAGAATTCTGTTTAAACTTTATATAGAAAATTCAGGAATCTCTGAGGGAAGTGGATAGTTGTTTGTAACCCAAATTCCTAATATGTAACAGTCCAAGAGGCAAATAAAGTGTTCACAGAACAGTCTACTTATGATTTTCATAGTGTGTGTAAGGGAATAAAAAGAGAATCATATTGTAGTTCAGATTTTCAGATCATAGCCAAATAACTAACTGACTAGAAAAAATATGGGGCAGCTAGGTGGCTCAGTGGATAAAGCACTGACCCTGGATTCAAGAAGACCTGAGTTCAAATCCGGCCTCAGACACTTGACACTTACTAGCTGTGTGATCCTGGGCAAGTCCCTTAACCCCCTTCGCCCCCCCCCAAAATATGTGTGTATGCATGTATTTATAAACATGTGTATGTATGTATATAAATCTATATCTATCTATCTATCTATCCATCTATCTATATATCTATTTGCAGAACATGATAGAACCTGACATTGTTCCTTGAAAATGTTATAAACATGGTGGTTTCATTTCTTCTTCATGAAACATAAACTGATTTCTTCCATAAAGGATTGTATAGAGCTTTTCTACTCTACCTCAAACCCAAAGCTTGGACATCTAAAAGTTATACTAGGTGAAAGTATAAGCCACATTGTGAAAATTATTATTTAACTGTCATTGACTTATTTTAAAATAATGTAAAATATATGAAGGTTCTTCAATAAGTGACTGGCATGTATTAGGTGCTTAATAAATGTTTAGTGATTGATTGGTATGTGCTCCTTTTACTAAGCAGATCAAAATTATCCTATATCTTCTAAACCCATGGAATCTTTATCCATGTTTTTTTCTATAAGTCATCCATGGAGACACTTGTCTCATTCTCACCATGCAGCTACAATACATTTTCTGGTTACCTTAACACTGATTTTATTTTCCTTAAGACTCCTTCTTACAGGCTAGTTACTTATTCAACAAAATATGTTAAAAGCCTACTATGTGCAGGTGCTATGGAAGAAAGAACATTTAGATTTGCAATTACCTCTGCCTTCTACAGACTTACAGCCTAATGATGATCATGTGCAGTAGCTACCATTTGTTTTTCCATTGTCCTCTGGCTTACTCGTTATTTTGATTCTTCTGAAATCATAGTGATCCATGATTTACATCCATGACAGTATCACTGGGAGAATAGTGAAGATGAGTTTCTCTTGCAGAGAGCAACTAGGAATTATCTAATATATGCAGTTCACCATATCAAATGAGATAATACTTGTAAAGTGCTTAGCACAATACTTGACACCCAGTAGGAGCTTAATAAATACTTGTTCCGTCCTTTCTCACTTTCTATTGGTCAGAAATGTGCAAGCAAATGTTTAACAACCAGCTATTTCATAGGAAGATAGAGGAGGGGAAATGTACACACAACACACTTTTAAATTTAATCTGAATTTTTAACATTTTCTCCATCCTTTCATTGTCTAGACAATGAAAACATCAAAATATCAAACACTGATTTATAGCATTTCCTGATTTCCACTGAAAATTTTCAATCTGTGAAAGTTTTTAAGAACTATCTTCAACATACCCCTCATTCCATTCAAATATCCTCCTTCTATATAATTCTTAGTCTACCTCCTCATCTAAATGCTGTGCTTGTCCAAGATATGTTTGTAAACAAACTAAATCAACAAGCTGCCCATTCCACTGCATGCTCTAGCTGGGAAATAAATGGGTTTTTTTGTTTTTGTTTTTGTTTGTTTTTTATTCATTGGGGTTTTTAATGTAGATAGATAAAACATTTTGAGGGATGACCCATGAAGCAGACAGAAAAGGACATATTATAATTTAATGAATTAGTTTTGAAAAAAAGTTTAAAATAAAGTATTTTCTTTCTTTTAAAAAAATCCACTAAAGATACTTAGTAAAAGATTAATGAATCTTAATGCTTCCTTGCCTAATCTAACATAAATAAATGATCTTTAAAACAATGCTTCCTCCAAAAGAAGGAAAAACTAGACAAATAAATGCCTCTGGAAAAACAGTACAATTTTGAAAGCAGTCTCAACCTTAGGCAACATTGCATTGCTCTTCCTATTGAAGCTATCATATGTAGAATATCAAATAAGACCATAGTTAAACTTTCCTTTCATTATTTTTCTCCATTTGTATTTAAAGGATAGAAAATGGGCATTTTTTTCACATCTTAAATTCTACCTATGGAATGCTACAACTTGTAACACCTGCTAATATATAATATAGCATTTTTTTTTTTTTTGCTGGGCAATGGGGGTTAAGTGACATCTAGCACTTGTCAAGTGTCTGAGGCTGGATTTGAACTCAGGTCCTCCTGAATCCAAGGCCAGTGCTTTATCCACTATGCCACCTAGCTGCCCCCTATAATATGCCATTTTTAAAAAACACCTTCATTTAGCTAACCAAAGAATGCAAAACATGCTGTGGTCAGTATTTCATGGACTGGAAACTAAGGATACTTCTGAATTTGTGGTTCTAGGTTTTAGATATTTGAGTCCTAATATGATTATAGTTGGTTTATGTACTTTTATTAAGTGGTTTGCAAATTTTCATACTAGACTATGTTATCATGGAACCAACAAGAAAAATAGATGATGCACAGATAATGATTAAGATAAGAAAGTAAATGTAATCCTGATGGATATAGTTCAATGTGTGCATATGTTCAAAATTTCTGGAGTTTTCTCATAGTTCCCAGGAATGATAAAATCTTCCTATAATCCCAAAGAGGTTAAAAGCTATCTCCCTTGAAGGACAAAATTCAATTTAGCAAGTATTTATTAAGTTCCCACTATATGCCCTAAACTTGAGAGCTAGAGATAAGAGGGGGAAAAAGGTGAGGAAAAAGAAGGAAGGAAGGAAGGAAGGAAGGAAGGAAGGAAGGAAGGAAGGAAGGAAGGAAGGAAGGAAGGAAGGAAGGAAGGAAGGAAGGAAGGAAGGAAGGAAGGAAGGAAGGAAGGAAGGAAGGAAGGAGAAGGGAGGGAGGGAGAGAGGGAGGAGTGGAGGGAGGAAGGGATAGAGAGGGAGGGAGAAAGGAGACCTTGCCCTCATGAAGCTTATAAACTATTTTTTCTTTGTTTCTTTTGTCTTCCATTTAAATTTGTGATGTGCTTAGTTACTTGATTAATTTTTTTTGCTAATTGGCTAACAAAAAATACGTAATTTTTGTACCTCTCAGGAACTTAATTTGTAAATGAAGGAAAACAAAAGAGACATATAATCTTATACACACAAAAGCTCATCCAGGGCAAGATTTATGTCATCCTTGTATACTTTTTGACACTTTTCACATTTCCTTGACTATAAATATTTAATTACTTCTTATAGAGGAGGCTGGATGGTTCAGTAAAAAGAATGTTGGACTTAAAATCAGGAAGACCTGAGTGTGAATCTTTTCACTACTGACCAAAACATTTTCAGGGTCTTCCCATTGCCTCTAGGATCAATGCAAAGCATTGAATGCCATCACCCCCAGGTTGGGCTCTAGCCAATCCTATTAGATTGATTTCATATCATTTCTCTTTAGAAATTCTACATTTCTGCCAATTTCCCCATCTCTATATTATATCTGCCTCTGTGCATTCCCAAAAGCTGATTCACATGCTATATAGAAGACAGTACTACTTCATGTCTACCACTTAATACCCAACTTTAGCCTATATGCCCCCTCTCAATTTGTGAAATTTTTCCTCATTTTCATCTCATCCAAAACCCCAATTTCTCCCTCCTTTTTTGTGGATCTGAGTCAGTGCATTGTATAGCACTTTGCATGTGGTAGACCTTAAAAACATGTTTTCCAATATTGAAATACATTTTGAAATTCTGCATAGGAAATCATATAAAAGTGTGTGACAACATTATAAATGTTTACTATTATGGAAAAATATACTAATTCCAGTTTGAAAATGCTTTTTTTAGCCTATGAAAAATCCATTTCATCTTATGAAAATGGTGACATCTACTAGCTGTATACTACAGAAATAATTATTAATGCATTGCCCATTGTCATTTTCCTGATAATACGAATGAGATGAGTTCATGAACGTATTGATTTTCAGTGGCTGGCCTGACAACTAGCATGTATTAAATGCCTACTATGCACCAGGAGCTATGCTAAGTACTGGGGATATGTTAATGACCTACAGTCTAAATCTTATTCTGTTTTGTTCTTGTCCTATACCATTATACAGAAGTGTGACAGCTAAGTGGTACAGTGGATAGAGCACTGGCCCTGAAGTTGGGAGGACCTGAGTTCAGGTCTTACCTTGGACACATACTAGCTGTGTGACCCTGGGCAAGTCACTTAACTCCAGTTTCCTTAAACATTGGGGATATCTCCAGTCCTCCTGATGTATATCACACCACTGGACCCAGATGGCTCTGGAGGAGAGAGTGAAGCTGGTTACTTTGCATAACCCTCCATCACTTAAATCCAATTCAATGCAAGTCATGACATTACTCCAATATTATGGTCATCTTTGAAAACAAAGGACAAACATGAATACAGAAGTCAAGATTATTGTTTTGTGTCTTATTGTCCTGACATTATCTATAGTAAAAACTCAAATGCTTAGTGATTTTATGTTGCCAATTTCATTGATTTTACTGTGGCTCTCTTAACAAGTATTCATTTTGGGGGCAGCTAGGTGGCATAGTGGATAAAGCACTGATCCTGGATTCAGGAGAACCTGAGTTCAAGTCCAACCTCAGACACTTGACACTTACTAGTTGTGTGACCCTGGGCAAGTCACTTAACCCTCATTGCCCCACCAAAAAAAAATCAAGTATTAATCTTTAGGTGTGGTAGCACTTAGTCAGCTAGCAAAAAAGTCCCTTCTTTTCACCCACCTATTCACTAGCCTATAAAATACTTTGCAATCTAAAAAATAAATCCATTTGTTCAAGGAATTTGCAGGCAGGAAGAATAATTTTACACATTAACTATGGCCTACTGTAGCTGACAGTTTATAATATATCTCATCTCAGAATCACCTCATTGAAGAGGACCTTGGAGGTATTCTAGTCCAACTTAGATCTCAAAATCCATCTCCTCTACACCACCCCTGACAAGTGATCATTCAGCATCCACCTGAAAGCCTCCTGGGAATGTTCTATAGAGTAGGTGGGATTAGAATTGGGACTTGGAAGATAGATTCAAGTAAGCATGTGAAAAGGACAGGGAAGGACATTTCTGAGAGGGAGAATGATTTGGGAGAAGCGTAAGGATGAATCATGTTCCAATGATAATAAGTTTAGCTTTAGTGTTGCGTTCATCAAGAGGGATAGTCTAACATAAGGCAGATGAGAATTATTTTGTCAATGAGGTGGGATATATGTACTTCTAGAGATCTTTAATATCTTGGGTATGGCTCTTCCATCCATTGATATGGACTCCAACCTATATGTAGCTCCTTATCTTGTGAGACTTTTATCCATGTGACTTCACAGATATTTCATGAAAATTTGACCGGCAAATGTGATGAAGGTCGTTTTACATTTCGTTGTTGTTGTTTGTCCAGGCCTATGATTTCACTGGTCGGAAATCATTGAATCACCCAGAAATATTAGATTTGGAAACTTATTCTATTAAAACATATCAGCAAATACTCTGCAATTTATAGCTGTAGAGAAGTGCCTGGGGCACTGAGAGATCAAAAGACTTGCCCAGGGTCATAAAGCCAGTTTGTGTCTGAAGTAGGACTTGAAAGCAAATATTCCTGACTCAGTGTCTTTCATCCACTATGCCATATTACCTCTCTTTTATTGATACTAGTTTATAAGTCAAATAATAATAAGTGCACGTATAGATGATGGTAAAAAGAAAAATAAAAAGGTTGTAGCCAGACTATGTGTATTCAGTTTACCATTCTCCATGAAGTAGAATTATAAATCAGTCATTCCTGGGGCAGCTAGGTGGCACAGTGGATAGAGCACTGGCCCTGGAGTCAGGAGTACCTGAGTTCAAATCCAGCCTCAGACACTTAACACTTACTAGCTGTGTGACCCTGGGCAAGGCACTTAACCCCAATTGCCTCACTAAAAAAAAAAAAAAAATCAGTCATCCATATCTCTGTCCAACCTATTTTGCTCCCAAAGCTACCCCATCCAAGTGACTATTTCCTTCACTGACAAGGTCTATCTCCCTCATCTAGGCATGGAAATCATACTCGGTTACCGAGTGTAACTTAACCATTAGCACCCCTGCTCACCACTGCCAGATGATCTGGGTATTTTGTTGATGCCTTAAGTACAAGTACAAGTCATGTAGACCCTTTTCTTTTGCTTAACATTTCCTAAATTTTAAATAATTTAAGAGGTAAAGTCCTTAGATAACTGAAATAGGCATAGTTTGTCATTGGAAGGTAAGAATAACAAAAGGGTTGGTATAAAAGTCACTCATTAGAAATATTTCTTTTATAATTAACATTCCAACTGTTTTAAACAGTACACATTGTCATAACTATTTGGTGGGTATGTTTGCTGCTTGTCAGTACATTCTGGAAAGACATTTAAACCTTTATCTTTCTTATAAATCTCTTACAATTAAAATTATTTCTTTTCAGTTATGAGAGGTTTAAAACTGCTATAAGAGTTGAATGTTTTGGGAGGCTAAAAATCTCAATCCCATGTAAACTATTTCTTTGAGAAAATACTCCAAGTTGGCAGAACTATGAGCCAACTAGGAGACCAAAATTTCAGAAGGATTAATATGCATAAAGCTATTAAATCAGAACTGTTATATTTCCCCTGTAGCATATCAAATATTACTTGAAAAGGGGGGAATGCGTGTCATCAAAGTATATTTTTAAAATGTACAAAAGAGAACAGAAGAGTACTCAGAGTGAAACACAGACAAGCAGGATAGCTTTGAAACTAATATGTTGCATGCATTATGCACTAAAATTTACAAACTATACGTAATAATAGTATCACATACAATCTTCTTTTTCTATTCTTTGTAGATGAAAATGGTCATCTTTGTTGTCAAATTCAAAATAGCAAAAATATTTTAACCATTACCCCAAGCCCTCAAAGGGTTAATGAGCATCTTTATGTACAAAACTTAGCACAAATTAATGACTAAGAACTGAGTCCAATGCCTTTAAGTAGGCTAACAAAACAAGACCATCTGCTGGAATTAAGGAGGTATATTTTTAAGTGGTGTTGTTTATCCTTAATAGTGTCACTTTATCTGTACATTTTACATTCTCTATGTAATGTAACATTTTTAGGCTTGGTTCTCACTTTTTCATAAGTGTGTCTTCCAAGCACCTAGTTATTAATGAAATTCATATGAATTAATGAGGAAAAGATGCTGAATATTCCATTAGGTACATTGTGAATTGGCTAAATATTACCTTTGTGTAAAGATAACCACTTTTTGATGCTTAATTTCTTGCAGACTACCCACATTGGGTAGAGAAGCTGAATGATACTCATTTAGACAGTGGCAGCCCTCTCAGATGGGAATGTAAAGCCACTGGAAAGCCCAGGCCCACATACCGTTGGTTGAAGAATGGCATCCCTCTTTTGGCGCAGGTAATGTATGCAGGGAGCCAGTGGCCTGACATGGTGTTTTTGTCTAGGACTTAATAAAGGAAAAACTAATCTACATTTCTTCCTGTCGGGGTCATTCATTTTGAAATCATATGAGAATAAAAGTAGATTTCTCTCTGTGCCTTTAAATGGTGATGGACAGGGAAAATGAGAGGCCAATTCATGTCTGTGATCCAATATTATCATTGTTACCCACATTTTTCTGTAGCTTTTGCTCTGGCCCCACTCTCTTAGGTTCAGGCCTTATGCATTTTTAACCCTTTTCTGGTATTCTGATGGGGCTGGGGATTCTATTTTCTTCATAGATATCCTAAGCCACCATCTACCATATTTTCCCAATTTTAGAGGCCCATTGAATAGTTCCATTTAGTCCCCAGTTCTTTTTAGTCACTTTACCATTGAATTAATTTTTACAAAATAATATTTACTGCAAGGATAAAGGAAGAACAACTATGCAGACATTTCCTCCCAACATCTTGGGTCCTAATCCTCCTTATACCACCTTAGCTGGAGGGGAAATGAACCAGGCTCACAGCTTAGCTCAGTTCCTACATAGTATTAATTCTAACAAGCTCAAGTCCAAAGCCCAGCTTTGTGATTAATGCCTCCTACCCTGCTCCTTGAGCTTCTTTTTTTTAAGTTTTTTTTTTAATTTCACTTATTTATTTATTTGTTTGTTTATTATTTTGCAGGGCAATGAAGGTTAAGTGACTTGCCCAGGGTCACACAGCTAGTAAGTGTCAAGTGTCTGAGGCTGAATTTGAACTCAGGTGCTCCTGAATCCAGGGCCGGTGCTTTATTCACTGTGCCACCTAGCTGCCCCACTCCTTGAGCTTCTTTACTGGACCCACCACAATCCCCAGACTGGATTAATAGACTCCTTGGTGGGATGGGAGACTCCAGTTACTGTTCCTAGAACAGTAAAGACTGAAAGAAGAGGCCCAAAACTATGATTCTGGGGACCATATGGCCTGATGGAAAGGGGAAAGAAGGAGGCACACAGACTCTCTCCCTTACTATATGATGTCACTAGCTGTGAGTGAAGGATTCCTTTATCTTCAGAATAAATGCAGGAAAAAGCCAGGACAGTGTTCATTCAAGTAACTTCAAAGATGTAGACAATTCTGGCTATGCAGTGAATGGGAAAAGGCTGCCCTCAACCATATGGCAAACCAACATAGAATATGTACATTCATCACTTCTACAGTCTCCTGGAAGCAGACTCCACAGCATCTTCCACATGTATAATACCATCATAGGTGGTCTACGGATGTACTAAGCCCCCATCACACTATATATATTTTGCTTCTTAAAGTAATGTGGTAACTTGTCACTGCCATTTGCTTGAAAAAAATCATAAGGAAATGAAGATTTTCATAGTAGCATCAGAGTTTAGCTCTAAAAGTGGACATTGAAGATTATGTAATCCTGTCCTTTTTATTTGACAGCTGAGATCCTTAAGTGCACTACCCAAAGTTTCAGTTAGGCAGTCGGAACTGAGACCTAAATTTGGTTCTCCTGGTTCCCATTCTAGAGCTCTTTATGTTATGCCACTTTATATTTTGTACCTTTCTTTTTAAACAATTACACTTACCTCAAGTTAACTAGGGATATTGTTATGTTTGATAAATAGCTTCGGTTTTCAGTTTCTGTTTTCTTCGTTTCGTTGTACTAGACTCATAGGATTATAAATTTAGAGCTAGAAGGAATCTGAGAAGCTAGAAAGTTTAAAACTGAAATATCACAGATGAAAACTCTAAAGACATGAAAGGTTAAATGATTTGCTTATGGTGATACAGAAAGTGTCTGAGGTAGATTGATCTAGCACTCTATTAATTTTTGTTTTATTTTTTGTGAGGATGATTCAACCAGTTCCAGACATCATGGTGCCAAAACCAGTTGGATCATTCTCTATGTAATTGCTATGGCAAACCATGAAAAAAAAATGAAACAAGAATCTAAGTGGAGATATTAACTGCGTTATGACTGGAGCAATTATTCCAAGAATATTAAAGCACTTTGAGAAGTGACTATTCTGGTACCAAAGAAAGTATTCAAATAAAACAACTAAGTGGATCAGTGGATGGAAAGCTGTACCTAGTGTCAGAAACACCGGAGGCTAAAGCTAGGCCCCAGATATTTACTAGCTGTGTGACGCTGAGCAAGTCCCTACCTCCCTAAGGTTGTTGCAAGGATCAAATAAAATAGTATTACTAAAAAGTTTTGCAAACCTTAAAGTACTATATAAATACTAGTTGTTGTTGTTATAAAATACATTGTTTTTAAATTTTTATTATATTTTTGTTACATTTTAAATTCCAAACTGTCCACCTCTCTCTGACTCCTGATTCCTCACTTCATACTATTGAAGGCTATCATCATCATCATCTCTCACACATACACACACACACACACACACACACACACACACACACACACACACACTTACTTAAAACCATATGCTGCATACTTCAATTTATCAGTTCTTTCTCTGGAAGTGGGTAGCATATTCCATCATAAGTTCTTTATAGCTTATTTGAATATTTATAATACTCAGAATAACTTAAGCTATTCACAGTCATGCTTCAAAAAGTATTGTTGCTGTATCCAACTTTGTCTCGGTTCTGCTCATTTCACTCTTCATTATTTCATACAAGTCTTTTCATGTTTTTCTGAAATCATTGAGCTCATCATTTCTTACAGCACAGTATTATTCCATCACAATCATATACCACAGCTTGCTTATCCATTTCCCAATTGATCGACATCCCCTCAATTTCCACTTGTTTACCAGTACAAAGAGAGCTGCTATACATATTTTAGAACACATAGATTCTTTTCCTTTTCTCCCTGATAAGCTTCGGAAACAGACTTAACAATGGTATTGCTAAGTCAAAGGATATACAGAGTTTTATAACTCTTTAGACATAATTCTGGATTGCTCTCCAAAATGGTTGGATCAGTTTGCAGTTCCACCAACAGTGTATTAGTGTCCCAATTTTTCTATATTCCCATCAACATTTATCATTTTCCCTTTCTATCATTGTAACCAGTCTGGTAGGTGTGAGATGATATCTCAGAGTTGTTTTAATTTGCATTTCTCTCATTAATAATGATATAGAGAATTTTCATATGGCTATATGCATATGCCTAAATTATATATTATACATAATACATTATATAAAATTATATTTAATGCTATGCTTAATCTCCCACATGTAATGATCTGAATTATGTTTGTTGCTAAAAGTGTAATATACTATGTCTTTGATTTCTTCATTCAAAAACTGCCTGTTTATATCCTTTGACCATTTATCAATTGGAGATTGACTCATATTTTCATAAATTTGATAAAGTTCTCTACATATTTGAGATATGAGACCTTTACCCAAGAAATTATCTATAAAATTTTTCCCAATATAATACATAATTAATGGAGCTTATTACAAAGATGAAAATATCTGAGATTTTGTCTATAGCTTACCAAAACTACTGGTAAATTTGATACTCAGTAATTTGATGGATGTATGGTCTCATCAATGTGGGTATTCCCTCTAACCATTAAGTAAAAAAGTAATGATGATAATAATCAATCTGGTGGGTTGCTTGGCATTCTGTGGCCAGAAAAATGGATAGATTGACTGCATTTTCATTTTTTATCAGTCTTAGATCATATCAACTCAAGCTTCAGTATTATGTAAATATAGCCTTTCATCCATCAGCATACTTCAATTTAGTCTGAAGAATTCCCTCTCCTCTAGTAAATATCTTCTGACAAGGGAACTAGTGTGTGTGTGTGTGTGTGTGTGTGTGTGTGTGTATATATATATATATATATATATATATATACATACATACATACATATAAAATAATGATAGATTGAATCAAACTGTGCTGGTTTTGTTTTGTGGGGAAAAAATCAGCCTTAATATTTGATTTAAATTACAAGAAGTTCCTCCACAATGTTTTATCTTATTACTAGGGTTATAAAGCATAAACTCCATATGTGTCTTGACCCCCCCATACATGCTTATTTCTTTTTTCCCTACATGTTCCACATAGCCACTAAACAGAATATAATAAAGGCAGTTTGGTTTGGCAAGATAATATTACAAAGTCAGAATAAGACAAATAGAATGTAGGAGAAAAACATCATTTTTATGTTTTTTTTTCCTAGCCAAACTTTTATTCTTCCTTATCATAAAGGGGAAATCCTATATGGAAAAAATGAATGAATGCCAAAATAAATTCTACTGAGATGAAAAATTGTGCTTTAATCCCATTGATGTTAAAGGGTTTGGGTCATAGTCTCCAACTAAGCACCCAGAAATTCTACATCCTCTTTGTGCTTTGTAGAATGATATTATTTCTAATTCCATTACAGAGCAGGGTTGAGATGGTTAATGGTGTATTGATGATCCACAATGTGAATCAGTCCGATTCTGGAATGTATCAGTGTTTGGCAGAAAACAAATATGGATCCATTTATGCCAGTGCTGAGCTGAAGGTTTTAGGTAAGTGATTTGAAAGCAAAATGATAGCTACAAAAAGGTGGCTTTCTTCCTTTATGCCATTATCATTTGAAACCTTGAATATTTAATTTTTCCTACTTTTTTCTCTAAAGCTTTTGGGTTGGGTTTTTTTTTTTAAGTTTATGGACATTTTGCTCAAAAAGAGCATTAGAAACACAAGTTTCTCAAATAGAATGTTGAGACCATTGTTCCATCATCAGGAAAATAAAATGAACAACAACACCCCCATTGCTTTTTCCAAGTAGGTAGCCCATGGATTGTATTGGTATACTTAAGTATAAAAAGATTATATTTATTGCTATGTGTAATCTCCCACATGTAATGATCTGATTTATGTTTGCTGCTAAAAGTCTAATATATTACGTCTTGTAGAAATATGCCTTTCAGTTTCTTTTTAAGATTCAACAGAATGGTGCTAGAATCTAAGGGAAAATAACATTGAGATGAATAAAGTAGTCGGGTCTCTATAAACAACTACCCTTCCCAGGTCAGGAAGATTAATATCATTGCATATGAAGTCTATTTTTTATATGTAAATAATACATTTATCACTTAGAGAACATTCAATTTTATCTAACTTTAAGGGCATAAGCTAAGATCTGGCTAAAACAAAAGATGTCTGATCTCCTCTGCATAGAGAGCATAGCACAAATTCTGATCTCTTGTACCCAAACCAAACAAACATACATAAATCCAAAGGAAGCTCTATCTGGGTGTTTATAGGAGTTCAGTCCAATGCCATTAGGCTAAAAAATAAGATTCAAAGTGCTACAGACAAGAGAAAAGGACATATTGTTTATTTATTTTTCTCAGATTTAATATCCATGACTTTCTTGGAAATTACACATATTCTGGGAGTGGAGGGAAGGGGGAAGTGAGGGTTGCTCACCTCATTTCCCTGCCCCAAAGCAAGCTCAGAGTTGCCATTTTTATTCCCCATAACTGTAAAAGCTTGTGCTGCTAAAGGGCTGCTTCTAGTCATGTGTGACTCATTGCAGGAAGATTCCATTTTGAGAATGACAAAAATCCCCTTATTGTCTAGGGAACCAGAGGAGCTGATGACTGGATGAAAATATAGAATGGAGCAGTCTGCCTGCTCATTCTCTTCTTTTTCATCTGCAAATCATGTCAGCACATGTGTCTGCTTTAGCTTCCATGTTCTAAAAAGCCACATGAATAACAGAATGAGCCAGCTGCTCCTCACCCACCACTCACAGGAAGCAGTTGGGAACAGTGCTACCTTGACTATAGATTCAAAGTATGCTCCATTGGGAGCTGGAGAGGATGACTCCCCCTATATCTATTTGTCTGTAGTTTATTTTATAAGAAAATGCCTTTTTGCTGGTAATTGTAATTTTACTTTCATATCACTGGTAAGTTAAGCAAATGATCTAACAGGTTGCCAAATATACGAAGCAATATGACCTTCTGCAAAGGATATAGAGTAAGGCTTTTTTTAATTGACAAGTTAATTAAATTCTAATTTTTCCATTTAAACCTAAAGTTAAGCTAATATTCATTCTATTTATATTATAATTTTGTTCCAAAGAGAAATTGCAAAGTTTTGAGGAATGATTGGTTAATCTTCATCAAGATCCATGACTATTTCTCTTAAAAACTAATGCTTTATTTTTAAAAATTTTTAACAGCCTCAGCTCCTGTTTTTGCACTAAATCAACTGAAGAAAACAATAGTAATTACCAAAGGTCAAGAAGTTCTCATAGAGTGCAAACCTCAAGGTTCTCCAAAACCAGCCATTTCCTGGAAGAAGGGAGACAAAGCAGTAAGAGAGAGCAAGAGGTCAGAAGTCTGTTTAGTAATTTAATCGCTGTACTGTCAGTTTTGTGTTTTCATTAGTTGCAAGTGACACACACCTACTTATAGGACAGAATATCTCTGTGAATGCATGACAAAAGAATACATAAGTTGGTTTGGATATGGATATTTCTAAATGGTGACTGTATTGGAAACAAAAGTTCTAATTCAATCCAATCAGTCTCTTTTATCTGTCTGGAGCAGTTGCAGCCCAAACTGAAGATGTCACTGAATCACAAAATTACACATCTGCTATTTTAAGGTATTTAAACTAGAGTCATATTTGGTGACATTCATGGGATAGTGAAAGTTCCAGTTTAGACCAAAGGAGCTTCATAAAGATTGGAAATGCAGTTCATTTTCATGTTTGCACACTATAGAAATAGAATTGCTTTTTTCCCAATAGGTATGATCAAACTTCTTCTGTGGAAGTGAGCTCAGTCCTTGAGCAGAATTGATGTAAATTTTATTATAGGTGAATAAGATCTCCTATTGTTTAATGAAAACAAAACATTTATAATAGTTGCATTAGCATTTGTTTTAGGAAATTGGAAATGTTTATAGTGGTAACAAAGCACATATACTTTATCAGTACAAGCCATCTCTTTAGAATTTATATTATTTGCTTTTATATTTGGGAGTAAGAAGTAAGTCATGTTCTTTTTTGTCTCATTCCAGCATAAAGTATACCTCAGCAACTGTTCTTAGATTTATTATTGCAACTTTTTAAAATTAGGCTTTCTGAATAGCAAATATTATAGAGATAGTACCCAGATTATGTGTATGTGTTTTTCTAAAATTATTAATCTATTCCTAATATTGGAGGCCAAATATACACACACACACACACACACACACATATATATATATATATATATGTAGTTTGTGATCTCTAAAAAAATTAAATAAAAGAGCTACTTTTGCTTGAGTCAGGCATTTAACCAAGTCACTGCCTTTGCATAAAACCATTCAAAGAAGATGAACCCCACACCCCTCTGTGATGCTTTTTTAAAATGAAAGTTGGATTTAATTCTACCTATAGAGAATAAAGTTTTTATGACAACTCACTCAAAGATGTGATAAAGATAGAACAGAGATTGTACTTCCTTCATCCTATAGAATAATCTAAAATGTTTAGGTCATTGTTTTCTAAAGAAATAGAATTCTAAGCTCTAGGTGGGCTGAACCTGTATTGTCACGTGGCAGAGGACATTGAGCATATTCAAAAGACTGGGCCATAGTTGACCAGTCCTCTCACCTCTCTATGAAATCTCAAATGGTCATTTCCTTTAAACATGTTTGTCAAAGGATTTTAGAGTAGAATTATCTAATTTAGGTTTAAATTGACTTTAGCTATTCTGCTCTATTACATATCTTCAAAATGAAGTAAACTTTGCATGCAGGAAGTCAGTTTGATGTTGTGAATAGGAAACTGATCTTGAAGTCAGGATGTCCTGGGTTCAAGTCCTTCTTCTGACACGTAATGAATGTGTAACCAGGACATGTAATTTTGCAGAGGAAGTTCTGATGTAAAATGGTAGAGGGATTTCCTTATTGGAGTTCCCAGGACTGATGAAATCATTTCTCTGAGCAAAACAAATACTTCCTCCCCCCGCCACCCCAAATAGTTGTACACAGTTTTCATGTGAGGGAAAAAAACTGTGATTTGGGGTTGGTCAGATATATTGTTCCTCTTCCTCATAGATCATATTAAAAGGGATATTAGACTTAGATAATCTGAGCTCTTGATTTTGTTATGACTTCAAGATGAAATTTTAGAATTTTAAAAGTTTAATTCTTCTTGGGGCATGAAGCAAAGAGGAAGAGGTGTGGGCCTGAGATTTCATCAAGGGAGCTCTCTGAGAAATCTCCCTACATAAATGCAAAGCTGCAAAATTGGAGTAATTTATGATCTTCTTGGATCCCTGAAAGATTCATTTATTTGCCCAATAAATATTACATAGCCAGTACTTGCCAGCTTTGAAGACTGGTCCTTTATCTGGCTATACCATGCTGCCTCTTACCTAATAATTCCACTAATATGTTTGTTTACTATTCTAAGCCTGATGTTGGATCTCTGCATACAGTTTTTGGTGGTTGTAGCTTCTTTCTTACTGGACTGGGCAGGAATTATGGGAAGGTATTCTCTGGAGGGATCTCCTCTGTGCTCTTGGGAAAAATTAGATTTAAATCATTTGGAAGATATAGCTGTTTTAGTTGACTGATTCTTAAGAACCCCTCTCTGTGAGTGATACATTACTATGCTAAATCAATAAAGTTATATTAAATTGAGAATATAATTATTAGCATTCTGTCAAGACAATACAACAAATTCACAATTCTATGAGCACTACTGAATCAAGTCCAAAAGAGGAAATTCAACTGTGCTGTTAGACATAATATATTTGGTCTCTATTAATAATTCTCATCATGAAAAGTCAATGTAAATAATGCTGTTCCAAAGATATGTGTCTTTCTAATTAGTGTTGAAAGTCAACATGTTTGGCTCAGCTAAAACTGGACTCTTTGCTATCACAGCAGAATCTCGCCGTAAAGAGGACCATAGAGCTTTTATGCTGAAACCTATCTACAAATCTACACCAAGTAATGGAGAAATGGTCATCTAATCACTGTTTCTTCATAATAAAAGTGCCAATATATTTAGAAATCCCTACATGTTCTCATTACAGGTACCTACCACTTGTTACTATTATAAATTCAGGTTTTCTATGTTATAGAAATGTTCAACCTCAGCTAAGGTTATAAGTCATATATGAACAGATGCTCAGATGGAAAAAAAGACTAGAGAAAGAGAATAAATGTCAGTGAAAATAACCTTAATCTCTAAGGGTGTCATTTTTATTATTTAAAAAATAAGGGGCTTGGCCAGGATGATTTCTAATGTCCCAGTTCTACATCTATAATCCTCCCATTTTTAATGGGGTAACTACTAACAGTGAATATAACTTAATTATGTTGGGGTGAAATAGTTCACTTTTCCAAGGCTCAGAAAAGATTGTTTTGCATCTATTTCATATTTGGGGTAAAGTTCAGGTCAGTTCTTACTGTATTCAAACATATGAACTACTCTTATAACCTTTATCTATTGCAAAAACAGTTTCAAAGGAATTAACCCCAGCCTGTGTCGGCTAGTTCCAAAAACAATTATTTTGAGCAGTTCAGAAAATTTAAAAGTTCAGAAATTAAATTGTAGCTTGCCATGTGGGAAAAAATAATCATATGTAAGAAATGGAGAGCAATGAAGAAGAAATACATTATAAAGCAGCATCTAAATATTAAACACATGCCACTATTGTCAAAGCCAAAAGGGAACACTTTTAGGAAAGACTGCCATAGCTTAAAGCGCTAAGAAGTACAACAGAAATTTGAATTGCAGAAAGACATGTAATCCAGTGATTAAAGAACATCACAAAAAAGTCACAAACTTTTTTTCTTTTAATTTTAATGCCAAATCTACAACTTGCCATATTGCATCCCTTTGGACAGTTTATTTAGGCTTTGTCTAGACTTTTGTCAAAGCATCTGATTCACTGATAAATCTTTTAGCTAGTTAGCCAGTGCTTTTATATACAAAGTATCAAAGAACCATATTGGATTCATTTTTTTTCCTACCATTTTCCCTCAAAACTCAATTTTCTAGTTATTTTGGTGTTGTAATAATAACCTAATTCTTATTTCTATTTTTCATCCTATGGGAAAACAAAAAAGAACTACACAACAGATTTGGTATAAGTTGTCTGTGGCAACAAGAAATTGTCCCTACATATATTCCCATTAGTACATTAGGTAGAATTATTACCTTGATGTACTCGTGAACCTGTTAATTGAATTTCAGAGCCCTTACCTCTAGTCTTGGCCTCAGATTCCTAACATGGCCTTCTCTTTCTTTCTCACTATCAGAAGAAAGGAGAGGATCCAAAGAAAAGTGTTACTAGTTCTATGGGGATGTCATGGCCACCTTTATAAATCATGTGTAACACATTTAGACATATCCATATGGATCTGAGAACTGTGATTGAAGACTACTTTAATAAGCTATTTTAAAGAAGCTTTAATGTCTCCTCTGCCTTCAGAGAGTCCCTTCCATATGGCTTTTCAGGTTCTTTTAACACTAGTGACTATATTTCAAGATACAAATAATAAACTCAAGGAGCAATAAGTAGTAAAATGTTTCATAAGTTTTTTTTTTTTTCCAATTTAAGGGATTTTTGCCCCTCTCCTAAACACTCACTCAAAGTATTCTGCTCATTAAACTCATATTGGATTTTCACTTCAGCTCATTATTTCCATTACTTGGCCATTAAGTATTGTTAAAATAAAATCATCCAAAAGCACTCCAGCAGTGCACGAATATTGTCTCCATTATTACATGTTCAGCATCCTGTATTTGTTGTAGACAAAGACAATCTCCACTAATGCGAAGACTGGAATTGGAGTCAAAGCAGAGTTTCTTTTGTTTTCTTTTATCCTACAAATGAATACTATACTAAGAAAGGAATTGAGCAGTGATGGAAGTTCATTAGAATGTTGTTATGTTCCACATCTGGCTTCAGATTATTTGCATTTATTGAAATCCCAATGTAGTTTAAGCAGCAGTTCTCACTTCTGAGGGTTTTATCAATTAGTGGGATAATGGCCAGTAATTTGAAGGGGGGTCACTGAGAAATCCAGCATTAAGAAATTATCCCATGATGGGGCAGCATTATAACATAATTTTGCTTTGTAGGGGACACCAATCTAAGCAAAGATAAGCAATCATTCCTTAATGGTCTCCCTCCTCTCTAGGAGAGTTTCAGTATGATAAAGTTGAAAACTGGCTTGAGTGGAATTGTTTTCAACTTACTCATTTAGCATTCTGAGAAAATTGTACTTGAAGTACCCATCAGTTCACTTTCATTGGGAATTCATGTTGTGGTTTATTAGGCACTGATGATCAAGTTCATACTGACTAACACTACATATGGAAAAAATGCTTTATGTGAGCCCTAGAGGACAATGCTGCTAGAAAAAAAAAAAAGAAGTCATCTTACCTTTTCTGGAGAAGGAAAGGAATTCATGATTATAATTAAAGTCTTGTTTCTGTCCCTCTGTTTCAACTTACATGCTGGGTTTGCTAATGAACAAGCTGTTTTGTTGTTTCCTTTGTGACAATGTCTTTTAAATATTAAGAACATAAAACAATGTAGACCTCAGCTACTCTGCATTTCCTCAGTGTCTAAGAAACTATACAATGGAGAAAAAGAAATAGCTAAATCTAAGTAATGGAATATCTTCAGTGTCTTCTACAACTTCTCATACTTGTTAGTAGTTTTTTAAATGGTCTTTTCAATGAAATTATATTGCCTAAGGAAGAAAAAAATGAAATTTGACTTCATAAGTTTTCAAATATATTTAATTCTGTTCAGCAATTATATACTGCTTACTTACTATGTGTAAGGCGTTGTGCTAATTATTATACAGGATAAAAATGATAAATATTGTGGAATCAGTGGATGTAATTTAACTTCTTGCTCTTTTTTCGTGTTACTTGGTACAAGTCACTCTACCTCTTTAGACTTCAGTTTCCATGTTTGTAAAATGAAGAAGCTGGAGATCATTTTTAGGGTTTTTTTTTAGTTTTCAAAATTTGTTTTTATAAGATATCTAGCTTCAAATTTTTCTCCTTCCCTCCCCTCCCTACCCTTCCCCAAGACAGGAAGTAATCTGATATAGGCTACATATATACAATCACATTAAACATATTTCCGCATTAGTCTTCTTATGAGAGAAGAATAAGAGCATTGGTTTTTAAATAGGTACTGATGCTTGACTTTCTCCCCTTCACCCCATAGTGATCTTATTATGGCCCCAAGTGCTATATCATTAGCCATTCAGAGGGTAGAAAGATCAGAGCACCCTACCATTTTCTTATAGCCAACCATGGGGTTTATCTTTGTGTGAATTTTTTTTTTTTTTTTTGCAGGGCAATGAGGGTTAAGTGACTTGCCCAAAGTCGCACAGCTAGTAAGTGTCAAGTGTCTGAGGTTGGATTTGAATGAAGGTCTTCCTGAATCAAGGGCTGGTGATTTATCCACAGTACCAACAAGCTGCCCCCAGTGGGGCTTATCTTTAACAGAATTACATTTATCTTGATTCCCCTAATAGTCCCTGCTCCACCACCTCCCCCTGCTCCCAATCTCTCCCTCTTTTGATTATGGAGATCACCTTCTCAGGATCCACTATATGCATCCACTAGCAATTGTGTAATGACACTGGGGAAATCCCCACCTTCCTCTAGTATACCTCCTCCACCACCACTACAGATCACTTCTTAGATGCCTAAGGGGTGGGAATTGTGCTCCCTGGTAGTGGTCTGGGATTAAGAGCCCCATATATCCACTTTTTATGTTGAGTAGGGAATCTGTGCATAGGATGAATTGTCACAGATAGGTTGGATAAGATTCCAGATCACTTTTTATTTTCTTCTCTTCCAAGCCCACCTCCTTTCCCAAACTTCCATATTACTAAGGAGGGTACTACATCCTTATGGACATATAGCTCTGAAGTTGCTTCTCTATTCATCATTCCACATTGCCTTATTAGTACAGTAATGCATTTATATAGTCTGTAAATAAGTAAATATTCACATACTGGGGTTTCTTTTATTATTATTCTTTTTTTGATTTGGTTTGTGGTTTTTTTTTTACTGATAGAAGCATACAATCAAAACATTTTGAAAAGCACTGAACTAGATGACTTGTGAAATTCCTTTCTAGGTTTTAATCCTTTTATCCCTGCTCTCATGGAATATTTAATATAGTAGGAGACACGTACACAAAGAGTTTTCAGACATGTAAAGGCTTCTCATGCAAGGAATGGTGACCAGTTGTTATACATATGCACTGAAAGAAAAGCAAGAAAAAAATAGACCTAATTGGAACAACCATACATAGTTTAGACAAAAAGAAGGAACAGAAATTATAAATATCTAAAAGAAATTTCCATTTCCTAGAATATTACAATACTCTCATGTAGATTGAATGTAATCTTGTCCAAAGAGAGGAAAATGGATGAGGATGCCTCTTCCAGTCCTTTGTTTTCCTGTCTGTGTCTAAAAACACAATAATATTATGTTTTAGAGAACCATTGGAAAGTCTGTCCACTATAACTGCATAACACTTTTGAGATGACGTTGATTTGATCATCCTTGAAAAGTCAATTCAACAGACATTTTTGAGAGTCTATTAAACACAAGGCACTGATCTGTATAAGAAAGAGGGTTCAGTGTATGTATAAAGATGAACAAGTAAGAGAACTTGCTTTCAAGAAGCCTACCATCTAGTGGGAGGAAAGCAGTCCATACAAAGAAACATAACACAAAGCAGAATGTGATAAGGTATAAACCAAATATTCTAGGAACATAAAAGATAGATAAATTACTTATAATGGGGGAAATCACAGTACATTTAATAGGTGGTATTTGTGCTGGCTCTTGAATATTGGTGTAGGATTTTGAATGGCAAAGAGAAGGACATCTAAAGGATGTCAGAAATAGAAGCTCCATAGAGTCTAGAATGTTCTCTCTTTGCTTGTCAAAATCCTACCCAGTCTTTCAATTGCAGCAGAAATCTATTTACTTTGTCATACTATTCTTCTGAGCCCTTTCCCAAGCTCAGTTCTATCACTGAATGTGTTAACAGTACCTTTTAGATGGACTGATATGCATTCTCTTCATGATTTCATTCAAGTAATTTATCATGATATAATTGTTGAAGTAAAAAAAAAAAACACCAATGGGAAACTTCCTGGAGCACTCCAATAGAAAGTCCCCTCAGTTGATATTTGTCAAGTTATCATTATTCTTTGGGCTTTGTTGGTATTATTCTAAAAGTCAGTTCAAAATAAAAATTCAAGCAAATACAAAATTTTACTCTGTTAAATATCTCTATTTCTATCTATCTATCTATCTATCTATATTCATAACTGTCTCCTATTGGAAACAGAGTGAGAAATTAATGGAACAGATCAGAGACCTGTTAGGAAAACACAGCACCAGTTTATGGTCCCCAAAGTAGGCAGACATAGGCATACAGATATTCCTTCCAAAGAAGGGGCTCAAAATTCCTTTGTGAGTGCAAGTGTTTAAACCTTCTTTGCTCACTGGATACAGACCTTGGTCATCCAAGTTTTAGGTCTCTATTGATAAATCAATCAGAGAGAAATTAACTTTTGGTTTTCCTGGCTTAGTAGTATAGGGTATTATCAGTTTCATTATCATGATACAAATCAGTTTGATAGTTCAAACTTGAAAACAAACAATATGACAAGAGTATATGATTCAAAAGGGGTTGTCACAGATAAGGATACCCAGATGTTTTAACAAGTACTGGGGAGGAAAACAGGATGGCTCCAGAAGACAAAGGTGTTTGTTAAAGAGCCATAAAATCTACCAATTATCCTAAGAGGATAAAAGTCACACTAGATGGGATCTGTTGTACTGGCTATAAACTCTCAGACATTTGGAGAGGCAAATTGTGTGCTATACCCCAAATAATTCGGTGGTTTGTTTGATAGTCATTTGTATAATGCCTGGCTGGGTTCAGTTGGATTTCAGTTGGAGAACATTTTGATCTTGTTAATCTAGGGTTTCATAAGATTCTTTTGGATAGTAAGGCAGCTCCATAAAATCCAGATGGTTTACATATCATTAACCATCTCATTTGTATCTAGATTTTTAAATTTTGTCTAACAACTTAGATACCAGGTAAAGGTATAGTTGCCCCCCAAGTTAAAGAAAACAGCAAAATCAGTTCCTCCATTGTTGTTTCCTTGAAAAGTGGTAGGGGGCAGCTTGGTGGTGCAGTGGATAAAGCACTGACCTTGGATTCAGGAGGACCTGAGTTCAAATACAGCCTCAGACACTTGAAACTTACCTGCTGTGTGACCCTTGGCAAGTCACTTAACCCCAATAACTTCACCCCACACACACAAAAAAAGTGGTAGGAATTAATTGCTCATGAATATGCTATGCAAATATAATAAAAATTGCAATCTTACCAAAATTAACTTATTTATTTAATCCCATACCAATCAAACTATCAAAAAATTATTTTATAGGTCTAGAAAAAACAATAACAAAATTAAGCTGGAAGAACAAAAACTCAAGGGTATCAAGGGAATCCATGAAAAAAGATACAAAGGAAGGAGGACTAGTCAAACCAGATCTCAAACTGTATTATAAAGCAGTAATTATCAAAACAATCTGGTATTGATTAAGTAATAGAGTGGTGATTAGTGGAATAGAATAGGAATGAATTTCACTATAATAAATGACTATAGTAATCTAGTGTTTGGTAAACCCAAAGATCCAAGGTTTTGGAATGAACCCTTATTTTGTTGTTGTTTTTTGTTTTGTTTTGGGGGGCAAGGCAATGAGGGTTAAGTGACTTGCCCAGGGTCACACAGCTAGTAAGTGTCAAGTGTCTAAGGCTGAATTTGAACTTGGGTCCTCCTGAATCCAGAACCAGTGCTTTATCCACTGTGCCACCTAGCCGCCTCCTGAACCCTTATTTAAAAAAAAAAAAAAACCACTGGGAAAACTGGAAAACACTATGGCAAAAACTAAGTATACATCAAAATCTCACATTGTATACCAAAATAACTTCAAAATGGGTTCATGATTAACAAATAAAGGGAGATACCATAAGCAAATTAAGAGAGCATGGAATAGTTTATTTTTCAGATTTCTGGAAAGGGGAAGAATTAAGAACCAAGAAAGATATAGAAAGTATTACAAATATAAAATAGATAATTATGATCATATAAAATTAAAAAGCTTTTGCATAAACCAATCTAATGCAACCAAGATTATAAGTAAAGAAGAAAACTGGAGGAAAAAAATTTTGGAACATGTATTACTAATAAAGGCTTCACATCTCAAATATATACAGAACTGAGTCAAATTTAGAGAAATGGTCAAAGGATAAGAACGGTTTTCAGACAAAGAAATCAAAGCTATCTATAGTCATATAAAATGTTCTAAATCACTGTTGATCAGAGAAATGCAAATTAAAACAATTCTGAGGTACCATTTCACATCTATCAGAGTGGCTAATATGACAAAAAAGGAAAATGTTGGATGTTGGACGGTGTGTGGGAAATCTGGGATGCTAATCCACTGTTGGTGGAGTTGTGAACTAATGCAACCATTCTGGAGGGCAATTCGGAACTATATACCCAAAGGGCTATAAAACTATGCATACCTTTTGATACAATAATACCACTTCTAGGGTTATATCCCAAAGACATCCAAAGAAGAGAAAAGGACCTATTTGTACAAAAATATTTATAGCAGTTCTTTTTGTGATGGGAAAAAATTGGAAATCAAAGTGATGCCTATCAATTGAGGAATGACTAAACAACTATGGTACATGATTGTAATGGACTATTATTGTGCTGGGAGAAATAACAAGCAGGATTATTTCAGAAAAAACTTGGAAAGACTTACATGAACTGATGTATAGTGAAGTGAAAAGAACCAGGAGAATGTTGTACACAGTAACAAAACTTGGTTTGATGAGGAATTGTGACTGACTTAGCTATTCTCAGCAATACAATGCTGCAAAACAATCCCAAAAGACTAATTAATAATCAAGTATACTATCTGCCTAAAGAGAAAGAACTGACATTAATTGAATGCAGACAGAAGCAAGCTGTTTTTCACTTTCTTTTTCATTTTTTTCTTTTATTCAAGTCTTCGTATACAAAATGACTAATATGGAAATGTTTTTCATAATTGTATATTTATAACCTATATATGATTGTTTACCCCCTCAGGGAGGAGGGATAGAATTTTAAACTCAAAACTTAAAATAAAAATGTTAAATTTTTAAAAGATGGGGAAACTGTTTCTTCCTCATCACCTAAATGCAAAACAATCATAAAGAAAAAGAAAAGAAAAGAAAAGTGGTAGGAACAAATTAAAAGAGGCTAACCTAGAAAGGACAATTAGGTGGCACTGTGAATAGAGTGCTGGGCCTAGAGTCAGGAAAACTTGAGTTCAAATCCAGACTTACACACTTACTAACAGCGTGAACCTGGGCAAGCCACTTAAATCTGTTAGCCCAAATTTCTTCATCTGCAAAATGAGCTGGAGAAGGAAATGGGAAATTACTCCGGCATCTTTGCTAAGAAACACCTCCCCCTCCTTCCAAAGGGGTCATGAAGAGTTGGACAAGACTGAAAACAAATAAAACACAAGACAAATAAAACAAGTAAACACCAATCTTCTAAAAATCAAATTAACATGAATGTGCAGCTAAAAGTGGGGCTATGCAGTGAAGAAAATAACAGAAAAAATTAATGACAACCTATGTCAATCAAGAAGTTTTCTAGTTCTAGAAAGAAAGGATCTAGGAAACACTGTAGAAATATTGCCAATATTAGATTAAAGGGATACATTTATCCAGAAAAAAAAAAGTCAAATGGGCAAATAGCCACTCCCACCCCAAAAATTCATTTGTACATTAAAGACAAAACTTGGCCAACAAAAGGTCCCAGCACAAGACTCAGCAGCCATTTTTGGCCTCTTATTGACTCAGAGTGAGGGTAAATAGCAATTGCTCCAGTTTTAGCCAGAAACCTTCAGGGCCTTCCCCTCTTAGGTTTTTCTTCCTTCCTTCCTTCCTTCCTTCCTTCCTTCCTTCCTCTCTCTCTCTCTCTCTCTCTCTCTCTCTCTCTCTCTCTCTCTCTCTCTCTCTCTCTCTTTCTTTCTTTCCCTTTTTCTCCTTCCCTCCCTTTCTTTCTCCATTCACTCATTTATCTATTTGTTTTGACAAGGTAAAGGAGACCATTCTTTGCCTCACTTCTTACCTAGCTTCAATCACTGAATAGGCTTTGCCTCAGGCAAACAGCTCTGGGAAAGACCATAGCTTTAAAAAGGCCAAAGTCTCTCAAGTCTTATTATGTTGTCTCATTATTGTCATTCTCTTGGATAAAGTTATTGATTGTTTCTATGATTTCTTGTTTGGCCCATTCATTCTTTAGAATGAAATTATTTAGTTTCCAATTGATTTTCATTCTACTTTTCCCTGGCTCTTTCTTACATGTAATTTTTATTGCATCATGATCTGAGAAGGATCTATTCACCTCTTTCACTTCTTTCTTATTTATTTTTTGGCTAGATTTATCTAATTCTGAGAGGGGGAGATTCAGATCCCCCACTAGTATAGTATTACTGTCTAATTCCTCTTGTAGCTCATTTAACTTCTCCTTTATGAACTTGGATGCTATACCACTTGGTGCATACATATTCAATATTGATATTACTTCATTATCTATAGTACCTTTAAGCAAGATGTAATTTCCTTCCTTATCTCTTTTAATGAGATCTATTTTTGCCTGCACTTTGTCTGAGATAAGGATTGCTACCCCTGCTTTTTTTACTTTAGCTGAAGCATAATATATTCTGCTCCAGCCTTTTACCTTTACTCTGTGTGTATCTCTCTGCTTCAAATGTGTTTCTTGTAAATAGCATATTGTAGGATTCTGGTTTTTAATCCACTCTGCAATTCGCTTCCGTTTTATAGCAGAGTTCATCCCATTCACATTCACAGT
Source organism: Dromiciops gliroides (assembly GCF_019393635.1). Classification (NCBI taxonomy): domain Eukaryota; kingdom Metazoa; phylum Chordata; class Mammalia; order Microbiotheria; family Microbiotheriidae; genus Dromiciops; species Dromiciops gliroides. Next base: position 519,418,558 of record NC_057863.1, read on the forward strand.
TATTATTACTGACTGTCTATTCCCCTCCATTCTATTTACCACCTTTGTACTTTTCCCCCCTTCTTTCACCCTATTCCTCCTCACCAACATTTTACTTCTTACCCCTGCCTCCCCCAATCTGCCCTCCATTTTATAACCTCCTCTCTTTTCTTTACCCTTTTCTCCCTTGCTTTTGTCCTCCCTTCTATCAGTCCCCCCTTTCCCTTCCCCTTTTGATTACCTAAAGAATGAGCTAAGTTTCTTTATCCCAATGAGTGTATATGTTATTCCCTCTTTGAATCAAATCTAATGAGAATAGGGTTGAAACAATGTTCACCCCTCCTTTCTTTCCCTCTATTGTAATAGGGTTTTTTTTCACCTCTTCATATGATATAATTCACCCCATTCCACCTCCCCTTTCCTCTCCTCCCTATAGACTCCCTTTTAACCCCTTAATTTTCCTTGTATCATCACATCAAAGACAATTTATATTTATACCCTCTGTGTAAAGTCTTTCTCTCTGCCCAAATACATTTACAATTCTTAAGAGTTATGAGTGTTATCTTCCTGTGTAGGGATATAAACAGTTTAACCTAATTGAGTAACCTTTTTTTCCCCCTCTGTTTACCTTTTTAAACTTCTCTTGAGTCTTGTATGTTAAGATCGAATTTTCTATTCAGTTCTGGTCTTTTCATCAGGAATGATTGAAAGTCCCCAATGTCATTAAATGTCCATCTTTTCCCCTGAAAGAGAATACACATTTTTGCTGGGTAGTAGATCCTTGGCTGCAATCCAAGCTCCTTTGCCTTCTGGAATATCATATTCCAAACCTTGCGGTCCTTTAATGTTGAAGCTGCCAGGTCCTGAGCAATCCTGACTGTGACTCCATGATATTTAAATTGCTTCTTTCTGGCTGCTTGGAGTATTTTCTCCTTCACCTGATGATTCTGTAATTTGGCTACAATATTCCTTGGAGTTTTCCTTTTGGGGTCTCTTTCAGGAGGTGATCAGTGGATTCTTTCAATGATGATTTTATCCTCTGATTCTATGATATCAGGGCAGTTCCCCTTAATAATTTCCTGGAATATGGTGTCTAGATTCTTTTTCTGGTCATGGCTTTCAGGCAGTCCAATGATTCTCAAATTGTCTCTCCTGGATCTATTTTCCAGATCAGTTGTCTTTCCAATGAGGTATTTCACATTTTCTTCTATTTTTTCATTCTTTTTATTCTGCTTGACTGATTCCTGGTGTCTCATGGATTCCTTGTCTTCCAACTGTCCAATTTTAATTTTTAAAGCATTGTTTTCTTCAGCGAGATTATGCACCATTTTTTCTGTTTGGCCAGATGAATATTTTAAGGCATTGTTTTCTTCAGTGAAATTATGGACTTTTTTTTTCCAATTGGTCAGATGAATTTTTTAAGGAATTGTTTTCTGCAGTCAATCTTTGTGCTTCCTTTTCCAAGCTGCTGATTCTTTTTTCATAGTTTTCTTGTTTTGCTTTCATTTCTCTCCCCATTTTTTCTTCTACCTCTCTCAATTGATTTTTTTTTTTTTGCAGGGCAATGGGGGCTACGTGACTTGCCCAGGGTCACACAGCTAGTAAGTGTCAAGTGTCTAAAGCCAGATTTGAACTTAGGTACTCCTGAATCCAGGGCCAGTGCTTTATCCACTGCACCACCTAGCCGCCCCCTCAATTGATTTTTGAAATCCTTTTTGAGCTCTTCCAGGAAGGCTTTTTGTTCTTGAGACCAATTCACCTTCCCTCGTGAGGCTTCACATGTAGGCAATTTGAGGGTATTGTCCTCATCTGAGTTTGTGTTGGCTTCTTCCCTATTGATAGAGAAGCTCTCAATGGAGAGGGCTCTTTTTTGCTTCTTACTCATTATTGCAGCTTATTTATTTATTTTTTAAGTTGAGGTCTGCTCTGGGGGCACCAGGGTCCCTGTTTTGGGCTTCTTGTGCAGGGGTATAGGTGCTGTGTGACCGGCTTTTTACTCTGAGGCCTTTATAGTGTGTGCAGTTCGCCCCCCTGCACTTCCTGTCTAAGCGCCCTGTGTCAGTCTGCCTGGTTGCGCCCATCCTGTTCGTGGCCCTACAGCTGGCAACTTGCCCTCTCAACTGGTGCAGTTAGGTTTTTCCACTGTCCTTCTTGGCCACCAGATTTTTGAGCCGGGTTCCAGGGGCCTCAGTTGTTCGGCTCTGGCCCGCAGCTCCTGCTGACTTGCTCCGACCCCCTCGGGGCTGGGCTGCTGCCCTGCGCTGGGCCTCCCTTTTGCCCGAGTCAGACTGACCTTTTCCTGAAGTCTTCTAAATTATCTCTGGTTGGAGGACTGTGTCTCTCTGTCTCTTTGCAGGTTCTGTAGTTTCAGAATCCATCCAGAGGCTTGATTTAATGTTCTTTTTGAGGGAACAGGAGAGCTCAGGCAGTTTGCTGGTTCCTGTCTGCCATCTTGGCTCTGCCCCCCAGATTGAAATTATTAATGAAGGCAAAAAACATATTTCTGTGTGTATGTATATGTGTAGTGTGTGTGTGTGTGTGTGTGTGTGTGTAGAGAAAGAGAGAGAGAGAGAGAGAGAGAGAGAGAGAGAGAGAGAGAGAGGGAGGGAGGGAGGGAGAGGTCAAGGTATAGAAGATTGTAGTAAGGAAAGGGAAATTCTGAGTTCAAGATATTGGAGGTAGATCATTTCTAAATGATTCTATTTATTACTTCATTTAGAATTTTATCATTTCAAGATATTGGAGGTAGATCATTTCTAAATGATTCTATTTATTACTTCATTTAGAATTTTATCATTTCGTTTAATAAACTAAGACACAAGACTTAAGCCAATATGTGAATTCTACTATATTTTTTATGTCTAAGGTTTTAAACATTATTAAAATGTGTAGCAGAGCATTTTGTATAAAAATAAACAAGATTTTCTACATTATATTCCAGTTTTTTGCCCAAACTTCTCTATCCTGAGATATTCCATAAGTAAAGAGCCCCAGAACAGCATTGATAGACTAAATATATGTCATAAAATCATAGGATTAAGAGCATTTTACAGATGAGGAAACTGAGTTCCAAAGGGTTTCAATGAATTATCCATTGTCATATAAATACTTATTCTGGATTTCAAGCCCTGAAGAGTTCTGTGGAAAATAAGTTTAGTTAATACTGATACAGCTTTATTCAGCCATCTGACGAATTGTCATATGGAACAGACTTTAGACTTATTCTGTGCAGCTACAAAGGGTAGACTGGGAACAGTGGAAGGAATCTTTAAAAATTTCATCTCAATATAAAGTAGAGCCTTCTAATGCTTAGAGGTAACAATGTAATGGGTTGACTTGTGGGGTAGTGAATTCCTTGTTAATGGAGGCTACATAACTCAGAAATGCTCTAAAGAGTAGTCTTACATTGGTTAGGATTCTAGACTCGATGATCTCCAAGTTGCCTTAGGTATCCCAGCTTCAAACAAATTAAGATATCAAAATGTAACAATAAGGATTGGGAGCTCCTTTTTATTCAAAGAACAAGTGATCCATCAAGATCTCTGTGTTGGTGGTGGTGGTGGTGTTGCTGTATTGTTTTTTAAATCCAAAGCTCCCTGACTGAAAGTGTTGAGAGAAAGAATATAAGTTGTCAAGGACTATAAAACATGGAATCCCACATCTATTTAAAGGAGTCTACAGATAATAATAAAAATATTCTTGAACCTAATCTCGGTTCCAACAAAAAGAAAAAGTGTTAAGTCAAATTTTAAATCCAGAAAATATTACCATTTCCAGATATTCACTTCAAAACTAATTTTAGCTTTCTCCTTGTGATATTATAGGTGAAATTAGAGTTTTTAAAAACACAACCCCCAATTACAATATTATAGGGATAGGTCATTGGACTTTGAATGACACTCTTGTGAAAAAAATCCACATTTCCAGCAACATGGTCCCATAATTTGAATACAAATGCCATATTCAAACAAATGTTGACATTCTACCTAAACTTAATAATAAAATATTTTATAGTATCTTCTAGTTTACATCAGGTTTAATATATATTATTTTGTCGTTAGAAAAAACTTTGTGATTTAGAATTTTTATTGTTTTTTATTGTGTTTTTTTTGGGGGGGGGTGGCAATGGTGTTAAGTGACTTGCTCAGGGTCACACAGCTAGTAAGTGTTAAGTGTCTGAGGCCGGATTTGAACTCAGGTACTCCTGACTCCAGGGCTGGTGCTCTATCCACTGTGCAACCTAGCTGCCCCTAGAATTTTTTTTAAAGAGAGATTCAAAGGTCATATCACATACCAAATCAAATGGAGGAAAAAAAATAAATGTTATACACAGTGTTGATACTATGGGTAGTCCTTTTGGTTTGTGATTCTTAATGAAATCAGATACATCATAGGAATCAAAAAAAATTGGGAAAGGCTAATAAAAATATTCAAGCATGTCTAATATCAGATATTAGACAGCTGAGACTCGATGAAGTTAGATGACTTACATTCCTATAGTCCTCTGACTTTTACAAAGTATTTATCATTCTATTCCCCCAGATATGTTTTGATCAATTTCACCAAAAGCTAATATTTGTTGAGAAGGTAAAGTAAGGATGATGCTCATAACTCTTCTATCCCTCTACATGTAAACAGTGTCTATAGTACATATTTGATTCAGTTCAGCATACATTGATTGAATGTCTAATAAGCATTTCTTTTGAAGACAAGGGTAGGATCATGAAACTGGTTTTATACCCAGTGTATTGAAGGACCTGTCATTTTCTTTATTTAGAATGCTCAACAAATAAAAAATACTACTGCCTGACTCTGTCTACATGGTGCTAATCAAGTGGAAGTATGAGAAAAATCATCAGTTATCCAAATAAGCCACTTTTCATCAGAATGATTGGTAGTGTATAAACAGTCTAAATGTGCTAATTAGTTCCCTCCATAAATATTGAAGGCTTCTGTCCAATAAACCCTCATGATCTTTGCTTGATTTACTTCCTAAAGCTTAATATAGCCAAATAGAAATTCCAAAAATTCTTCTCCAAGATTCCTCCAAGATTTTTCTGTTTCTGTAAATCTGTCTCTCTGTCTCTGTCTCTCTCTCTTCATCTCTCTGTCTCTCTGTCTCTGTCTCTCTCTCTTCATCTCTCTGTCTCTGTCTCTCTCTCTTCATCTCTCTGTCTCTCTGACTCTGTTTCCCTCTCTGTCTCTCTGACTTTTTTCTCTCTCTCTTCCTCTGTCCCTTTCCTCCCTTCTTCCTATTTCCATTTTTCAGATGTGAAAAACTCCTAAGAGAAGACAAGACAGCTTAAACTCAATGGGTTTAAGCTGTAGCTGATCAGAGAAGTCTTGCTCTGTTGTGCTATGAACACCTCCAGTTTGTGCCTTTACATCTCTAGTTAATTATCAGTTTAGCAAACAGTTCATAAATTCTACTGCTAATTACGGTTCATTTACCACAGTTACTATAAATTGCTACCCAAGTTCCCTGGTATGTTTCCCACAAAGGCACAACTTGAACAAGTCATTAGTTGCTTAAAGGCTTTTCTTTTTCGAAGGCCCCCAGACTACAACTTTCAGCTTAATTTGTCCTTAATACAAACTACATCTAAAATACTTGGGAATTCAAGCATCTAAGTACATGCCACTGACTGATCCCTGTACCTCCCCCAGTGGCTCTTTAATGAATATAAAATAGTAGACAGAGAAAATTCAGAGGACATTTAGGGAAAAAAAAAAAGTATTTTACAACTGAGATTTTTTTCTTCCTCTGAGAGTCACATAGTCACTTCTTTTCAGTTTTTGCATAAATCATGATCTAATTTAACCGTGGCAGCCCTTAATGGGAATTTGAGTACCAAATACAAATTACAGCACAGCAACAATGATAACCTTGATTATGAAAAAAAATCGACAAGATCATCTTTGAAAAATCCTTGTTCTTCAGTTATCACCTGAAAACCTTCCATCATGATCCTTCCTTTTCATAATAGATTGAAAATAATTAATGATATCACTTATTCCATACGTTACAAGTTGCTATTTCAAAAATAGAAACAGAAACAAAACAAAGCAGTGCTGGTAATGACCCTTTCCTGAAGTTAGAAAGGCTAGTCGGGACTCTAAGACAACAATATGACCTATCCTTTAATCAAAATAAGTCTAGCTTGGTAGGATTTATTAGAGCTCTTACCCCCCACTAGTATAGTCTTTTGTTTTGTTTTTGTTTTGTGAGGCTGTTTTGGGGTGTTTTTTGCGGGGGGGGGGGCGGGGGGAAATGAGGGTTAAGAGACTTGTCCACAGTCACCCAGCTAGTAAGTGTTCAGTGTCTGAGGCCAAATTTGAACTCAGGTCTTCTTGAATCCAAGGCCAGTGCTTTATCCATTTTGCCACCTAGCTGCCCCCTCCACTAGTATAGGCTTAAAGAACCCAGCATTATTTTCACACTACATAAACTTTAGGTAAGAATTTGAGCTTTGCATAACACCCTCTTTATAACAATCCTCCTTGGGATAAAGTGTCTTTTAACATTATTTTATAGATATGGGAAAGATGGTCAATCTGGGACTTGAACTCAGGTCTCCTAATTAAAAGTCTGAATTATGGTGTTTTTGTGTTTAGCATTTCCTATCAGAAGGCATCATTGTATGATGAAAAGGATACTAGATTCAGTGTCAGAGGATTTTGGTTCAAATCTCAACCCTGGGGGCAGCTAGGTGGCAGTGGATAAAGCACCGGCCCTGGATTCAGGAGGACCTGAGCTCAAATCTGGCCTCACACAGCACATTGACCCTTACTAGCTGTGTGACCCTAGGCAAGTCACTTAACCCTCATTGCCCCGCAAACAAACAAAATCAAATCTCAACCCTGCCTCCTTATTACCAGTGTGACTTTGGGTAATTCCCTTAAACTCTCTGGGGCTCAGCTTCCTCATTTGTAAAATGAAGGGATTAGATTAAGATTTCCTCTAAGATTCTTTGTAGGTCTAATTTATAATCTTCCTTTTGATGATTAATTGGTTATTCTTTCCTTAGTTTTGACTCAATTACCATCCATGCTGTGGGCCATACATGAAATCGTTTAATGAAATAGAAATATTATACTAGCAATATTTAATTGGAGGGCCACTTGGTGGGGCATTGGATAGAGTGGCAGTCCTGGAGTCAGGAAGACTCATTTTCCAAGTTCAAATCTGGCCTGAGACATTTACTAGCTGTGTGACCCTGGGCAAGTCTGTTAACCCTGTTTGCCTCAGTTGCCTCACATGTAACATGATCTAAAGAAGGATATGGCAAACTATTCAAGTATCCAGAAGGAATCAAAGTATCCAGACTCAACTAAAACAATTGAACAACAAACAATATTTAATTGGAATGAACTGAAATGCTAACATTCACCCATAAACCATAACTTAATCTTGTTAAAGCACTTAGCACCTTTCCTACTGCAGAATAGAGACTTAGTAAAGGCTTATTGACTCGATGACTTGCTTTGTGTCTTTCCATGATCCATTTCCATGATCTGCTTTGTGTTTCACCTTTCTACTTCTACCACTTTTTCTCCAATAGTTCCATGGGACTGAATTAGCGATATATATGGGTCCTTGCTGAAGTAGGGAGAATAGAAAAGGTTTGGGAGGGAAAAATGAGAAATTTAGGGAAAGGAGGGATGATTTCCAGCTGAGGTGATATGGGCCCATCAAAGGAACTATGTCCATCCTTCAAGGCCCAACTCAAAGTTCATGAAAACTTCCCTGATTTTCATCTCCTCTTACAAAACAGGAAGAGATTCCTCAATCCCTAACTCCCATATAAAACATTTTAGAGGGTACTTCCTTTCATGTTCTCTTCTCTGTTTCATTTCTTCTTGAATTTTGCTTATTCTAACCTTTCTGGGTTGTAATCTTATTGAGGGCACTGTTTGCCATTCACCTTTCTAAACCCCACAGTACTTGACACATTGATATGTCCACAATTAATGCTCTGTAATGAATTTCTCAGGGTTGATACAATTTCTGTGGACTGGATTGATATGCCAAATGCCTTGGTGGGTTGTTTTTTTCATCTTCAGCAAATCCCTGCTTCATTTTCCTAAAATACAATGTCACAGTTCAACCTACCTAACAAATAGTAATAGCTAAAATGTATATAGCACCTACTATTGTGCCAGGCACAGTGCTAAGCACATGAGTCATTTGATCTTCACGTGACTCTGGGAGGTAGGTGTTATTATTACCTCCATTTTACAGATGAGGAAACTGAAAGGAACAGAGAATATGTGACTTGTCCAGGTTCAGAGCTTTTAAGTGTCTAAAGTAATAAGGAAAAATGAGTGGGCAATTTAATGTATTCAGAATTCCTTGGAGAACAATTTTATGGGGGGAAAAAGTATAGTAAGACTACTTAGAATTATTCTAAAGCAGGAAGGAGAATTGGTGGGTGTTCTCATCTGTCATTAAGTTAAAAGATACATGAAAATCAAATTCAGTATGATGAAATAGGAAAGGGCAATTGTCAACTGTGTTATAAAAATTTTTTAATATCATCATGAAGAAAATTAAATAATAATGTCACTTGTGATTTTGTGAAGTTTTAAAAGAAGAGTCCAAGCTCATTCACACTTGGCTCTCTATTCAGCCCAGTTTTTCAATGAATTTACACTAAATTAAAAAGTGGCAGCAGCCAAGGTGTGAACCTCCTTGTCTCTCATTTTCTCAATGAGGGTATTAGCAAAGCCTTGGTGGGTGGTTTAGATGCTAATAGGTAGGAAAGCAGTCTTGGAAACAAACACCCAACTGTATTTAAGGCCTGCATTTTCCTGGTGAATGTGTCTCCTGAGGAACACCTTTCCGGGGCCCAGGCTCTTAAACACCATCCATACTCAGCACAAATCAGAACTCTTTTCAAAAAGCACTTAATGCTCTTTAAAACCTACAGGTAAATCATTTTAACTAAACCCTTTGAAATATCACTTCTTTCAAAACTATTCCTACCTGGGCTTAAAAGCAATTATAAAACTATTGGGGGCTTTTTTTTTAAGTTAGAAGGTAGCCCACTATATTCAAGCTATTATATACTTTTAAATCATTTTTGTGGAGTAAGATTGTGTTTCCCCCCCGCTGAGATCAACACTTAGGTTTATAAACTGCTTTTTGAGGGGGTAGGGGGTGGTGCAGGGAGGCAGAAAGGGAGAATATATGTTTGTATCTGGTTGTGTAGATTTAAAACATTGCCTCCTATTCTTTTCTCCTTTCCCCTTGGAGAGACTAAAATAAACAACAATAATGGCAATTTTTATACCTCTTTAAGGTCTGCAAAGTGCTTTACATGTATTATCTCATTCACCCTTCACCACATCCCTGAGAGTTAGGTGCTATTATTAGCCCCATTTTAGAGTTAAGGAAGCTGGGGCTGAAAAAAAGGTTAAGTGACTTGTCCAAGGTCACATAGCTAGTGTGGGTCTACAGGCAGTATTTGAACTTACTTTTTCCAGACTCCAAACCAATGCTCTATCCACTGTGCCATTTAGCTACCTATTAAATATTAAAACAGGTGTAAAGTGTCCTTTGTAACCTTTAGGTGAACGCTGCTATTAGTCCCCTTAATCTTGGAAAAAAAATTTAAAGATACCACAATCTCCTGCACCCAGGTGGGTGATAGCTTATCTGTCTGGGTCTCTATTTGTCTTGGGGGGGGGAATGTGTGTGTGTGTGTGTGTGTGTGTGTGTATGTATGTGGGGAGGGGGTACTTCTGGATTGACATGGGCATGTGAGCCTCAGGCCTTTGCTTTTTAGCAGCCCTCTCCTTTCTCTCTCCCTCCCTAGCTCCCTTGCCACACTCAGTCTGTGCTCAGCCACTTTTTTTCTTGCAGCACAGCACGGACCCCAAAGCACAGCACTTGAGGGAATTGCCATGCTCTATATGTAGCCTGCTCTACTTCCATTTTAAATGTATAACACTCTCAGAAGGCTTGGCAAAGCTTGCAGCCCAGCTCAGTCTCAGCTGCTCCCTGGAGTGAAGGCTTGAAATTGTTAGCTGCTGGGGCTGCTGTTGCTAGAAGCAACAAATATCTAGGGATGAACCTGAGTCTTGGACTTAGAGCTTTTAATCTCTATTGATTCCTTAAACACTAACTCTCTAATGCTGGTCTGGCCATTTGAGCTAACAAAAACAAAAACAAAAACAAAAGGTTTTTCTGCTTCCTCACTGCATTAGTTCAACAAAAGCTTGACCTCCTAGTGACCACCCAACTCCCTTTGTTTAGTGACTTGTTCCTCAAACAGGAAGATATGATAGAGACATGAGTATGAATTCTCTAGTGGCTTGTATCTGCACATTGCCTTCTGATTCTGTTTCCACTACCACTATGGATACCTTAGATACTTGGAGGACCATTTGAGATTCCAAAATTTTAGCTCTTACTGCAAAGGTTATATTCCTGGAGGATATTTTTTTCCTTCTTTCCTTTGTATCTCTGTTATTGTTACTGTTGATTCATTATTTCACTTGGGTTTTGTTGTTGTTGTTATTGTTTTCTGCAAAGATACTGAAGTTGCCATTTCCCTCACCAGCTAATTTTGCAGATAAGGAAACTAAGGCAAACAGGGTTAAGTCACTTCTCCAGCATCACACAGCTAGCCAGTGTCTGAGGCCAGATTTGAGTGCAAGTCTTCTGGACTCCAGGTCTGACACCCTATCCACTTGGCCACCTAGCTGCCCTTTCTATTCCTAGCACCTAGCTAAATGGCTTGCCCATGACAGACTCTTAATACTTCCTGTATTGTGTTTATTGAACTTTATTCATTCAATTAGATAAATATTTATTAAGTGCCTAAGATGTGCCAACCACTGTGGTAAGTCATAGAGGTACAAATAAGAAAAATAGATAACACATAAAAGAAAGCTGAAAAGGAGGTGGGGGAGTACAGGGAGACACAGCCCAGGGCCTTGTTGTTCACTGTAATCAAAACCAAGCAGAGATGTTGATGGAAAGTGATGTTACCAGGAACCTTGGGAGCCCTTTATAAAGGAGGGATATGGGAGGAGTTTGGTACTACCCTCCAGCCCCCCAATCAAAGGGGTGAAGCAAATGAGGGTGATTCGAGAAGATATAGAGTATCCAAACCTGAGCTGTTTTTCCTGGTGAAGAGATTTCAGGTGATTAGCTTATCCTGGGGTGTGGAAAAGCAAGTTTTTCAAGAACTAAGCCTTTTCTTTCTTTCTTTCTTTTTTCATTGGAACAATTTAAGGTTTATGATATTCAAACCATGAAAACCAACAGATTGCTAACAGAACCAATTTCTCCAAAGATTTGTAACCAGTTGTTACTGTAGCTGGGAAGCTTTACGACTATTCCTCAACTCAGCTGTATCTCATTTATAGCATCCTAGCTGATGAGTTGAAAGGAATTCAGTCCAATCCCCTCTTTTTAGGAAAGAAAAAACTGAGACTTAGGGAACTTAAGAGATTTGTCGTATTGATACTAAGCAGAGAGCTAGGATTTGAAGCCAAGTCCTCTGATTCCAAGGATAGTGGGTGCTCTCTCCACTGCCACACTTTCTCCCATTCCTACAGTAAGAAGCCATCCCCCTTTTTTGATTCATGTTTGGCCAAGATGTTAGGAAGAACTTTTTTTTTCCCCTCTGAAAATTCTTTACCAGTCTTCTGTCTCCATACTGTGATCCTTTAATTTAGTTTGAGCATTTAATTTTAAATCCAAATTATTTAAAGAAACTAAATCTTAAGCAGTATCACCATTATCATCAACAATAAGCAGTTGTCGTCATTCAGTTGTATCTGACTCCTCCTGACCCCATTTGAGGTTTTCTTGGCAAAGATACTAGAGTGGTTTGCCACTTCCTTCTCCAGCTCATTTTATAGATGAGGAAACTGAGGCAAATAGGAATAAGCAACTTCTCCAGGGTCACATAGCAATAAGTGGCCAAGGCCAGATTTGAATTCACAAAGATGAGTCTTTTGACTCCAGGCCCAGTGGGCTCTCTACCCATTCTATCACCTAGCTGCCCATTTATTATGTATTTATTATGTGCTGACTATGTACTACAAGTATGTTGTCTCCTCCATTACACTGTTTTTGCAAAAATGACAAAATTCTTTCTAATGGAGGAGACATTCAGAAAGTTATGTAGATACTGTGTAAGTATGAATGTATGTACAAGGTATACAGGCTATAACTCTGAGGTAATCTCAGAGGAAAGACACTAGCAGTTGGGGAGTATCACTTGTCAAAAGCCTCTCATATAAGGTGAGCTTTGAGCTGAGTCATGAAGAAAGACATAGGTGAGGAGAGAGAACATTCCAGGCAGAGGTGACTGCCATTTGGAAAGGAAGGAGTGTGGAGAGGGAACATCATGTGTGAAGAATAGCAAAAAGGCCAATGTCCGTCCGGTAGGATGCTAAAGTGTGGGAAAGGGAGCAAAATGTAAGAAGAATGGAAAAGTAGGAAAGGGTCAAGTTACAAAAGGCTTTAAAAGCCTAACAGGAGGGGCAGGTTTGTGGTGCAGTGGATAAAGCACCGGCCCTGGATTCAGGAGGACCTGACTTCAAATCTGGGCTCAGACACTTAACACTGTGATCCTGGGCAAGTCATTTAACACCAATTGCCTCACCAAAAAGAAAAAAAAAAGCCTAACAGGATCATCAAAACTACCAACTGTGAAAACCTACACTTTGTAACTATTCCTTACCTTTTTTTTCTCCTCCTTCCTCTGCTTTTCCTTATCCTTTCATTCATTGGAGTGGGGGTGGGGGTGGGGCAATGAGCGTTAAGTGACTTGCCCAGGGTCACACAGCTAGAAAGTGTCAAGGGTCTGAGGGTGGATTTGAACTCAGGTCCTCCTGAATCCAGGGCCAGTGCTTTATCCACTTTGCCACCTAGCTGCCCCCCTTTCATTCATTTTTTGGATAGAATTTTATTTTCAAAAATATATGTAAAAATAAAATTTTAACATCAATTTTTTAAAAAATTTGTGTTCCAATTTCTCTTCCCCCCTCCATTCCCACCCCCACCCACAAGAACTCAAGCAATTCAAAATAAGTTATACATGAGTAGGCATGGAAAAATTCCCATATTAGCTACTTGTAAGAGAAAACAGTCAAAAACACCCCTCCAAATTAAGGAATTGTCAAAGAGGAAAAGAAAAAAAAATTTAATGTGTTTCCATCTGTTTTCAGATACTACCAATTCTTTCTCTGCAGATGGGCTGCAATCTTCATAAGTCCTTCAGGGTTCATTCATTATTTTTTTTTTTAGCAAGAAACATTTATTTTATTTTCCATTTACATGTAAGGGTAGTTTTCAACATTCATTTTCATAAGATTTAGCATTCCAAATTTTTCTCCCTCCCTCCCTCCCTCCCTCCCTCCCTCCCTCCTTCCCTTCCTTTCCTCCCCCCTCCACAAGATCCCAATCATGTTATATATGTACAATCCACCAGTATTCTTTTTATCAGTTCTTTCTATAGGGATGCATAGTAAGCTTCCTCATTAGCTCCTTGGGATTGTCTTGGATCATTGCACTGCTGAGAGTAGTTAAGTCATTCACAATTGCTCACTGAACAATACTGCTGTCACTATGCACAATGTCCTCTCAGCTCTGCTCACTTCACTATACATCGATGTTCATTAGTTTTTCAAGGTTTTTCTGGGGATTATCCCGTTTGCCATTTCCTGTAGCACAAGATCATTCCACTACAATCATATAACACTGCTTTTTCCATCATTGCTCAATTGATGGACATTCCCTTGATTCTCAATTCTTAGCCTCCACCAAGAGTTGCTATAAATATTTTTTGTACAATTTTTCCCCCTTTTCTCTTTTTCACGATTACTATTGTTAACTGTTTCCCTTCCATCCTATTCCCTTCCCCATGATATTTATTCTATTATCCATCTTCTTTCATCCTATCACTCTTCAAAAGGGATTTGCTTCTGTCTGTCCCCTCCCCCACTCTGCCCTTCCTTCTTTTGCCCCTCTCTCTTTATCCCCTTCCCCTCCTATTTTCCTGCAGGGTTAGAGAGATTACTCTACCCAATTGAGTGTGTACATTATTCCCTCCTTGAGCCAATTCTAATGAGATTGATATTTTTGAGCCAATTCTGATGAGTGTTAGGCTCATTTACTGCCCAGATTAAATAGATTACTCCACTCAGTTGGGTGTATCTGTTAGTTCCTCTTTGAGGCAACTCTGATGAGTTTAAGATCTTTGAGCCTTTTCTGATGAGTGTAAAATTCATTTACTGTCCTGCTCCTCTCCCATCTCTTTCCCTACTCCATAAGCCTTTTCCTGTTACTTTCATGTAGGATTTAACTTCTGCCCTTCCCCCTCCCCCAGTGAATTCCCTTCACCCCTCAATTTAACCCTAAAGATGTTATCATCTAGCTAAGTGACACAGTGGACAAATCATCACCCCTGGACCAGGGGTATCCAAGCCAAAACCTGGCCTTAAACACAAGACAGTTGCCCACTGTACAACCCCAGGTATGTCCCCCAGCTCCAATTTTTTTTTTATGGTTCTCTAGGGTCTTGTATTTGAAAGTCAAATTTGCCATTCAGTTCAGGTCTTTTCATCACAAATATCTGAAAGTCTTCTTTTTCATTAAAGTCCCATTTTTTCTGCTGAAAGATAATGCTGAGTTTTGCTGGGTAGGTGATTCTTGGTTGTAATCCCATTTCTTTGCCCTTTGGAATATCATATCTCTAATTTTATCTTCAAAGTCCTTTTTGAGCACCTCTATGGCCTGAGACCAATTTGTTTTTTTCTTGGAAGCTTTTGATATAGGGGCCCTGATGTTGACATCTTCCTCTGAGGGTGCCCCTTGGTCTTCCTTGTTACTGAAGAAACTTTCTATGGTCCTCACCTTTCTCTGTCAGCTCATCTTGCCTTTCTTTTACTAGACTTTTATCTCCTTAAAGTGGGGCACTGTTTCCAGGCTGCAGTATCCCAAGCTTAAGAAGTCCCAGGTGGTATGATTTAAGGAGAATCAGGTTCTTCCCTCACCCATCCAGCCTGTTTCCTGGTTCTAGATGACCCCAGACCAACTTGCTAATCAACCAGCTTTGTGTATTGTGGTTGTTAGCTCTGATGAGCCTGTTCCCCTCTCCCACCTGGGCCACTGCTACTAGAGCCTACCTGCTGGTTCTCAGCAGGGGTGTAAAATCCAAGTTCTGCCTTAGCACCAGCATAGACCCCTGTAGTCTCTCCCCTGCCCAGGGCTCAGCCCACTCACCAGACTGTGAGCTTAGTTCCAGACAACACTGGTGCTTCAGCTGATTCAGAGGCTCTGGGGGTCTCCTTCTCTGGTGAGGACTTCCTGAGACTGGATCTGTGTCAGGGTGACTGTGGGGTTGGGCCCGACTCCTGTATCAGCACAGCAGCTCCCTCCTTCTGACCTTCCAAGCTGTTCTTGGTTAGAAGATGATTTCAGCACATTCTTCTGTGAGTTTTGCTGCTCCGGACATTTTCCTATGGTGCTATTTGGATGTTTTTTGGAGCGATCGTGTCATGAGTTCAGGAGCTCACTGCCTTTCCTCCGCCATCTTGGCTCTGCCACGGAAGTCAATAAAGGAGGTACCCTGTGGTTGTTTGTTTTGTTTTGTTTTGGTTTTTTGCAGCATAATGGGGGTTAAGTGACTTGCCCAGGGTCACACAGCTAGTAAGTGTCAAAGTGTCTGAGGCCAGATTTGAACTCAGGCACTCCTGAATCCAGGGCTGTTGCTTTATCCACTGTGCCACCTAGCTGCCCCTCATTCATTATTAATATGCCTCTTTCTGGAACTCAGACCTGCCATATAGCAATGGGAAAGGATCCATTTTAGATTAGTAATATCAAGGAATGTCTGAAAGGCATAAAAAAGAAGAAAAACCCATAAAATTGATCATATATTAAACCTATGTCTGTAAATTGAGTGCCATTTAATTTGATTCAGCAAACTTTTTTAAAAGGAAAAATTTACTTTTTAATTGAAAAATCTAGATTTCAATGTAGATTGTAATCAATATTTATGCAATATTATTTTCTTGGAAGTCTGGCATAATGTAATATAACAAATTTGAATAAATTTATTTCAGACATTAAAATAATTGACAAGCATGTATATCGGCTAATACTTCAATAGATCTTTGACCTCCTTAGTATATGTGCCCTTCATCAGTCAAAGTAGCAACCTGTTTAGGCATTTTTTTTCATTCTGTTTTATTTTATGTTAAGTCCCAGATTATTTCCCTCTCCCCTAGCTCCTGTATTGAGAAGTCAAGAAATATAAAACCCATTACAAATGTGAAGCCATGCAAAATAAATTTCTTCATTAGTCATGTTCTGAAAATAAGGAACAAAAATTATGAATAGAAGGAGGAGGAAAAAATGTTTCAATCTATACTGTGTCCATCAATTTGCTATCTGGAGGTAGAAAGCATTTTTTATCATGAATCCTTTGGAACTGTGGTGGGTGTGAGAATTGGAATGGCACCCCCTGCTGGGAAAGAGATTGCAGGGAAGCTCCGCCATGAGGAGAAAGCATGTGATTTAGAGACCATGTGACTTCAGTGTCTGGAAGTTAACCAGCGTCCAAAAGTTATCTGGGGTCCGGAAATTACATCTATAGAACCTCCTGTGGGACTTGTCAATCAGAGCTACCAGCCAATTAGCTTGGAGGTGTGTGTGTGTGTGTGTGTGTGTGTGTGTGTGTGTGTGTGTGTGTGTGTGTGTGTGTGTGAGGGTGGCCCTGTTTCCTATGGGAGAGGAGGCTTCTGGGAGGAGGAAGAAGCAAGCAAGGTCTTTTGGGTTTCTGACCTCAGCTTAGAGGGGTTGGATGCTGGGATCTATTTAGATAAAGTTTGCCTTTTACCTCTTTCTCTCTCTTTTCACCAACTTCTGATTGCACCTTAATAAATGCTTAAAAGTCTAAATTCTTGCTAAAGCTTCTAATTTAAGGTGACCACTCATTAGGTTTTAGACATTCTAGCTAGAATTTTAGCCCCTTACATGGGTCATTGGGTTGATCAGAGTTACCGTTTTTCCCAGTTGATAGTTTTACAATATTGCTGTTACTGTGTAATTTGTTCTCCTGGTTCTGCTCACTACCTCACTATGTGTGAGTTCATATTCATATATGTCATCTCAGGTTTTCCTGAAACAATACCCTTCAGCACATGGTCATATTCGTATACCATAATTTGATCAGCCTTTCCCCATTTAATGGGCATTCTCTCAATTTCCAATTTTTGGCATAAAAGGACTTGCTATCAATATTTTTGTATATATGAGCACTTTTGGTTTTGAACTCTTTGGAGTATATAGCTCCACTAACAGTGCATTAATGTACCTATTTTCCCATATCCCCTCCAGCATTTGTCATTTTCCTTTTCTGTCATTTTAGCTAATCTGATATGTATGAGTTAGTACCACAGAGTTGTTTTAATTTGTGTTTCTCTAATTATTAGTGTTTTAGAGTATTTTTTCATATAACTCTTGATAGTTTTGATTTCTTCTTCTGAAAACTTCCTGTTCATGTCCTTTGACCATTTTGTTAAGAACTGGTATAGCAGCACTGTGTGATGACCAACTGTGATAGACTTTGCTCTTCTCAGCAATACAATGATCCAAGACAGTTCCAAAGAACTGATGATGGAAAATGTTCTCCAAATCCAGAAAAAAGAACTATGGACTCTAAATGCAGATTAAATCACTGTTTCTACTTTTGTTTTTGTTTTTTGAGGTTTTTTTCCTTTTGTTCTGATTCTTCATTCACAACATGACTAATGCAGAAATATGTTTAATGTGATTGTACACATATAACCTCTATCAGATTGCTTGCTGTCTTGGGAGGGGCGAGGGAAGGGAGGGAGGGAGAAAAATTTGGAACTAAAAATCTTATGAAAACAAATGTTGAAAACTATCTTTACATGTAACTGGAAAATGATAAAAGACTTTTTTATGATTTAAAAAATAATAATTTTAAAATTTAAAATTAAAAAAAGGAATTAGAGCAAATATTTTTAAGCACCTATTGTGTTCAGGGTATTGTACAAGGTTCTATGCTAACTGCCAAGTGCACAAAGATAAAAATGAAATACCCTTTGCTCTCAAAGGATTTAAATTCTACTAGAGGGTTATGGTGTGACATGTATGTGCAAAGTAGAAAATTGGATCCATCAAATGGGTAATATAAATTTAAAAAAAAAAAACCTTGTCATAATTCAGATGATGTTTCTGGATAATTAATGGCCTCGTTTGTCCAATTTTTGTATAGATGATGGTTTTCCACATTATCTTATTGCTGACATTATGATCTAAAATAGTCACTCCTTTAATGGAAGGGATAAAAAAGCATTTATTAAGCACATTTTATATACAAAGCATTGGTAAGAGCAAGGGATACAAATAGAAAAGTGGGACAGTTTCTATATTCCTGAAGTTCACATTCTAATAGGGGACTACATATAGGAGCTGGAAGTCAGATGGAAAAGCCCAGAGGGCCTTAGGGTACAGTAACAAAGTAGATAGTAATGCATCTCCATCAATGTCTGTGCCATTAAGAAAATTACATCTCTTGGACATTTGTTTATATCAATTAACTGGGAGTCAATGTCCAACATTGGCAGAAAGTGTTTTTCAATAGAAAAAAATCATGAATGAGTATTATATTTGTTTATTATTATTGATCATTCACATTATTTTGGCTATTGATAAATGCATATACAAATAATCCTTCAAGTCGCTGAGTTTAAGTAACCCAGTAGTACATCATACATACTTCATGTGACACAAACACAAATATGAGAGAAACATGATTTTTATTTTTACAAATGGATTAGTTTTTTGGTTTTGCTTTTTTTTTCCCCTGCCTTTCCTTTTCATTTATGTTATCTAGGAGACTCAGTATGAACACAGAGGGTGGGATGAGTGCTAAGCTAAGAAATTTAAGAAATGTGAGAATTCCTCCTCAATACTCACCTAATCAATACTTTAGACTTAGACTGGGTTTACATGTAAGCCTTTTCATTTTAAATCAGTAGGCCTTGCTTCTGATTGCTTTTCAAGACACAGATAGAAAGTAATTTCAGTAAATGCTTAACTCAATCAGTTTTTATCCACATGTGGGCCTTTGGTGCCCCAGTTATACATCTCATTACATGACTGCTGCCATTTTCTTCTAACTTTGGCTGTGGCTAATCATTTTATTTATTTTCAGTCATACCCTTTGAATATAAAAATTGAGGTTTTTGAATGATTCCTCTTCTCCTCTCATCCCCATACCTATCCACTCACCCACCCTTAATTATGAAGCAACTCGGCTATATTCATATCTTTTTATGATCACATAGTACATTGTACTTTCAAAATTCAAAGTAAGAATCTTTCCTCCAGAAGTATAATACAAAATAATGTGTGAACTTGCATTAGAAAGGTCCCAGTTCAGAATTCTTTGATGATTTCTTAATACCTCCTAGATCTAAACACATTTTAAAATGAAGGAGGAGGGCAAAGAAAAAGAGAACACAAACCTTGTGGGGTTTAAAAAAAATTTATTTAAAGTTAACAAGCATTTATTAAATGCCTACTGTGTTCCAGGCACTATGCTATGCAATGGGAATACAAAGATGGGCAACAACCTCTGCTTTCTAAGAACTCATTTTTTTCACTTTAAAAAAAATTGCAATGATGTCTTTATTTTTTTTACATCACCAAAATTTTCCCTGCTATCCCTCCTTCAAATGATATTTTGTTTGTTTGTATATAACATTTTATTACTGTGAAATTCTCTCCGTCTTTGACCAATTCAGTATCAAAGGAATCCTTGTTATACATGTGCTTTAGCTTTTTTTTCTTCTTGTAATGTCATTTGCTCTTGTTATGATGTTATACTTTTTAAAAAAATTTTTTTTTTCAAATATCTGCCTTTTCTTCCTCCCATTTACCACTTTCCCCCACCCCAATAAAACAAAACAAAACTCCCCTTATAAACATATATAGTTAAGTAAAACAAATCCTAATTTTGGCATGTCCCCACCCTGCAACCATCCTCCCCACCCCTTCCAAAAATGTGTGTCAATCTGCTTAGTCTGTCTCAGTGATTTCCTCAGTCACAGCCCTTTTAGATTTTATTGTTAAGCCCTAAGAAAGTTGTTAGGGTACCTAGATGTCTTCTTGGATAGAGCTCTAAGCCTGGAGTCAAGAGGACCTGAGTTCAAATCTGACCTCAGATGCGTTGCATGACCATGAGCAACTCGCTAAACCCTGTTTGCCTCAGTTTCCTTATCTGTAAAATGGTCTGAATAAATGGCAAACTACTCCAGTATTTTTGCCAAGATAGCTCCACATTGAGTCATGAAGATTTGGACACAACTGAAATTATTGAACAACAATAAAGAAATAGTTCAAGGCAAAAAGGAATCAATTGCCTAAGGTCACATTTTAAGTGTCTGAGATGGGATTTGAATTCTGGTCTTCTTAACACACCTATTCCAATTCTTTATTTTCTATGCCACATACTGCCCCCAGCTATTCGAGAGTCATGTACTATTAGAACAGAAGGGGACAGCAAGAGACCATGTGCTCTAACCCTGTGGTTCTACAGGGAAAGAGTTTGAGGCCCAGAGAGAAAAGGGACTAGTTTAAGGTCCAAGAGCTTTAGGTCCCAGTTAGTGTCAGAGCCAGGACTAGGACCAAGTTGACTGGTCTTGACCCTGACCAGGTTCACCAAGCTTTCTACTACACATGCTTCCCATATCCTGAGCATTGAATTTTATATGTATATATATATATATATTATATAATTTCTCATGAGAATAAATCTGAAAATAGTAAAATTTGTTAATTTCATACAACTTCAAAGATGTTCAAAACACCTTAAATTGATTATCACATTGAATCTTCATACACAGAGGCACCAGGGGCCCAGCACACTGGCAGGTCTGGGCCACGTAGGGGGACAACACTCACCATAACCCAATGGGGGTATGAAGACACTCAGCCTCAGCAACACACTGAGCCTAAAAAACTACTTTATGAAGAACTCACACAATACATGGTGCTAGAAAAAGTGATATAAGGACACTCTGAAGTCTCTCTGAAGAATTTTGGAATTGAGCAGGTGACATTGGAGATACTGGAAAAGGTCCATCCAGCATGGCCTGCTTGCATCAAAGAAGGCACTGTGCTCTTGAATAAAGCAGAATTGCAGTAGGTCCTAAGAAACATGAGATGGACAAATTTAGAGACATCTCCACTCCAAATGTTCATGCGGACTATTTGCACCTGGCCTGTCTTAGAATATTCCAAGCTTTTCTTGGTCTGATCAGTCCCAGTCAGACACAGTATACCTTGATTCCTATATGGTGATGTCATATTGGTCCTCTTGGTGAAAGGACAACAATAAACATTGAATCTTCACAATAGCCATTTGATAATAATAGCTAGCATTTTTTTTTTTTTTAGTGAGGCAATTGGGGTTAAGTGACTTGCCCAGGGTCACACAGCTAGTAAGTGTTAAGTGTCTGAGGCCGGACTTGAACTCAGGTACTCCTGACTCCAGGACTGGTGCTCTATCCACTGCGCCATCTAGCTGCTCAATAGCTAGCATTTCTATAGCACATTATGTTTGGCAAAACACTTTAAAAATATTATCTCGGGGCAACTAAGTGGAGCAGTGGATAAAGCACCTGCCCTGGATTCAGGAAGACCTGAGTTCAAATCTGGCCCAAGATACTTGACACTTACTAGCTGTGTGACCCTGGGCAAGTCACTTAACCCTCATTCCCCCTTACAAAAATAAAATAAAATAAATTCTTTCATTTGTTCCTCACAACAACCCTGGGAGCTATGTGCTGTCATTTCCCCATTTTACAAAAGACAGTAGCTGCCAGCTAGGCTTAGGGTCTCATAGGTAGCAACTCTTTGAGGCTAGATCAAGTCTTGATTCTGATTTCTACATTCTACCTGTTTTACCACCTAGCTCCATCTAAGGTAGGTGATCACAATCCCCATTTCACAAATAAGTGAACTGAGGTTCAAATAGATAATTCCAAATATCAATGGTAATACCACTAATAAATGTTAGAGGCAGGATTGAAATTCAGTTCTTTTCTAACTCCAACTCCATAGGCATTGTGATGGATAGAACACTAGTCTTAGTGACACAAAGACCTTAATTCAAATCCTGCCTCAGGCATTTATTATTTGTGAAACCTTGGGAAAGAGAGGGAAAGAAAACATGCTATTTAAAAAGTTTGAGAGACATGGTTTCTGGGTAATTAACCATTTTATTAATAATGCTAGCATATTACCAATAAAATGGGTCTTTGGAATGCCAAAGACTCTGCATGGAACCCACTCAACACTTATATACACTTGGAAAGGTGGATGGCAATCCACTCTGGTTGAAAAGTAATGAGAGAATGGATATCATAATGAGAAGTGGACCTTTCCAATGAAAGTCTTAGGGTATGTGACACTGGGCACCCAAATATTGGTCAAAGAGATTTGGGAATCATTTGGAAATCTTGATATATAAAAGAAAAATAGTAAATATCCTTAGAAATTGTAAAATTCCAGTCTTTCTTAAAATTTCAGGGGCCAGAAAGCCCATGTGTTGCCACTTGTGACAATTGCAACTTTACACATTGTAGACCAAATTACTCACATGTAATTCTCTTCAGCAGCAGGTCAATTGAAATTATTTGTGAATATCTTAGGATGGGTTTGTATATTTCTAGAGAAATATAATTGAAGAACATATTTTTAATCCTCAATTTGGACCCTGTTCAACATTTCCAAAATCCTCCATGAGATAAAATTGCAGTTAGGTTAATGCTCCTGAGTTACATGTCATCTTTTATAAGTGGTCAGCAAAGGCTCTATCTAGCTTGCTTAATAGGAGAGCTAGTTGGAGTACAAAGAGATTATTGAAAAATTTCAAATTTAATAAGCAGAAAATATATACAACTACCTAAGGATATCCTGAGTACATCTGCTGTTTATAAACATTAATGTTACATGTCATAAGAATAGAAAGTGAACACTGCATCATGCACTGACTTTTATGTTTATAGATGACTCTAATGGTTATGATTGCTAGTCATGCAGGAGAAAGAAATATCTTAATGTTACTTTCATTGTCCCTTGTTTGCAGAGGACCTCATGAACTAGGGCAGGGGAAATATGGGATAGAAAGAAAGGGGAAATCTTTTAATCATTTATTTTATACTTTAAAAAAGGGCAAAGAGCCGTTGTATAAATTTATTTTTTTGTTGTTGTTCACTTGTTTTTGAGTAATGTCTGATTCTTAATGGCCCCATTTGAGATTTTCTTGGCAAAGATATTGGAGTGGTTTGTCATTTCCTTCTCTAGCTCATTTTATAGAGGAGGAAACTGAGTCAAACAGGGTTAAATGACATGTCCCCCAGGTCACACAGCTAGTAAGTGTGTGAGGCAGGATTAGAACTCATGAAGATGTGTCTTCCTGACTCGAAACCTAGCGCTCTATCCACCGCACTGCCTAGCTGCCAAAATTTAAATTGATAAAGTTCTAGTATTGTAGGATAATTGCATCCAGCATTTATATACCTCTTTGAGATTTGCAAAGTATATTGTATACGTTATTTAATTTGATCCTAACAACTTTGTGAGGTAGATGATATTATTAACCAGATTTTACAGATGAGGAAATTGGAACATAAAGAGGTTAAATAACTTGGATATACAGCTACTAAGAGTCAGAGGGAGGATTTGAACTCAAAACCTTCTGAGTCCAGCACAGCACCCTACAACTTCACTATCTCTCTGTCTCCTTACCTGTTAAATGGGGGTATTTTTTTTACTTGTTTATAAAGAATTGGTACTCTTTATTGCTATAGAACATTTACTTCCAAATATTTCATCCCATTCCTCCTGTCCAGAGATTAAAAACATAATAAAGATTAATAATGAAAGCAGGGGGCAGCTAGGTGGCACAGTGGATAAAGCACCGGCCCTGGATTCAGGAGGACCTGAGTTCAAATCCAGCATCAGACACTTAACACTTACTAGCTGTGTGACCCTGGGCAAGTCACTTAACCCCCATTGCCCCGAGCAAAAAAAAAAAATAATGAAAGCAAAAAAAATGTTTAACAACATAAACCATTTCAACTACTACGTCTGACAGCATATACAATATTCCATACCAATAGTCCCCTTTCTCTGGAAGAAGATGCATTTTTAAAAAAATTTTTCTTCAGGACCAATCTTAGTATAATTTCACAGAACTCAATTTAATTTTTAAAAATTAGAATGCTAACAACATCTACTTTACATGGTTGTTGTGAGGATGAAATAAAATAAATGTGTGAGGAAATAAAATAATATGTAAAATATTTAACAAATTTTAAAGCACTGCATAAATCTGAGCAATTTAACAAATCTTAAAACACTGCATATAGCAATATTTGATGTTCACATGATTTCACTGAACTCATCAAGAAATGACTAAATTATGGCCTGTATGCTGATTATATGTTCAAGAAGCATATATTCCATTTTGTAAAGATTTATGTTAAAAGTGTTAAAGGGGAAAGAAAATTTGTGGATAAAGAACCAACTTTCTTTTATTTGGAAAATTCAATTACATGGAAAACCTCCTTCCTCAATGATATGAGATAAATGGGGTGCTACAACTGTATCTCTATGTATGGATCACTGAACAATAATAACTCACATTTATATGGCACTTTCCTCATGGCAGTGATGTGGTCTAAGTAGCAGAGGGGAGGCAGCAGAGGTAAAGCTCAAGCTCATTAATGCCAGTCACAGCACTGATCTTCGAATGCTTTGAATAGAGTAGCAGAATAATACTTATATCAAAAATTACTGTATGCAGTAATACTTAGTATAAGTTTTATGCCACTAAATCATGTAATCACTGTTCATTTTTTTCATTCTTTGTCCTTTTGTTTAATTTATTTAATAATAGTATTGTTTATAAGAGGGTAACTATCATTTATTAAGGGATGACAGGGACTGCCAGAGTATACTAAAATTCTCATTATCTCAGGAAAAATCAAGGAAGGAATCCCTGTAGCAAGCTTTTCTGAAAACATAAGACAAGATTTGAACCAGATGAGCAAGCATGGATGGATTACTATCTCCCTCGTTGGGGGGAAATCCTGAATCAATGAGATCACAGATCCATCTGAGGATTCTCCATTACTAAAACCAGGAGAATGTAAGACATGTTTCCTTTTAAATCTATTGCACGGAGGGGCAGGGAGGTGGTGCAGTGGATAGAGCACCTGCCCTGGATTCAGGAGGACCTGAGTTCAAATCCGGCCTCAGACACTTGACACTTACTAGCTGTGTGACCCTGGGGAAGTCACTTAACCCCAATTGCCTCACAAAACAACAACAACAACAACAACAACACTAAATGTATTGCAGGAAAAAAAATGATACCCTGCAAAAACCCTGATCTAATCCAGACAGGTAGCTCACTTTTCCTACATGTTCTGTCTTCTTACTTCTTATTCACCTCCACATAATCGATGATTCATTGTTGCTCCATGCTGTCTCTAGAACTGGACATTCCATCTTCCAACTCCAGGCATTTTCACTGGCTGTTTTTCCATGCCTGGAATTTTCTCCATCCTCTATATCTGCCTCCTGGCTTCTCTGGTTTCCTTAAGTTACCAGCTAAAATCTCATCTTCTGTAAGAGATTTCTGTTAGTGATCTTTAATACTGCAGTCTTCTCTGAGATCATCTCCAATTTATCCTGTTTTTATCTTGTTTACATGTTATCTCCCCCATAGACTGAGCTCCTTGAAAGGTGGGACTAGTCTTGCCTTTTTTCTTATCCTTAGCACTTAGCACATATCCAGCACCTAGTAGGCACTTAATAAATACTTGTGGACATGACTTTAGTTATGGATATAGCCAAAAGAAAAAAAAGGAAAGGAAAATTCAGTGAATTTATTTCATTTCCAAAAGTACCAGAAGAAAATCTTGTTCAGATACATGTTGTTCACAAGAAGATTGAAACAGATCCAAGGCAAACAGATTTCTTATTCAATTTGATGGCCTCCTTGTAGATTCACAAATGGAATTAAAAGGTGAATATCTAGCCAGGAAATCATTAGGAAGCTTGATGCTCTGTGTGTGAAAAAGAACCACATCTTAATGAAAGGTGTTAACTAGTAAAAAGGAAGGAAGGGCCTTTCAGCTCTGCTAAGTACAAAATCAGCCAATGAACCAAGTGATTTTATTTATAGGGTATCAGAGAACCACTTTGGTTTTTATATTTACCAAAATGAGAAGTTGCCTGGATGAAAAATAATCACAACAACACAATAGCCTAAATTAGAATGATAATGAAAATTAATCAGATCTCAAGTTACAAGCTGATGAAGATAATAAGTTAGCATTATCTGTTATAATTGCTATCAGTACAGATCTTCATTCCTCATTCTCTTTAGCAACATCCTTGGAGGGTCTAGGATTCCAGGTGAGGTCATGAAAGAATATTCAAAGAATAGATGAACTATTTATTGTTAAGCCTGAATAAATTGAAATCAAACAGAAAACCCTTTATTCTTCAAGCTTCTTTATAAAATTTTACCAGTCTGCCTTTCCATCATAGTAATTATATTGAGCAAAATAGTAGTTTTAAATTATGTTAAAATTTCTCAAGATTGTGATTCTTAATATTAGTTTGCATTTTTCAATATTGCACACTCCATATAAAATGAGAATGGTCTGAATTTGTACCTTAACATAAAATTACTAGTTTTTGCCTTTTTAATTATTTCTTTTTAAATTAATACGCAGTTATTTTCTCTCTCTTCCAACCTCCTTCCTGCTAGAAAAAGGTAAAACAAAACCTTATAGCAAATATGTATAGTCAAACAAAACAGTAGTGGAGCAAAAAAGAAAATATCTTTTGAAGATATAGATAGGGAAAGAGTTCATGATCAAGCAAGGGATAGAGAGGATCGCAAAAAATAAAATGGACAATTTTGATTATGTTGGGGTTTTTGCATAAAAAGAAAACCATTACAGCTAAAATTAGAAGGAAAATGGTGAACTGTGGGGGAGGGATATTCAGAGTCAGTTTCTCTGATAAAATCATATTTCCAAGATATATTCAAATTTATAGACTCATTCCCCAATTGATAAATCAATCAAGGATATAAACAGGTAGTTCTCAAGTGAAACTATCAATAGCAATATCAAAAATTCTCCATATATGTAGTGTTACTTTTAGTAAAAAGCTCCTAGGTAAAAGTTCATTTTGTTGTTGTTGTGGGATTTTTTTTTCCTAAAAAGTTGCAAGAGTGGGGAAAAATCCAGCAATTAAGGATTTATTTTGAACTCTAGCCCAAGTTTTGCTATAAATATTTAAGAAAATTGAGCTAAAAATAATCTCAACCTTATTACACATAGAAGAGAATATAAATAAGAGCATATATTCTATGTGGTATACAGTCACTTTTTAAAGTAACTGGGGAAGCTAATCACATATTTTCATAAGAGTAAAAGTTGCAAAAAGTCATCTTAGGCTCCAGCCCAAGAGAATGTAAACTTGAGTGCAGAAATTGTCTCATTGTTTGATTGTTTGTTTTTCTTTGACAGTACTTAGCACATGGTATTAATTCTAAAAATTATTGCTGAATAAGGAAATAGATGTAAGAGGTTTGAGGGAGAGGGAAGATAACTTGCCAACCACCTTGGAAGCACCAAAAACTTGCAGGCCCCAGAACTGGCTCTGAAAACTGCAATACACAAAAGCCTAAAATTTGGCACAATACCTCCCCATCCCCATGTGAGCAGAGCCCAACTTTAATACAAAGTTCAAAGTCAAGAAATAGGTTAGGAAAATGAGCAAATAGCAAGAACAAAAACAAAAATAATTTGATCATAAAAAGTTACTGCACTGGCAGGAAAAACCAAGATATAAACTGAAAAGAAGACAACAATGTGAAAACAGCTACAAAGTCTCAAAGAAAGGTGCTAATTGGATCCAAGACTATTAAGTATTTCAGGAAGAGTTAAAGAAATAGATAAGAGGGGTAGAGGAAATTTTTGGGAAAGAAATGAGAGCAATGCAAAAAAGAATAATGAAGAGAGAATTAAAAGTTTGATAAAAGAGGCACAAAAATACTGAAGAAAGTAACACCTTAAAAACAGAGTTGGCACAAAAATTCACTGAAGAACTCCTTTAAAAGTAGAATAGGCCAAATGGAAAAGAGGTACAAAATCTCACTAAAGCAAATAATTCCTAAAAATTAGAATTGGGCAAACGGAAGCTAATAACTCCATGGGACATCAAGAAACAATAAAACAAAGTCAAATGAATGAAAAATAGAAGAAAATATGAAATATGGGAAAAACAACTGATCTGGAAAATAGGCCAAGGAGAGATAATTTAAGAATTATGGGGCTACCTAAAAGCCATGATCAAAGAAAGTGGTTAAGGCAGCTAGGTGGCACAGTGGATAGACCACCAGCCCTGGAGTCAGGAGGACCTGAGTTCAAATCTGACCTCAGACACTTAACACTTACTAGCTGTGTGTTCCTGGGCAAGTCACTTAACCCTAATTACCTCACCCAAAACAAACAAACAAACAAAGTGGTTAAACATCATATTTCAAGAAATTATCAAGAAAAACTGCCTCAATATCTTAGATACAGAAGGTAAAATAGAAATTGAAAGAATCCACCAATCATCTCCTGAAAGATATCACAAAATAAAAACTTCCAGGAATATTATAGCCAAATTCCAGAATTCCCAGGTCAAGGAGAAAATATTTTAAGCAGCCAGAAGTAAACAGTGCAAATATTGTGGAGCCAGATTCAGGAACACACAAGATTCAGCAGCTTCCAATATTAAAGGAGCAGAGGGCTTGGAATATAATATCCCAAAAGTCAAGAGAACTAGAATTACAATTAAAACTAACATGCTCAGCAAAACTGTGTATAATCCTTCAGTAAAGAAATTGATATTTAATGAAATAGAAGACTTTCAAGCACTCCTAATGAAAAGACCAGAACTGAATAGAAAATATGACATTTAAGCAGAATAATCAAGAGAAGCATAAAAAAAATAAACAGGAAATAGTAATCAAAAAGATCTCAGTAAAGTTTAACTTTGCATTCCTATGTAGAAAGATGATACATATAACTCCTAAGAACTTACTCATTCTTAGGGAAATTTAAAGGATTTTCCAGAGATAGAGGGCAAGGATGTTAGTTGATTATGTTAGAATGATCTCAAAAATTGAAGGGGTATAAAAGAGGAATGTAATGGGAGAAGGGGGAAGGGAGAGATAGAATGGAAAAATATTTTCTCATATATTTAAGGTATTTAAGGAAGGATTTTTACAGTGGAAGGGAAAATGGGGGGTATACAATTCTTGAACTTTACTCTCATTGGAATTGGTTCAAAGATGAAAGAACATATATACACACTCAGTTGTATATGGAAATATAACTTACCCAATAGGGAACTAGGAGGTGAATGTGATAAGATATATTGCGGGAGGGCAGGGGAGAAATGATAAAAGGGAGGACAGATTAAGGGAAGCAGTATTTAGAAGCAAAATCGATTTTTAAGGAGGGACAGGGTGAAAAAGAAAGAAGAAATGAAAGAAAATGTGATGGAGGAAAATATACAGTTAGTAATCATAATTGTGAATGTTAATGAGATAAGCTCACCCATAAAGCAGAAGCAGAAAACAAAATAAATGAGAAACCAGAATCCAATAATATATTGTTTACAGGGGACACACTTGAAGCAGAAAGACACAAATAGGGTTAAAATAAAGGATTGGGGAAGAATCTAATACACTTCAGCTGAACTAAAAAAAAGTACAAAGGTAACAATCATTATCTCAGACAAAGCAAAAGCAAAAATAGATCTAATGAAAAGAGATAATCAGGGAAAGTACGTTTTGGTAGAAGAAACCATAGACAATGAAGTAATATAAAAAAAATACAGCAAATTTCTCTGATAAGGGCCTTGTTTCTCAAATAAAAACTGATTATAGAACTGAATCAAATTTATAAATGAACCATTTCCCCACTGATAAATGATTAAATGATATAAAGAGGCAATTTTCAGAAGGAATCAAAGCTATCTATAGCCCTATAAAAATTATCTAAATCACTATTAATTAGAGAAAGGCAAATTAAAACAACTAAAAGGTACAACCTCATGCCTATCAAAAATGACAAATGCTGGATGAGTTGAGAGAAAAATAGCTATATTAATGAATTATTGGTAGAGTAGTACATTGTTCCAACCATTCTGAATAACAATTTGGAAAAACACCCAAAAAGCTATAAAACTTTATAACCTTTGACCCAGCAATACCATACTAAGCCTGTATCCCAAAGAGATCAAAGGAAAAGGAAGTGGATCTAAATGTACAAAAATATTTTTAGCAGTTCTTTAGCAAAGAGTTGGAAATTGAAGGTATACTCATCAATTAGTGAATGACTGAACAAATTGTGGTATATGATTGTGACAGAATACTATCATGAGAAATAATAAAGGAAATGGTTTCAGTTAAAAAAAACATGGCAAGACATATATAAATTGATGCAAAGTGAAGTGAGAAGAACAGGAGATCATTGTGCACAGTAACAATAATGTTGTAATGATGATGAATTGTAAGCAACTTGGCTACTCTGATCAATGCAATGATCAAAGACAATCTCGTAATAAAAATGCTATCTACTTCCAGAGAGAGAAGTGTTGAACTCTGAATGAAAATCAAAATATAATTTTCTCACTTTATTTTTCTTACTTTTTTCAAAAAATGTCCAATATGGAGATATGTTTTCCATTATTTTATATATATATATGAGACATATGTATATGTATAATTGATGTATTACTTGCCATCTCAGTGGGTGGGGGAGGTGGTGGGAGGGAGGGAAAGAATTATCAAACTCAAAATTTAAAAAGAAAACACTTTAAAATAAATGAATAACAAAACCTATTTTTAAAAAGAAATCATGAATGCAACTTCTGTGTACTTTGGACTTTACATAAATTAAACAGAAAACCCTGCTAAACAATGCCAATATTGTTATTGACACCTCACTAGTGGCAAACGACATTTTGCCAGCCTTTCCCTTGATTCTAACATTTTGCCTAATTCTGATTTCACGCATCAGTAGACTCTGAACAATTCATGTCTTGGAGTGCATCCTGTACTAATTTTGCTCTGACAACCTTGTAATGGAAATTTGAATACTTATTACATTTTTCTTATTAAAAGCAAAAGAAAAAATGAAAACAGTCTTAGTGTTTACAATTTTCTAACCTTGCCTCAGTAAAGTGATAATGTTTGGAGAAGCAACTCTGGTTTACACATAAATATAGGTATATATGTACATATATACACATGCACACACATACATATACACACCTGCATATCTCTGAGATAGACAGATAGATAGATAGATAGATAGATAGATAGATAGATAGATAGATAGATAGATAGATAGATAGATAGATAATCTCAGAAAAGTTCTGCTTCTCATTCATGGTATGCCCACACCTCTCCAAATCCACTGATAAAGTAATAATAAATCACATTTATTTAGTCCTTTTCATTTCATGAAGTGCTTTTCTCATATAATTCAGTGAAGTAGATAGTATAATACCTGTTATCCCCATGTAATAGAGGAGGAAACTGAGTCCTAGGCAACTAAAATCACAGATTTGAACTCAGGTCCTCCTGAATCCAGGGCTGATGCTTTATCCACTGTGCCACCTAGCTGTCCCCCTTCCCTTCATCTATATATGATCATCTTTTGTGATTCTTATCATTCTCATAGTAATGTAGTGTTATGGCATAGCAGAGACAGTAAAATGTCTTTAGGCTTCTTAAGACCAGGAAATACTTAATTTTTATGTTTCCCTGGTGCCTAACACACACAGATACATACACATACACATTTATTAATGAATTGATTGATGTTCTGGACACAAGATATTTTGTGCCTTGTTTATACCATCCCCAGTAAATAGAATGAATGCCTTCCTCACTTCCACCTCACAAAATCAATAACTATTCAAAGCTCTGTTTTATCATCTCTTTTTTCTTCTTTCTTTCTTTTTTTTTGGGGGGGGGGCAGGGCAATGAGGGTTAAGTGACTTGCCCTGGGTCCCACAGCTACTAAGTTTCTCATCTCCTTCAAAAAGTCTATCCTGATCCCTCCTAGTGGCTAGAATTATCCCTCTGGAAATTATTTTCTATATATTTTTGTATTTAATTTTCTGCACATGTTGTTTCTCCCAAATAGAATCTATGTTCCTAGTAAACAGGGATTGTTTTTATCTTTATTGTGTACCTAGAACATAGTGGGTACTTAATAAATGTTTAGCAAATTGAATTGAACAGCTCTGGGATTTCTAACAGAAAGTATACCAATGAGCCAAATGAGTAGACTTTAGCTACATTCAGCCCTGATGGGAAATGTACACATTACCAACAATATCATGATGTACTTTCTTTGGTATTTCAGTAACCTTATCCTTTGGAGAGGGTTCAAGGCTATTTGCCTAAGATCAGGTTCCTGTGATTTATTTATACACATACACATGTATATGCATATATGTTATATGTATATGTATATATGGATGGATGGATGGATGGATGGATGGATGGATGGATGGATGAGGATTGAACCTATGGTTCCATTTGTATATAAAGAGAACTCACAGATGAGTAAACTCCCTCTAACGATGCAAGTTAGCTCTGTCTCACTGTACAAATTCTTTCTTCATCTTGAGGAGCCTTTAAGTGTGCCTATGTACAAATAAATATACACGAATCCTTTCATTTCATACAAATAAAAATTTTCATAGTTCACTGATTACCGAATATTTTCCTGCAAGTTCCCAGGTGCTCCTATTTACATAATGCTCATTCTCTTATAAAAGACTCAAATCCATGTAGTTTTTTCCAGCCCACTGAATACCTACATTACATCTTTTTGAAAGACCATTAATATTCAAGTTCCTAAAATCAAAACTTCAGAAGCAGCTGTGCATTAAAAGATTGAAAACACTGTTTAAAGTGTTTTCTGAAACTTAATTTTAGCTTAATGTTATTTTTCTCTTTAAACTTATGCTATACTATGCCTATGTAAAGCAGATCTATGCACATTCCTATAAGGTGGCAACCAAGAAACACGTGCAACCTCAGCCTTTTCTCAGTGTGAGTCAAAATCTTGGGCTTGTAAACCATAACCTTGACTAAAACAGGGAAAACACTACTAAAAATTCAAATTGAGTTTCATTCAACATCATGTAACAGATATTTATTTTAAGCTTCATTGTGCAGACAATTATGCTGCCCACTGAAAGAAACACAAACTTTAGCTAAATAATGATTGCCACCTTTACAAAGCTAATTAGGCTCTAGTAGATTTTCTTACAACATCATGGATCACTCAGAGTAACCTGTTTTGGCCCCAAGAAATACCATCTAACCTGGAGTAAAAGAAAGAAAAATGATGAATTGACTATTTATGAATCATTATAGATAGATACCTTAAAATACATAGTATGTTATTGGCCATTATGACCACTTGTGGCTATTCTCTTTCCCCTTTTTTCCTACAGGCCCAAGAAAAGGAATGAACACACTCATGATACTCTCAGGCTATTCTACTACCACTATCTTTCAATGAAGTTTTCTGTTCTAATGTCAATTGAATATGTTCAGTCTTTTCTCTATCCATACCAACCTACCAACTTTGAAATTTCTCTAAAATTTTTCAATTATTTTAGCACTTGGCATAATTAACCTTCTCTACCCTATTTCTTGACATCATCCTTGGAATATTTCAGTATTCATGCTGACAGCCTTTTAAATAACTTGACCACACAATCCCTTCACCACATATCAACAACATTGCCCTGCAATTGAGGAGTCACTTCAGCAGCTCTTTGGCAGAATAGGTTAGAGAAAGAAGAGACCAGACAGGGAAACCAATTAGAAAGATATTTCTTTTTATGTTGCTTATTTTTATTTTTTCTCAATTAACTATAAAAACATTTTAACATTTGTTTTTTTTAATTATTAGTTTCAAATTACCTTCCTCCTTCAACCTTCCCCCCTCCTTGAAGAACCAAGCAATTTGACAATGATTATACATGTGCAGTAAAACAAAATAACTCCACATTAGTCATATTGAAAAAGAAAACACAGAAAAAAACCCAAGAAAAATAAAGTTTAAAAAGTATGCTTAAATCTGCATTCAGACTCCATTGGTTCTTTCTCTCAAGGGGGATAGCATTTTTCATCATAAGTCCTTTGGAGATTATCTTTGATTATTGTATTGCTGAGAATAGCCAAGTCATTCACAGTTGATCATCAAAAAATATTGCTGTTCCCATGTACAATGTTCTCCTGGTTTTTCTCATTTCATATTGATTCATTTCGTGTAAGTCTTCCCAGGATCTTCTGAAAGCATCCTGCTCATCCATCATTTCTTATAAAACAATAATATTCCATACCACAATTTGTTCAGTCATTTACCAATTGATGGACATCCCCTCAATTTTCAATTATTTTCCAACACAAAATAAAAGGCTGCTATAAATGTTTTTGTACACCTAGGTCCTTTTACTTTTATCTTTTGGGATGCAGACCTAGTAGTGCATTGCTAGTTTAAAGGGTATATACAGTCTTATCACCCTTTGGGCATGTTTCATATTGCTCTACAAAATAGTTAACTCCACAAACAATGCATTACTGTACCAATTTTTCCACATTCGCGACTTTTCATCATATTAAACAATCTGATAGGTGTGAGGTGGTGCCTCAGAGTTGTTTTACTTTGCATTTCGCTAATCAATAATGATTTAGAGCATTTTTTTCATATGACTATAGAGAGCTTTGATTTCTTCTCAAAACTGCCTGTTCATATCCTTTGACCATTTATCAATTGGTGAATGACTTGTATTCTTATAAATTTGACTCTGTTATCTATATGCTTAAGAAATAAGGCCTTGGAGCAGCTAGGTGGCACAGTGGATAGAACAATGACCCTGGATTCAGGAGGACCTGAGTTCAAATCCAGCCTCAGACACGACACTTACTAGCTGTGTGACACTGAGCAAATCACTTAATCCCAATTGCCTCACCAAAACAAAAAACAAAACAAAAAAAAAGAAATAAGGCCTTTAACAGAAACACTTGCTGTAAATTTTTTTTTCCAGTTTCCTGCTTCCCCAGGAAGCTTTTTTAATAATCTGATCGAGAGAAGAGATGGGAATGTTTTAAGTTGGCTTCTGTAACAGTAAAGAGAAGGAGATAGATATAAAAATATCTTGAAGGTAAAATTGGCAAATTCTGGCAACTCATCAGATATAGGGAATTTGGGAGAGTGAAGGTTTTAGGATGCCATTTTATGATGCTGATTTAGGAAGCAGGTTTGCAAGCTTAAGTGACTTGATAAGGTTGAGGCACCCAGCAAAAAAGAAGTTGAGATAAGGGGAAGGCTTGAGGGGAGAGATAATGAGTCTTGTTGTGAATATGTTGAGTGTGAAATAGCCATAGGAAGTCAATTAGAAATGCCAAATAAGCAGTTGGTGATGTGGGATTTGAGCTTGCAAAGAGAGCATATAGATATGAACAGTGATAAGAGTTTAACCCTTAGTAGCTGATGATATCACAGATATTGGAGGAGGTAGATGGGGGAAGTGTAGAGAAAGAAGAAATAGGGCCTAGGATAGAGTTTTAGGTTTTACCTGTAGTTAGGGAACTGAATGAGCAGTCCTTCAATTTCATCCTGTGCAAATCCAGGGTTATTCCTCCACAGCATGATTTCATAACCTCTGGTTTTTGTTTTGTTTTCTTTTAATCTCTTGGACCCCTTTAGCAGACTAGTGAAGCCTCTAGACCTGTTCTCAGAATAATGTCTTTAAATGTATAAAATAAAATCCATAGAATTACAAAGGAGACCCATCATATTGAAATAAAGTTATCAAAAAAAAAGTTATATATAAAAAAAAAAAGACAAGTCCCCAGATTCCAGGTAAGGATGTTCACTCTCATCTACTTTTCTTTCTTACTTCACTGTTCCTTTTTGTGTCATCACCATTCAAGATCTTGGAGTTACTTGTAACTTTCCCATTTCCTTAACTTCAAAAAAGTTACCAGGTCTCATAGATTCCATCTCTATAACATGCTCAAAACAGGAGAACTTAAAAAACAAAACAAACAAACAAACAAACAAAAAAACCAGGAGAACTTTCCTGACCTGACTATGGAACAGTATGACCCAAGAGAACCCAGTTCTACTGGCATTTCTAGTGAGATCTCCCCTCTTCTCCATCTTCTTCTGTCTTCAGCCACATAAAGGGCACAGAAAAGGCATCCCAGGTAATCCAGCCTTAATAGTTCCTTTCTGTGTCACTACTGACTATTTATTCTTTGACTATACTTTAGAAATATCCAATTTGATTGACCTTTTTGTCACTCAGGACTCTAACAAAATTTTAAGCAGTCTTTTTTCCCTTTAACTAGGTCTATATTCAAGCAAATTTTAAAATAAAGAAAGCTAAACTGGTGTAAAACATAAAAGAAATTGATTAGTAGATAAATTCTTATTTATTAAAAATAATTAATTTTTCTCTTAGCATGGGGTCAG
Organism: Dromiciops gliroides; assembly: GCF_019393635.1. Taxonomy (NCBI): domain Eukaryota; kingdom Metazoa; phylum Chordata; class Mammalia; order Microbiotheria; family Microbiotheriidae; genus Dromiciops; species Dromiciops gliroides. The sequence continues at coordinate 519,455,194 of NC_057863.1, forward strand.
TAGGCTTAATGGAACAGATTTTATATCATAAATGTATTATTAAAATAAACTTGTTCAGACAATTCCAATAAACCCTAGAATATACAGAGTTATACAGTGAAACTGCATGTACATGATTGTGGCTATTTCAAACTAGTCCTTTTAAATGAGAGTACCTAAAATAAGAAGGCAAAAACAAAGACCGGAGTAAAAATTGTTATCTGTGAATTCCCCTCAAGGTATGATAAACTGGTCACTGGCTATGGAGCCAGAAGACCAAGACCAAGCTATCAAATGCACTGGATACTGTCTTCTACCAGTGTTTTTTTAAGTTAAAAGATTATTTTGGGGGACAGCTAGGTGGTGCAATGGATAGAGCATTGGCCCTGGAGTCAGGAGTACCTTAGTTTAAATCTGGCCTCAGACACTTAACACTTATTAGCTGTGTGACCCTGGGCAAGTCACTTAATGCCAATTGCCTCACTTTAAAAAAAAGAAAGAAAGAAAGAAAAGATTATTTTTAATTGTCTCTGTTTTATAGCTTGTATGTCACTATCTGGTGGGGATAAACTCATTAGTTTAGCTTGGGCAAAAGACTGGTTTATTGTAAGAGTAGGTCACAAGCATGGAAAGGTCATATGGAAAACATATACAAAGCCAACTTGTATATGGCCTTGAATGCCTGGTTAAGGAATTTGAACTTTATCCTATAAGCTATGAGGAAAATATTGAAAATATTTTTACTTAAGTGGCATGTACAATGCAGGATGAATTAAGGAAAGCTAAGCAGCTGGAGCAGTAGACAGTGGATTGTAATAGCTAGAGATGGGAGGAAAGAAGATGAGTTGAAAGAAAAATACCATAGTGTAGGATGAGGTGATGAAGACCTAAATTATGGAAAGAAATGGATGATCACCTGAAACAGAATCTTGAGTTTATCTTGTGTTTCTCACTCTTAACTTTGGACTATGCTTTACTCCAATTGACATTGTCATAGGGGCCCTAGCCCCTTTGGTTCTTGGAGAATAGACAAAAGGATTGTTCTAGGAAGGCTCTCTTTGGCTACTGCCTTCTATTTTCATGTATCAGGAATCTTATCATTGAATGGGATGATATTTGCAAAAGGAGTTGAATCTTCTGTTTCTGAACACTTTAAAAAACATTTTGAGTAGAATAGAACAATTTTTAAACGCTACTCAGTATGCTCACCTCCCAGCACATTACATCAATGTTTACTTCACTAATCTGTGATTTCATTCATATGCAGATTCCCTCACCAATGTGGATCAGAATTTCTATATATTTCACTTCATAGAAGGTCTTTGAGGGTTTCTGTGACTTAAATAGATAGACAGATGCCTGGTAGCTAATTTGGGGTCAAACCTTTGCAAAAAGTGAGGCTGGTCTTCAGACTATAAGTATATTGTTCACTACTGAGGCTTTCCAGCATGATAGAATTTACCAAATCTAAAATTGACCAGCATATTTTTATGAAAGCCCAGGTTGAACTCATGAAATATTGAAGTGAAGCTTTCTGGAAAATTAGTTAAAACCTAGATTAGTGAAAGGTAGCAGACTCATCAGTTTGTCTCCATTTTTCTTCCATTAGCTTTACTTACCTGAAGAATTTAAAAAATAATTTAAAAAACGTGCTCAATTGGAATTAGCCAATCTCAGTTTTCACTGTGGACAAAACAAGTAGACAAAGGAATTTCCTTTGTTAACTATTAAAGTTCAATACATCATTTAGTTCAACTCCCACATTTTACAGGTGAGTAAACTGAGATCTACAGAAATGAATTGACTTAACCAAGTTCATATAGGAAGTGTTAGAATCAGAATTTGAACCCAAGTCTTCTAAATATAAGATCAGTAGCCCAGCCAATAAATGGTGCTGTATATGAAATTTAGATGAATTATAGCAATGAATTTCCCAATGAAGGGTTATTACAGAAAGAAAGATTGATCAATAAGCAATTCTAAACATTTTTTAAATAGGAAAAATTCCCAATTATTGACATGGAGGACTGCTTCAAGAATATATCAGAGAACCTATTTTGCTTTACCCTAATTTGTTTTACTTTTCTTTTCTACCTATAGAACTTTAATATGCAAATTCTCAATAGAAACTAAAATGTCTTTCGCAGCAAGATCTACAACTAATTCAACTGAACACTATACAGATACTCTGAAACCTATATCCAAAACTTAAGTTGCTCTCCCCAAATAAAATATAATCCAAAATTGATCTTCAAGGAGACTGAAAGCATTTTTTAAAACAATGAAGCAGTAATTCCCTTTTTATAACACCACATAATAAAATATTTTGATGATCTTTTATAATCACCATGATTCTATGACATTTTATGGTCCCTGATAGACCATTAATACTGAAGCATGGGCTACACAACACCATAACAGTAAGTTTAAAAGTGGAGGGAAAAAAATCCAATTAATCAATCATTTATTTAATCCATGGTATGTTAAATAACAAATGGCTTTTTTATGAACTGAATTTTTGTTTTGTGACTAGTTTAGTCATGCTTTATGGGAGGAATTTATTTCAGAGAAAAACAAAATCTCAGAGTTGGAAAGCTGTCAGAGGCCATCCAGTGCAGTGAACAGAAATACTCTCAAATCCTTCCTTGACCTTATTTCCCTCCACATACTCTGAGATCCAATGACACTGGCCTCCTTGCTGTTGCTCAAACAAGATACTCCATCTTCTAACACCAGTCATTTTGACTTGCTGTCCTGATGCCTGGAATTCTCTCCCTCCTTATCTCTACCTCCTGGTTTCCCTGGCTACATTCAAGACCCAGCTAAATTCTCACCTTCTCCAAAAAGACTTTCCTAATTTCCCCTTTATGGTAGTATCTTCTCTCTGTAGATTATCTCTTATTTATTCTGTATATGGGTAACTTATATGTAGGTATTTCTATATTATTTCCTACCCCCAGACTGTGAGCTCCTTGAAAGCAAGGTCTTTGTAGTCCTTTCTTTGTATCAACAGAAGTTCGGTGCCTGGTCCGTAGTGAAGACTTCATTAGAGCTTATTGACTTGACTTGACTTGACAAATGATCATCCAGCCTGTTCTTCTTAGAAACCTCTAGTGCAGAGAAACCTATTCCTACTGTGTCCTGAGGTTGCTCATAACATTTGGCATAATTCTAATCTTTGGAATTTTCCTGAGATGAAGTGGAAATGACTCCCCAGCTGCTTCTATCCACTGCTGCTAGCTCTACCTTCTGGAGAATCAAGTCTCATCCTTTCACAAGACAGCTTTTCAGATTATTTCAGTTAAATTCAATTCAACAAGCATCTCCTATTGCTAGGTACTATGACAGACCCTGGGGATAAAAGGATAAAAATTAAATGGTCCTTTCCTACAAGAAGCTTATATTTTATGGGAGTAAGGGGCCATGTGTACACAAATCTGTAACTATAAAACCATAAAACCAAAATAATGGAAAAGGGCTTTGGCAGGGGGAGAGAACCAAAAACCTATAAGAAGCAACACTTAATCTGGGTCTTGAAGAAATCTAGAAGCTTCAGAGGTGAGGTGTTAGAGCATTCCAAAAATGGGGGTGGGAGGTGAGAAGAGCACATGCAAAGGCACCTGAATGAGAGGGAGAATATCAAATAAGGTAATAAGGAATGTGGAAGGCTTAAGGAAGCATAATGTAAAATCACTTCCAGCTATTTTGCCCTCAAAAGCTGGAACAAAAGAAGAGAGAATGGGGAATGATGTTGAGGGAATTTAAGGAGAATGGGGCAAGGGAGGAGGTCAATTTTTTAAATAAAGTATTCAGCAAGGTCCTCTGCTAAAAAGGGAGGCACAGGGGATAGGTTGCAAAGGGAGCTTGAGGAAAGAAGAGAAGCTTTGTGACATGCTTTAGGGAATGCCTTAGAATGGCAGTTCTCTCACTTTTTGGTCTCAGGACCCCTTTATGCTCTTAAAATTATTGAGGATCCCAAAAAGCTTTTGTTCATGTAAACCATAGTAATTGATATTTACTATATTAGAAATTAAAATGTCCATTTTATTGTGAAAATAGTTTAGACCTGACAGAGCCGCTGAAAGGGTCTTGAGGTCCCCTCAGGAGTTCCCAGATCACACCAATTAAGAAATGCTAAAAGGATAGGCAATAAGGGCCCAGTTATGATTATATAAAATTAAGTTTGTGTTAGCATCAGACTAGTTGTTTTACTTCTTCCAGTAGTGTTCAGTAATACATATGTAGAAGTGAAGAAGACCAAGCTCAGGGAGATAGGAATTCAAGAGAAGAGGACCATGTAAAGCTGAACTAGGTAGCTACAGGGTCAAGATTTAAAAGAGTAGTGATGCCAGAGCAAGGCTGTTGTTGTTTAGTTGTGAAGTTTTCTTGGCAAAGATACTGGAGTGGTTTGCCATTTCCTTCTCCAGCTCATTTTACAGATGAGGAACTGAGGCAAATAGGGTTAAGTGACTTGCTCAGGGTATCTGAGGCCTGATTCAAACTCTGGAAGACAAATTTTCCTGATCTCAAGCCCAGTGCTCTATATCCACTGTGCTACTTAGCTGACCAGGGAAGTAGAACAAAATAGAGTGACAGGAGATAGGAATGAGCACAGAGAATAGGTTTTAGTAAGGGTAAGAAAGTTTATTGCAGGCTGAGTATTCCAGCACACCCAGGAACATCTGATCCACATTCTGTGCATTCTTATGTCAACCAATCAGTAAACATTTACTAAGTGTCAAAGAAGTGCCTGATAAGGTACTGGGGACCAGAGATACAAATATAAGACAATCCCTGCCCTCAGGGTGTTCACAATCTAATGGGTGAAGATAGTATACAAAAGGAAATTGAGAAGCAAGGGAGTGGAGTGGGGGGAGGGAAGGAGGGAATGATAGAGTCTAGTCCATAGTAATGCAGCTAGTGGGAACTGAAGAGATGACTGGCCTAGGAGACCTCTTTTAATGGAGGCTTTAGGAGGAATTTATTCTCCTCTCTAGCCATTCCATCAAAGGCAGAGGATAGTGAATGTATTGATGAGGTATGAGTACCTAAACTGATGCAATCTCCCAGTATGGTGAGTTTCCTAGGGCCATGGAGGAATATAGTCCAAGGTTGTGCAAGCTGTTGGGAAAATATTTATGCATCTGTCCTCTTCTCTCCACTCATGCAGCTACTGCCCTAATTTAGGTTCCCATCACCTGTCACAATGCAGCAGCCTGTAACTGGTCTTTCTGCATCTACTTTCTCCCCCACCCCCACCCCAATTTACCTTCCAGCTACCAAAGTGTCATAGTTGCATAAAGTATGACCATGTCATACTGATCGTGCCACTCCCTTGCTCAAGAAAACTGTGGCTCACTATTATTGCCTCTAGGAGTAGGAAATAAATATTAAGTGCCTAGTATGTGCCAGGCACATTAGAAATATTATCTTATTTAATCATCACAATGACCTTGAGAGGTAGGAAATTGAGGCAGGCAGAAGTTACGTGACTTCCCCAGGGTCACCCAAATAGATTCTGCAGCCACATTTGAACTCAGGTTTTCCTGACTCCAGGCCCACAGCCCTCTGTGTCACCTAGCTCATCCTCTAGGACTCCTTTTTCTAACAGTTAAAGCCCTTCACCATGTAGTTTCAACCCATCTTTCTTGAGAGATTTCACCTTCTCTTCTACCCACCCCTAAACTCTATGTTTACAGTAAACTGCTCTATTTACTGCTCTCCATATACAATACTCCATATTCAGCCTACATTCCTTCATAAAAACTGCTGCCTATACTTGGAATGCTTCCCTTATCATTTTTACTTTATAGAATTCCTGGGTTTCTCCAAAGGACAGCTCACATATCCCCTCGTATGAGAGACCTTTATTCATCTCCCCAGTTAGAGGTACTCTCTTGTCACTGATATTACTTTTGATTTTATACTCCATATTTTATATACTTCTCTGTATATATAGTTTTCCTCTTTTAGAATGTAAACTCTTTGAGGACATAGACTGGTTGGCGTTTGTCTTTGTATCTCTATCTAGTATCAAGCTTAATGTCTGGCATGTACTACTCAATATATGCCTATTGAACTGAATTGCAATGAATACTGCACTAGAAAGCTTGAACTTTATTTAGTAGGCAATAGAGAGCCTTTGAAGGTTTTTGGATAGAATGATATTGTCATATTTGTGCATGATGAAGATTAATCTGCCAACAATATGAAAGGTATATTGGAACAAGGAGAAAACTTTAGCCCTGAGGATATATGCCTAACAGATAATTTACGATTTCTCTATGCCCTCATGAAATGGAAAGATCTACTATGATCATATTTGCATTGGAATCTAAGGCTAGGTTTTCATTTGATTTGATTTGAATATAGGTACTGAATTCTTTCCATATTAGAGATGCCAGATAAGTAAAAAATCTTTAGGTGTGTTAGGGTCCTTTCTGTGAGCTCTAGAAATATAAGAAAGATTAGGGTTTTAAAAATGTAAATAAATGTTATGCTGATTTTTATAGAGCATATTACTTTCTTTTTATATGGCACACCTGTCAGAGGGTAATAAGGATTCTAAGTGCTAACATAAGGAAGAATGGTGAAAATGACATTTAAAAAGCATATAGAGCTTCCCCCCTCAACATGCTTAAAATATTTTCAAAAGCTAAATGCACTCCTGTTCATAATGAGATTCTGGGCTTTGATCTATATATCCTCACTCAATAATATAAAGTACATTGGAGGAGAATAAACACAGGACAGTCTAATTTATAAGCCATATAATCTACAAAAAGTGCATCTTAATATAATTTGTAAACCACATTATAGACTATAATTTTCTACGGGAGGAGAAAAACGACTTAGGTTTGTTTATAAATAGCACCTAGAAAGGCTCTGTATTTAATTAAATGTCCAGTGACAGATCTGATTGTCCTGGTACATCTTCACAGCCTATGATTTATAGACTGCCATGGGGTCAGGGGAGCCATTTACTACAGTAAAGGGGAAATATGGGATTGATGTCTTTCTCGGTAATATTTTATTTTAGAGTGTTCAGACTCTGGTAGCAACAATGATGCTATTTGATTATCTTCCAGTATTTGCATATATGCTCCTCCAAAGGCAATAGATTTTGATTCGAGATTTTAAACTAGGAAAGGCAAGTTCAGATGAGTAACAGGTATGTAGCTGTTTCACAAAACTGCCCATTTGGATTATGAAACCATGGTTTGGACTACAGTGAACTGAAGAAATATATAGAATCATTTTTGACATGCATGTGTGGGCCATCTAGCTGAAGGCTATAAAAATCTGATACTAGGTCAACCAATTGAAAAGAAAACAATAATTTAGATGATCAGCTGGTTGTTTTCTCTATTCAATACCAGATAACTAGTTAGATAAATGAATTGACAGGTTAAAGACTGAAATTGTCTACCTTTTGAATCAATTAATTGAAAAAGATATAATGACCCAAACAATATAAATAAAAGCAATAAAATGAAACTAAGTGCTTTGTAATTATAGACAAGTTTTAGTCCCAGAGAAGAGACAATGGAAGTGTGCCACTCTACTAGTACCAGATAGGAACTTAGTGTCATCTACTCACAATTTAAATGATACCCTGCTAGGAGGGAGAACTAATATGATGGATAACTTAGAATCTAAAAAGATCTTGAGAGAATATAGCATTGGGATGAATCTAACATATAATTAGAAATAAATGTAAAGTTTTATATGGGTTAAAAAAGGAAACTTCAGTGAAGTGCAAGGTGAAGGAGGAGTGGTTCATATCGATCTGTCTGAAAAAAGATCAAAAGGCATTTCATGGACTGCAAGTTCAAATGAGTCATTAGTGTAATGTGGAAGCCAAAAAAATCTAATATAAACTTAAGCTAGCTTGAATAATAAAAGGGAATTAATTGTTCATGCTTATACCATGCTAATAGAATAAAAACGACAATACTACTGAAATTATTTTACAGATTCAGTGCTGTAACAAAGTACCAAAGAATTACTTTATAAAACTAAAAAAAATCATCTGGAAAATTCCTCAAAAACCAAAAAAACTTGTAGGTATATTAAAGATTCTTTTTGAGCATTCTAGAAATGAAGTTCTAGAAAAGTGTTTTAGAAACCTCTGATTGGAGGAATGGAGGGAAGTGTCAAAAAGTTCCTTTTATAGTCTCCCTTTATAGAGGGCTAGAAATCCCAACTGCTCTACAGGGTTTCAACTCCACCATCATCATCATGCCCCCAAGCTGGGAACCACTGCCCCTCTGTTTCAGCTTCCTTTTGTGTGTTGTCATCCCCCTTTAGACTGTAACCTCCTTGAGGGGAGAGACACTTTCTTTTTCTTATTTGTATCCACAATGCTTGCTTAGCAAAGTGCCTGGCTAATAGTAGGCACTTAAAATAAAAAAAAGTTTATCAGATAAGATAGCATCTGGAGGAATATGAGGTTAAGGATTTCAAGGGAATTTTTTTTTTTTTTAGTGAGGCAATTGGGGTTAAGTGTCTTGCCCAGGGTCACAGAGCTAGTAAGTATTAAGTGTCTGAGGTCGGATTTGAACTCAGGTACTCCTGAATCCAGAGCCAGTGCTCTATCCACTGCACCACCTAGCTGCCTTGGAAATATATTTTTTTTAAATGGTAAGAAAGGAGGCCTAGCTCTATCAGATATCAAATGTATTACAAAGCAATGATCATCAAAACAATATGGTGCTAGTTAAAAAATATTAGGGATTTACCCTTAAAACAATCAAAGATGGAGGGAAAATGCATAAGAAAAATATTTATAGCAACACTTTTTGTTTTAGCAAAGAACCAAAAACAAATTGGGTGACCCTAGATTGGGGAATGGCAGAACAATTTATCATATATGAATGTAATTGAGCATAATTATGCCATAAGAGATGATGAAAGGCATAGATTCAGTAAAACATAGGATAATTTATATGCATTGATGAATATTGAAGAGAACAGAACCAGAACTATTTATACAGTGACCACAATATTATTAAGGAAAACAATTTTAAAGTACTTTAGTGAATGCAAAGATCAATTATGACTCCAGAAAAATAATAATGAAGCAAGACTCCCACCTCTTGTCAGTCAGTCAACAGGAATTTATTAAGCCATTACTATGCGCCAAGCAGTGGGGCCCCTAGTTGGCACAGTGTATAGAGTGATGGGCCTGGAGTCAGGAAGACAATCTTTCTGATTTCAAACTCAGCCTTAGTCACTTACAAGTTATGTGATCTTGGGCAAGTTACTTAACCCTGTTGCCCTCAGTTTGCTCATCTGCAAAATGAACTGGAGAAGGAAATGGCTAAACAAGAAAATCCCAAATTGGGTCATGAAGAGTAGGATATGACTGAAATGACTAAACAACAATAATGTACCAGACATTATATTTATCACTGGGAATACAAATACAAGCAGAAAGTCCTTGTCCTCAAGGAGCTTATATTCTAATCAGGAAAGATGACAAATCAAGGCAAGCAGAAGAGGTGAAGGAAGGTGATGAAGGAACCAGATGAGGAGACATGGTAGAAAAAGTCCAGAGTAAAGCCTAGAAAGGAATGAGATGTGGCTGGCCTGGGTACCTTCCTAAAATAAAGGTTCTGAAAGGAGTCATTCAATGGGGGGGGGGGGGAGGGAAGTAATTCCAATGTGCAAATTCTGCAGCTGGAATGAGCTCCCAGACTAAAGGAGTTTCTTTGGGCATGGCAAAGTCCAAAGTACAGTCTGGAGAAGAATTGGTCAGGTGATGAAAGATGATACGTGCAAAATGAAACATATGTTTTCAGACAAGATCAATACAACATACATTTATTTTGCTTAACTATACTCATTTATTAAAGGATTTTTATTTGAGCAGGGAAAAAATGAGAGTGAGGGAAGTAAGAATAGTGATAGATATGCCAATAAAAAAGAAGAAAATAAAGTGTCAAAAACATTTTTAAACAGAGAAGAAAGCAGAAGGAAGGTCATATGAGCAGGACAATATTTTCAGTGACACATCAAATTTAATATGTATTTTTTCAAAAAGCTGTATTCTTCACATACAATCCTGTTTTTGAAATGTTTGTGTCTCATGATCTTCTAATTCATAATGATTTTTAAAAGAGAGCTATAGCTTCCTGTAATAAAGAAGTGATAACCCCTTTGTATTTTACCCTTGTTAGACAACATTTGGAATATGGTTCTCAGTTCCAGGTGTGACAGTTTAGAAAGGGTGCTGATAAGCTGTAGAGAATCCAGAGAAAAGCAACCAGGTCAGAATTCATGTCAAAGGGGGTTCAGTTGAAGGAACTAGAGACACTTAATTTGTAGAAGAAATTGAAGAGGGGCATGACAGCCCACATTCAAGTTTCTGAAGGTCTCTCACTTGGAAGGGGGATTTTGTTCTGTTTCCTCCAGAAGGTGTAACCAGAAACAATGGGTATAAGAAAGGAATGTAAAAACTTGCTAACAATCATAGATGTCCAAAAATAGAGTGGGCTGCATTTAGAGATGGTGGATGTTTGTCCACTGTTATAATGAGGACTCCTTTGGGGATATAAGTTGGACTAGAGATTACCTATGAGGTGATTGCCAACTGACAAATTCTACAATTTTGTGACTACAGCTGTGAAATATTGTGTATGTTGTCAGATGCAAGAAGGAAGGAAGGAAGGACGGAAGGACGGAAGGAAGGAAAGAAAGAAAGAAAGAAAGAAAGAAAGAAAGAAAGAAAGAAAGAAAGAAAGAAAGAAAGAAAGAAAGAAAGAAAGAAAGAAAGAAAGAAAGAAAGAAAGAAAGAAAGAAAGAAAGAAAAAAGATGATGGAGATGATAGAGATAGATAGATGACAGATATGGAAATTATATATAAAAACACAAGGCCCTAATCAAACTTTTAAAAAATTGATTAATTAATCAAGCATCTTTAGCAGCCTTAGGGAGTAGAGGTTAAAGGACAAAAAGACTATCTAGTCAGGATCTCTAAAAGTGGTAACAACATAGCAGATGATAAGTTTGTCACCAGGCCAACTTATCCTTGCAATCCAGAGGCAAAGGCAGGGAACTACATTGTGACCCTGAAGCAATTCTCAGAATGGAAAGTTTTGTCTGTAGATAAAAAGCATTTTGACTTCTCCGACCTCATTCTATCATTCTTTCCCTCACTAATATGGAGGATAACAACAGCATTTCAGACTTCATTCCCTTCCCTGTTATTTCATTGTCTTTATCCTGCCTACAATGCTTTTGTCTGACTTAAACGATCCCTTTCAGTCTTTTTATTTTTTCCACACTAAGTTAACACCGTTGCAACGTCCTCGTTTATATAAAGATCTAGTTTTCAATAATGCTGCCTTTTTCTTCAAGATAGAGGTATGGGAGCAGCTAGATGGCACAGTGGATAAAGCACTGGCCCTGGATTCAGGAGTACCTGAGTTCAAATCTGGCCTCTGACACTTAACACTTACTAGCTGTGTGACCCTGGGCAAGTCACTTAACCCCAATTGCCTCACCAAAAAAAAAAAAAAAGATAGAGGTATGGAAAAACTATTCTGGTCTCCATATTCTGGTCTTCACTTCTGGACCCCATAAACAATATGAGTATTCCTGATTTGTCCTTGTTCAAAGGCTAGCTGATGTGGTGGATAGAGTATAGGACCTAGAATCAGGAAGACCTGACTTCAAATCCTGCCTCAATCGTTTGCAGGCTATGTGAACCTGGACAAGTCACTTAATCTCTGTATGTATCAATTTTCTCATCTGTAAAATGAGAATAATAGGAACATCAACTTCCAGGGTTGTCATGAGATTCAAACAAAATAAGCATTTGTAACCCTTAAAATGCTGTATAATTAAATGTTAACCATTGTTATTGTTACTCATCTCTAAATTTGTAAAGTATTAGAAATTAAATTTCCTGAAACTTTACAGGAAATACCATAGGATAACTGTTACAATTACCTTTATTGTGTAGTATGATGAAATTTAAGCAATCAAGTTTTCATTACTTGTAAACAGGACAATTTTTTAAAAAGAAAGAAAGATTCCTAGCAAGAAGCCAGGCTTCACATTTTATTTCATTCAACTTTGTTGATTGTAAAAATGACCAAATGGTATACCTATTTCTAATGGTAAAGGAGAATTTGAATTTTTATGCTTAGTGTGATCATACAACTTTAAGTGGAAGTTATTTGAAAAGAAATAAATGGGGTAGGGGCAGCTAGGTGGTGGAGTGGATAAAGCACCAGCCCTGGGTTCAGGAGGACCTGAGTTCAAATCCAACCTCAGACACTTGACACTTACTAGCTGTGTGACCCTAGGCAACTCATTTAACCCTCATTGCCCTACAAAAAAATTAAAAAATAAAATAAAATAAAAACCTTTCAAATATGAATCTAAGAAATGTTATTGTGTAATGTGAATCATCTTAGTCAAAGGCCTGTACTTTATGCTGATTGTCCAAGACAACAGAAGACCTCAGTTCCATTCAGCCCTCCCTCTCTCTACACCCCCACCATCTCTTTAAACTTACTTTCCTAAACTCTCCTATCAGATTCCTACCACATTATGGGGGTAATCCCCTTGACATTACACTTTAAAGTTTTAATTGTATGATTTTATTCAAGGCCTCCACCCTCCCATATACCAAACCAATCACTGCATATCAATTTTCCTCTTTCTTTTTCTTTCCCTTTCTTTAGTATTTAACACTGTTGACCATTCCTTCTAGATACTACCTCCTCCTTTGACTTTCAAAAAATTCCCGTTTTTCCATATGTCCAATTATTCCTACTTGGCCACATATCTTGGTTCATTATTATCCTTCCAGCATTTAAGAACTTGTCACTACCTTTAGCCCTACTTTTCTTTCTCTATTCCTATGGCTTCAGTTATTTTCTCTATGTAGATGACTCAATTTTTGTTAATAGTTCTACTATCCTGCTGTTGACCAGGCTCAAAACCTGAGCATCATAGTTGACTCTTTCTTTTATCTCCCATCCCATAATGAATCAATAATAAAATCCTGTTGACCCTACCTCTATCATACCTCTAACATCCATTCATGCCCTCATAACTATTTACATGACCTAGTTCAATCCCTAATCACTTCTCAACTGCAATAAGATGATGGTATCCCAATTGGTCTTCTTACATATGCTGACCAGCAGGTCAGATCTCTGGGCCTCTAACCTTACATCTGATTATAATTGCTGGAAGAATTAGTAGGGACCAAGGGAGAAGGGCTGTTGGGACAGTCAATCAGTATGTGGTCTGGGCTATGGTTTTCCATTCACTCTGGCCTTCTACCACTTATGGACCACAAAGGAGTTGTGATTAGAAAATTTTGCTCAGCTGATTTGTTAATTTTGCATTTCTTACCTAAATGTAGCTGACCAAGCCAATTAAAGGAACTTCCTGGTCCAGAAGTGGGTCATTCAATTGGAGTTATTTCTGTCAGCTAGAATTTAACATTTGGACCTTTTTATTTTTCATCTTTGAGTCCCTTACTATACACCATACTGTCTATACATAGTAGGCACTTAATGAATGGCTTTTTTTTAAATTGAATTGAAAACTGAATTAGAGTCTAGGCTTTCTTTGGCAGCATAAAGTAAAAGTCTGAGAAAATTGATGGCACTATAGACTTAGAGTTATTTGTCCTTTTTCATCGTATCAAAGACTATATTTATAAAGGAACATACAAATCTCATTTTTATTGGAAACTCTATACTCTGTTCAGTCTTTTCTTCATTTTGACTCCTTTTGCAGGCCTTCTCGATGCCTGCTGTAGAAAATTTATAATTATTAATGCTAGACACCTGCAAGCTATAATTGATCTGGCAACGATGCAAGCATTCTGGTTTCTGTCCAAATTTATCTTGTGTTGGACTATCCTGCAAAGTGTCAGGTTTGTTAGCTGGTAAAAAAAAAATGTTTTAGGTCTTATTAATTCTTTTGAATCTTTCATACTTCTTTTGTGTCAGATAAATTCTTTTGAATCTTTTAAAGTTATTTTTAATCAAATTCTTTAAGAAAAATTCTATTTAAATGTTACTTTGTTTTAGAAAGAAGTGTAATTCATCTTCTTGACTGATAGATTTGGTATAATTTTACATCAAAGTCTATATTTTCCACATTTTTCAAATAATTTCAAAATCATGATGTATCCTAAATTCATTCATTGGCTGAGGAGGTGGGAGAGGGGTAAAGAGAGTGTTTCATGCTATTTTTTATACTAAACATTTTTATTTAAAGTTTTTCCCTCCCTTCCCTCACCCCTCCCTAAGATGGTAAGAAATCAGATATAGGTTATGCATGTGCAATTATGTAAAACATTCTTGGTACAAGAAAACTCAAATAAAAGAAAAAATGAAATAAAGTGAAAAATAGCATGCTTCAGCCTGTGTTTCATCAATATCTGTTCTTTCTTTGGAGGTGGATAGTATACTTCATTATTAGTCCCTTGGGATTATCTTAGATCATTGTACTGCTGAGAATAGGTGTCATTCACAGTTCTTCATCAAACAATATTGCAGTCACCATGCTATTTTTAGCACGCGCAAAAATAATCACCTCTTCAAATAGGGTAGGTTCAATAATAATAAGACTGTGTCATGTCTCCCTAACAAATATATATCCACAACTAGATTTGGAGATTGGAAACTTGAGTTTGAATCTTGACTCTGGTAATAGCTGTCAGGCAATTCACTTGGGTTCTCTGAACATTGATTTCCTTGTCTATAAAAAGAGGGTAATGATATTTGTACTACCTGTCACATAAGATTGTCATGGGGAAAGTACTTTGTAAATGTCAAAGTGCTATACATGTGCTGCTAATTGTTGTTGTTGTTGTTGTTGTTACCTTTCAAAGGCTTCCTTTCACAATGTCATCTCACAATATTAGAAGGAAGTTTCCTGATCATTTCATAGAGCACAACTCTTTTCATTGTTTAATGCTTGTGTTTAACAAGTATATCCTTGATACTCAAAAGAGGCAGTAACCTATTCTCCCTTGCAGAAATTTGATATTTCCAAGATAGAAAGGATATTGTCAGAAAGGGAAAAAAAGAGAAAAGTCACTAAACTAACAGAGAGGTCAGTCATGCTTTAAACATCAAAATTTTCACACATGAACAGGTTTAAGGTTAATGGCATTTCCCAAACAGAAGCCCTGAGTAATCCAAGTGACCAGATTCATTTAAGGCTGGAGAAGTGGGAAATTGGCTGGCAGACAGCATCCCAGTGTAAGTGCTGAGACATCCCCCAAGCTAAAATGCTAAAGCTTCTAAAGTCAGCAGTGATTGTGCTGACTGGGATGTTAGTCAGACAACTGAAAAGGAAAGTCTCTTGAGCAACAGGTTACACATCTCTCAATAGTTGGATGGACAAAAGCTATTTTAGCTGTGTCCATCTATCAATCCAATGCACTCACTTTATACATAAGGAAATCCAGGACTTTTTTAAAAGGGAGTGAAGAAAGAGGAAAAAAAATGAGAAAAATCTAGTAATAGATCAAAAAAATCTAATTTTATATTATATTTATGTATAGTATATATACATATATATACACCCACACATACACACACACACACACACACACACACACCTGCATCATATCTGTGTATTCTATGTTCTACAACTATGCATATCTCTACCTCTAAAAAGGAGTAGGAACAGGTATCTTCTCAAAGTTCTTCTCTTTGAAGGCAAACCTGTTCTTGGTAATTTTTTTACATTCTTTTTTATTGTTTTGTGGTGGTGGTTCTTTCTATTTACATCTTTGTAGACTATGGATATTGGGTTTTTTGGCTCATTTCAATTCACTTTGCATCAATTCATGTAAGTCTTTCCATGAGTTTCTGTATTTGTGATATTCATTATTTCTTACAGCACAGTATTATGCAATAAAACTTGTGTGGCAGATTTTGTTTAGCCATTTCCTAATCAATAGGCATAGACTTTATCTCCGATTCCTTGATACCACAAAACCTATAACAGTGATAAATACATATGTGTATATGTATGTATATATGTATGTGCATATGTATATGTATATTGGTATATAGGGAGCCTTCCCATTTATCAGTGATGTTCTTCAGTTATATATGCCTACCAGTGAAATTTTTGGGTCAATGGACATGTCAGCCACTTGATTTTCACAATTTCAAATTGCTTTCCAGAATAATTATACTAATTCACAGCTCCACCAACAATGCATTAGTTTTCCTATCTTTTTGCAACCCTCCAACATTGACAATTCCCATCTTTTCTCAACTTTGCCAATTTTTTCAGTATGAAATGATACTGCCAACTTGTGATTTTCATTCATTTGTTATTAGTAATTTGGGACATTCTTTCATGTGATCAATAAGTTTGCAATTCTTCTTTGAGAACTATTCTTTTAGACTCTTACTAGCTATTCAGGTTGCCTAGCACATGATGGGTTTGTTGAATTGAATTCCTCCATCTTACAAATAGTAATTATCCTCATCATCACTCTCATAATTATTAATTTTTGTTGGGATATTCAAGACCTCTGATTTCATTAATAAAAGCAAATATAGTTGTAAGAATTCCCTCTATTTTTACAAGTCATTAGCTCACTTACAGTATAACTTAAAGTCACAAAGACAGACAAATTAAGAGGTTATTAATAGAATTCAGGTGGGAAAGGATTAAGGTTTAAAGTGGGTGGTTTTAGTATAAGTTGAGAGAATTTAAATAAGAAGAGTGTTCCAGTAGTAGCATTGGCAGGATTTTGCACTTGATTGACTATGGTGAGGGAGAGATAAAAGAGAAGGAAAAAATTAAGATGATTTTGCATAAATGAAGATTTAATGAGCTCTTTGACAAATTCTACACATATGGTAGTTAGAATTTTTGTATATACTGTCCTTTTAAATTATAACAGGAGAATCATATTCAAAATTTTTGGTTTAAGAAGAAAATTACCAACAAAGTATTGACCCAGTAGTCACTTGAGGGTGGTTCCTAAGAGTGTAAGTTAGGATATCTCCCAACTCACTGCTCAGTTTAATATGATTGTATTTTACTTTGTTTTTTGAAGCAACTGAGGTTAAGTGACTAGCCCAGGGTCACAAAGCTAGTAAGTGATACGTGTCTGAGGCAGGATTTAAACTCAGGTCCTCCTGACTCCAGGGCCTGTTCTCCATCCACTGCATCACCTAGCTGCTCCATATTTTACTTTTTTTAATTATAAAAGTATTTTATTATTTTCCAGCTACATGTAGAGATAGTTTTCAACATTTGTTTTTTGTTTCTGTTTTTGTTTTTTTATGTGAGGCAATTGGGGTTACACAGCTAATAAGTGTCAAGTGTCTGAGGTCAGATTTGAACTGCACTGTGCCACCTAGCTGCCCCACAATATGTATCTGATATCTTGTGATCCTGAGGGATCGGTGATCTGTGATCATCCTGAAGAATGAAAGGTCTTCTAAGAAGTTATAGTCAGGAGGGAATGCATCCTAGTATGAGAAGTGGAGAGTAAAAAGTTACAAACACTGGAGAAAATTCTTTCTGAATTAGAGAGTGGAATTTTTATTGTTATTATTTTTAAATCTCAGGGTATAACTGAAAATATTTTCTATAAAGAGCAAAGCAAATTATTTTTAAACCCATAATTAAAATTACTGTAAAAAATTGTTTAACTGGAAGCCAAGAGTTTGATCATATGTTGTACTAGTTAACATTTCACCTGGAGAATCTTTTGATTCCATAGCTCTGGACTGCAGCCTGACTCAAGTGAGCCATCTGGAATATGCATGCTAATGATAGCAAGAGAGATTCAGCAAGAAAATGTGTTGATTAGATCTGTTCAAAGCAACAGCCACTAGTGGAAAAGTAATCTCTACCTGGTCTGCTCTTCATCCATTGCTTAAAGATTTCCACCCCATCCAAAGTGCCAATAAAGCAGCGTGACATTTATAGAGCCCTAGCTCAAAGGCTGGATTGTTTTCACATCAGAGAGTCATATAGGATCCATATGCTCAGTCCCCACCCCCTAGAAAAAGAGTAGAAGCTGGTATCCTACTGACAATGGAGCAGCAGATGGCCATATTGTCATTATACAAAGAGTCAATTAATCGATAAGCAAGCATTTATTGAGTGCCTACTATGTGCCAGGCACTGTGCTAAGCACCGAAGCACATATTTCATACTTGCCAAGCAAAGGGAAAATTAATGTTATGTACAATCCACATTAAAAAACAACAACAAAAGAAATAACACCTACCTGCTTTTGACCCAATTGACTACATATGTTGAGGAATATCATTTTGCTTTTTAAAAAATAATTGCCTCAATTCTCATTTCATTCTTCATAAATAGACACAACCTCTGGGGAACCTTGAGACACAGGGGAGATCACTACTATAAAGAAGTGGAGGTGTGCTCATTCAATTATAAGACTAGGAGTTTAACACAGCATTCTATGAATACTATATTGCAAGATCATGCAATTATATTCTTTTTTTTCACTTGAGTTCCAGGGGTTAAGAGAAAAACCTGTTTTCAATCTGAATTTTGTTACCCAAAAGGAAATATGGTGGTTTATTTGAGTCATACCTTTTGAGTTAGGTTCATTTGAAAAAGGGGGGTATTGGGAGGGAAGGAAAATTGGAAGTTGCCCTTTTTACTCTTAACTAAAGATGAACCATATGATGTCTCTACTTTCACCTTTCTAGGTTATTCTTCCTAAGAGAGAGATATGATTGCTCTATTTCACTTTTAGCTACCCTTTAGAAGCAAAGTCTTTTATCATCATCATATATAAAGATCTGGCTCAGGTCTTCTTAGGAGTTTGAATTCTTTCCTCAAAATGAAGATCTGGAGCTAAAAATAACTTCAGAGAAAAGACAGAGCAGGCAGCCAAGAGCATGAAATACTGGACAACAGTTTCCAAGAAACTATCTTGTGATAACTGTGCAAATTGAATCACTAGACTTGAAAGTACATCACAGGTGGCAGGGGAGGAAAGTCTGAGCTTCCTTCCCTCCCTCCCTTCCAGCCAGTAAATTTGTCCATCAAAGTCATGTCATCAGCACTACTTGCTTGACTGAGCTTGTATTCAGGAAAGAAGAGATAACAGCTCCTGAGATAAGTGAACTCATTCTTCCCAGGCAGAAAGAGCAGCTGCCTGACACCTGACACCTTCTGGATAGAGAATGAGTTTTAGGCAGATTTCCCAGAAATGCAGTGTCCTGTCTCTGATCATCATCACAATTTATTGAACATGATATAGCAGAAAGACCACTAAACTAGGAGCCAAGTGATCTGGATTCTAGTCCTAGCTCTGCCATGGACTCACGTCTCTGATCTGGTCCTCATGAGTTTCTACATCTGTGAAAGGAAGGTTTTGGAGTCAATGATCTCTAAGAACCTTTCCAGCCATAAAATACTTCTGTTTGTTCTTCCTACTTCTGTGCTGTATACAGTTTGAGAGAACCTCATATTCTCCTTCTCTGACCCCATTCAATTGAATTCAACAACGAGGGCTATCAGTCATAGCTAGCATTTATATGGCATACCATATATATGTTATATCAAACATTTATTCAATATATGCAAGGGACTGGGCTAGGTGCTGATGACACAAAACAAAAACCATCTTTACCTTTAAAGAATTTATGTTCTACTAAAGAAGTACAGGGGCAGCTAGATGGTACAGTGGATAGAGCCCTGGGGTTGTAATCAGGAAGATTCATCTTCATGAGTTCAAATTCAGTTTCAGAAAGGTACAAACTTTGTGATTCTGGGTAAGGCACTTAACCATGTTTGCCTCAGTTCCTCATCTGTAAAAATGAACTGGACAAGGAAATGGGAAACGACTCCTATATCTTTACCCTCCCCCCCCAAAAAAAAAACCACAACCCAAACAGGATCATGAAGAGTTGGACATAACTGAACAACAAGTAAAATACACCATCTATATAAATCAGCAAATACAAAGTAATTTCATAGGTACAGAATGTTAATAGCTGTGGAGATCAAGAAAAGCCTCATACAGGAAGTGCTGCCTCCTATGCCAGTTTGTCATCTTGCATAAAAAACTACATGGTTAGTCAAATGGCTTCCCCTTGGGAGTACATCACATTCCACCTCCCAAATACACTATTGAAAGTATTACTTTTCTATCTATAAACAAATTACCATTTTTTGTGATATATGATTCTCATTTACATATTTTTGTAATACCATTTTAATAAGCCAAGTGGAAAAGTATGCTTGATTCAAGAACATGCTGAGTCTAAATTTCTCATGAGATTTGAGCTAGGAAGAAACTTAGAGTTGAGAGGATCATATATCTAGAGCTGAAAGGATCTTGGAGATTCACCTACTTTGACTCTCCCATTTTATAAATGAGATAACTGAGTCTCAGACTGATCTAAATGAAGATCACATAACCCATAAATGGGGACCCAGTATTCAGACTGAGGTCCAATGACTCAAAAAAAAGTTTCTTTTTACAATGCAGTAGATACAGCACCAGGCCTGGAGTCAGGAAGACTCATCTTCCTGAGTTCAAATCTGGCCCCAGACACTTATTAGCTGGGTGACACTGGATAAGACATAATCCTGTTTGCCTCAGTTTCCTCATGTGTAAAATGAGCTGGAGAAGGAAATGGAAAACCACTCCAGTATCTTTGCTAAGAAATCCCCAAGTGGGGTCAACAAAGAGTCAGATACAACTGAAAGGACTGAACAACAACCATTTACTTTTATAGGAGAAAGAATTGAAGGCCAGAGAAGTGAAAATGATTAATGCCCAAGGTCCCAGGGGAGTAAGTAGCAAAGTTGAGACTGCAATCCACATCCTCTCAATCCAAATACAGGTCTTTTTTGCATCACACTACAAAGCACATGTCCTTTTAGAGGATTCTCCCTCAAAGAATAGCATTTATTGAAATTAATTCACTCTTATTCCTACAGGTTGAGTACGGTGAAGTCATGATGGTTTTCCATTCAAGCATTAAAAGGTACCAAAAGTCATGCTGTGTGTTTTTATTACACTGCATATGGTAACACAATTCTTTCTTCCTGATATTGCTTTGGTCTGCACAGCACTTGGAATATTTTTGGACATTCACATACTGTACTAAACAACCACTTTTGATCTTACAGCATTATTGGAATATCTGTCTGGGGGCTTTTCTAGCAGTGTGCACAATTTCCTCACTACTTTTGGGCTACCAATAGGGCCAAACTAATACTCAGTCTAGCAGGACTAGACCTTGAGAAACAGCCTCTGATCTTAGCAATGTTTCTCCTTCTCATATTATCATGGCACAGAAAAGATTCAGAGACAGAGGCTAGCATAAAGCCATACTTGGACATTAGAATAAAGTGTCTTTCAGCAGCATCTCTGCTATTTGTTCTTATTCTGCAACAGAAATAAGGAAAATTATTGATGTAAAGTTAAAATGACTCACAGATGTTAGGAGCTATCTTTGAGTTAATAATAAATTACTTGTTGCAAAATATTCAATAACAGGGGATTGATTTGAAGCCAGGCAGCATTTAAGACTTATCTATTGTCTTCAGCTGTGCTGAGTTAATGAGGATTTGTAATTACTTTGGATTTTAACTAATACAGCTTTTTCATTTTGGAAATTGATTTTATATTGGTGTCATATTTTACAGTTTACAGAGTTGCCTAATTGTGGCAAGTTGACAGAAATGACCATAGTGGAAACCTTTGGAATACATTGAACTATCTAAACGGCCACAATATGTTTTGTATTTTTAGGAATATTCATCTTGTTTTCTAGTGTGTCTTATGTAGAATGGCAAAGAATTTCTTGTAACTTTCAACATATCCCTGGGGAAAGCTTTAAGTAGGTAATCATTATAATTCATAAAGTACTACTTATATTTTCAGTTTGCTTTTGATAATATAGACAAATTAGAAAACTATGAAACCTTTTCTTTAATGATATCTCTTTCATAAACCAAAGAAAAAATAATAGCAACCATATAAAATTTCAGATGTCAGCTATTTCTAAAAAAACTATTCCAAAGATGCATGCATGCTTTAATGTCCCTTTGGTTTTCTTCATCATAGTATATACCAATATATTTCTAAAGGGGAAAGGAGACAGGAGAGAATAAGCATTTATATAACAACTATTGTGTTCTAGGCACTGTGTTAAGCTCAAATAATAATAGAATGGTCACTTGTGAAAAATGAGAGGGAAAAAACAACAACCCCCTAACCCCTGGAAAATTCTATTAACTTTTTCTTAAGATTGGGTTTCCCCTTCTCACCTAGTCTGGAAGTGTAGATACTCTCAGGCTTAGTCCCACAACTTATCATTGGCACAAGAGCTTTGATGGGCTCCCTTTCCAATTTGTGCTGGTTTGCCCTTCATTAGGAAACCTGTTCTACCCACTGCTGCTAGGGGCTCACCATATTGATGCTAGACTTGGTATGAACCCTATATCAAATTAACATACTGCAGCTTAGCACTTCTAAACTCAAGAGATTCCCTTAGCCTCAGCCTCTTTGATAATTCGGATTTTAGGAGCATGCCACCACACTGGGTGTTACTATTATTAAATCTTATTCAGCTTTAGTTCAGAACAGTCATTTAAGCTGCCCAGTGACATAAGTCCATTTTGGATTCATCATCAGATGAAAACATGCTTAACTGAAAACACATGACTATTTCAAGACAAGAGTACAACAGGATCATAATGGATAGTTGTATAATACTTTTAGGTTTCCAAAGTGCTTTACTTACGCACTTAAACTTTATCATCACAACAACCCAGTGAAGTAGGTTCTGTCTTTATCATTATCCCCATTTTAAAGATGGGTATATTAATTATCCAAGACAGCAGGTCTATTTTATCATACTCATTCATGCCCATTTCTCTTTTGGCATTCCTAGAAAGAAATAATATGCAAAGAACTGCAGGATTATTGGCTACATGATTGGAACTATTTATTGGTTGCCATCTACATGTAAATTACTAATCTGTAAACCTACAATTTTATCAGTAACTCAGCAGAATCTGATTGATGTAAGAGGATTTGGGGTGACTAGGACTCCTTATTCCAAATTATTCCTAGAGACCATGTGTCATTTTCATATTTTATAAAGGATTACTTGGGAAGAAAGAAAATAGTTTTCTTGGATGATGCTTCTGCTCTCTAGAAGCCAATGTCTAGCCTGAAGAGCCCAAGCCTATTATAGGTTGGACCTTTGAACTCAGAGGACCAGAAAGTTAAGCCAAGGATATGAGCCTTAGTCCATGGGACCAATTAAGTCATGAGGAGATTTTCATAACTTTTTTACAGGGGAAACTGGCCTAGCAGGGACCTTAGTGGATATTACTACTGAGACCTAAATTCCTATTACAGAGACCCAGCTTGTGATCTAAGACTGGCTTTATAATTGCAAACACTTCAGGGAAAAAATTGGGACGAAATATGAATATACATTTCCTAATATAGGAACTCATTACATACTATGAATTTGTAATAGGTCACAGGTTGATTTCTAAGTTTAGTAAGAAAGCCTAGAAGACTGACAAGGAAAATGTGAAAATATCAGATAATTTCTTTCTGGTTTGCTTGTAAATTCATCCTTGAATGCCCACTGGTATCAACATTGTAATGCCTTACATTTATATATCACATTATCAATTTCATGAACATTATATCACTTGTCTTCAAAGCAACCCTGTGAAGTATGTAGTTGTATCATTTTAAATATATTGGGGGTACCTATTCCTGTCCTAAGATATTGGGGAACTTAGCTGGAGTTTCTCATATAGACTTATAAATTAGAGGCTATAGCACCAGTCTTTGGCATTAAGCATTTATTAAAGCATATTAAATGTTAGTAAAAAGAGAGCACATGGCTCCGAAAATTCAGAAGCCCTATGTTACCTAGGATAGAGAGGAGATCCAGGGGGGTCACATGGCTGCTCCCTCCAGTGTCCCAGGCCAAGAGAGAAAGAGAGTGAGGGAGAGAGAGCACAACACCCCTCTCCCCAAGGATTTTATCCTCTCAGGTAGAGATGGGTCACTGCACCTTGACCCAAGATAATTGGCCATAACATTCAAGTTCATTGATTGACATGACTTGAGGTGGTCCATTTCAAAATGATCAGTGTCCTGCTGCTCAAAACTTTTAGGTAGGTGTGGTTCCAATCTCTATTGCATCTATTCAGAGTCTGATCACAAACTTTACTAACTCTAGACTGACCTTAAAAGAGGTCAGGTAAGGCTCCCTCAATACCTATTATTTTTCTCACATAGGGTAAGTACAATGATCCACATTTTACAGATGAAGCTGAGACAAAGAAATTCTTAGTGAATTGACCTAGTGAATGGCAGATCTGAGACGTTGGAACTGAGCCCATATCTTCTGGCTCCAAATTCTATGCTCTTCCACCATACTATACTTCCTTCTAAAAGTAGGTCCCATCATAGAACTGTATAAAATTAATCAAACTGGAAAATGTATATTTAAGACCATCAAAAGAAGGGATATTGGCCAAAATTGGCTTCAATGTTCATTTCCAATTGTCTGAACAGCAGCCAGAAGATAACATTTTCAGAGCCCTGGATTCTTTCAGAGTTAATGACTTCACTTTCTTCAAGTCATCATTGTCTAAACCAAAAGGATATGTACTGCCACTTACTAAGTATGTGGCCTTGGGAAAATCACTTCTTGGTTTCTAGTTTTGGGTTTTGCTTGTTTTTATAATTGACATGAACAGAACAGTTAGCTTCCAAGGTTCCTTCTTCCTAACATTTCATGACTAAATCCATAAATTTTAACATATGAAAACTTTTTACATTCCATTCTGTAACACTATAAATTATGAATGTGGATGTTGTAGAAATATTGGGTTTGTGGATTTTTTAAGGTTGATTTCTATTTCTTATGGTTTTTTAAAATTTATTTTTATCTAGTATCTCAAAGCCAATGATTTTGATGAAGTTAAAGTTGGAACTAACGTAATGAGGCAGAAATAAAGGGAAAAGATGAATTGGGGAAAAAATCATCAGTTTTATCTAACTTTATTCATATCTAGGAACCAGTTTTCTTTACAGTGATTCACATTTCAATGAACATTTATTAAATGTTTACTACATTTTTTAATGTGTGAGGTACTTTGTTATATTCTTAGGTTACACAAAGACAAGAGAGGGTCTTGCCTTTAAGAGGCTGATGTTCTCATATAAACAGATAAATAAATACAAAATAATTTCATGAGGGAAAAAGAACTAATTATTTGAGTGCTCTGAAAAGCCATCGCTATAGGATGTGGCCCCAAAGCTGCTGATGTTAGGGATTCTAAAAGTCAAAAGTGAAGAGGAATACATTCAAACCCAGGAAATTGGGGTGGGGGAATGGGAAGAAGCAGCCTGGGAAAAAGCACAGAAGGAGGAAATGGCCTGCTCAATCTGGTGTAAGGGCCAAATTTAGTATGGGGAGAGTTAATTGGGTGGCTCGCCATAATATTGGGGTTCAGGAAATAATGGGAGAATTTCCTCTCTTCCAAACTGTCTGTTCTTTAGTTATTTCTCTCAGACTGATAAGAAAGGAAACTAACAGCCTCTTTTCCACAAACAAATTAGGTTTTATTAATGGGAAAAAAATTTACAACACAAGTGAAGTGAATAAAGCCAGGGACCATGAAAAAGGGGATAAAGATAGTTAGAATCTAAATCTCTAGGGTCAAAAGTCCCCAAGGTACCTCAAATAAGCTCTGCTTCCTCAGCTACCCTCGCTGGAAGCAACACAAACTCACCACCACCTGGAATCTGTAGTTCTAAGGAGAATCAGCTATGCAGTCTCTTTCCTGGTTCAGTCTGAAGGTCAAACACCATCAGCTCCTCTCTCTCTCTCTCTACCTTCCTTCACCATCCCTCTCTGAGTCCTCTCTCCTCCTGCCTCTACCACAGGCAGGGCAGTTCTTAGTCATGGTGAGTCTGGAACTGTTTCAACATACCCCCTGGGCTATCCCCATTATAATTTGGCTAGGCCTGTGTGGGCATGGGGGAACTCCTAGGTGAGGCTTAGGTACTTTAGTTGGATACCTTGACTCAATAAATGTTCTTTGTGATCAGAGTTCCTTTTGTTTGTTCTATTATCTCTTAAAGTACACACCCATCTTCTCTTAGGCTTTTAAAGGTTGCATCTTTTCAGTCTGACCATAATGAAGTAAAGATGGGGTAATGGAAACCCCAAATCACAATTAATTCCTTACATTGGAGAGCATCTAGAGTTGACTGGGGTGGCTGGACTCTAGAGTTTGGGAAGAAAATTAATATAAAGTGTCTGAAATAATAGGAGGGAATTTGGATTATCCAGAGCTTCAAACACCAGACTGAAGAGTAGGTATTTTGTTCTAGAGATTTTAAGCCACCATTGAAGATTTTTGAGTAGAGGAGTATCATGTTAAGACCTCTGTTTTCAGAATATTATATAGACAACTATATGTCAACTGGAGGCTATGTGAACTACCTAATATATGGTTTTCTATTAAAAGAGAAGTCTTAATTTAGGAAAAGAATTGTAGAAAAGAATCTTAAAACAAGGAGCATTTTCTAAATGTATTTTATTGATTTTCCTCTCCAATGAATAAAGAATTCTCATCAGTTGGGTGGAGTACTATTATTGCTTCCCTTTGATGGTGTTCATAACATGAGCTGAACTTTTAAAATACAGAACACATAGTTCGTGACTCCTGCTCTACACTTTTTGAACAATGGAAGCTTGTACTTGATCTGATTTGAGTTGCTTTTCACTCCCTCCACTCCTACTGTAGGAGTTACTTTGTCATCATCTCCTATTTTAGTATTCTGACAGAAATAACTATCCTGTCTTAAAATTTGTGAAATACTATAAGTAAATCTATCCATCATAATTCTACCCTTTAAACACGAAATGGTTTTGCCACTGGGTTTTTCTGTTACTTACATTAGATGAAAATCAGCACTTCCCTTAACATATACACACACATACACACACACACACACATATATCTAGCCTTAATATTTCATGCTGAGAGAGGAATCAAATTCATAAATAATACATTCTCAACCTCCTAGGTGCAATAAATATGAACAGAGAGAGCTGCCATGCAAATCACAAATATAATACAATAGTTCACTACTTTCATGTCAAATAACCCTTTGATACCATTTACACTGATTAACTTGCCAATACTTCATCTAAATATCGAAATTAATCAGCATTGTATATTTCCAAATTCCATACTTAATTATGCAGTGTATCCAGTTTTCAGGCTGGAAAAAAAACTGGGTTATTTTGGGGCTATAATAAACAACACATGCCATTTAAAAATTCATACAGTTCAGGACACTTTGAGAGGGTTAGAAATCTTATCAGATTGGAATTACATCTAGGTTTAAGAGTATTACAATTCAAATTTAGGAGGAGTAAATGATAGAAGTTCTCTTCAAAGTGAAGAGAAATTTATTCCAAGGCAAAGGAACTACCAAAATTAAATCAAATCAATCAAAATGTATTAAGTGCTTACTACTTACAGTGATAAATGATCCACTATTCACACTCATGACAAGAAAAATTCAAGGTATTGCCACTGGTGAAACACTGGATAAGTGCATACATGTGGATATGGGAGGAGGAAGAGTAGATTCATGTTTTTAAAAAGTGAAATACTAGGTTACTTTTTTAAAAAAATAACCAATCAAAAAGGTTTCACTTTTTTGTTACCTATCAGGCCCTGATTGAAGAACAAGCATATAGAAATCAAATTATAAAATCCTAGTGCTAGAAAGAACCTAAGACATCATCTAGTTCAATTCCTCCATTTTACAGATCAGAAAAATTAAGAGGTGAAGTGACTTGTGCTGTCACCTGTAAACTAATAACGGGAATTACTATAAATAAATCCCAAGTCATCTGGATCTCAATTCAGTGGAGCTTCATATTAGAAGAAGACTGTGGGGAGTCCAAACCATGATTTATAATTGGATGGGTAGCCTATAGAACTGGTCCATCCATACGTGTATCTAGAAAAGACATTATCAATGGACTAAATGGCCTGGAATTAAATAGGAGGACACTGCCTTTGGGAAATTATATGGCATTTT